>NC_137814.1:74711823-74926823 GCF_963921795.1 Nannobrachium achirus
GTAAATCCAATTTCCAATACTTTTACTTCTACTCCACTACATCTCGGTTCCAAATATTGTACTTTTACTCCACTACAATTTTTGAAAACTTTAGTTACTAATTACTTTGCAGATATAAATTATAATATTATAAAACATGCACGGACCACTTTAGCCCTATTAATTTGAAAATAGCAGATCTACAAGCTCAAAACGCGTCGTTGTGAGCATGTAGATCGGCTATTTTTTCCACCACTGGTTACTGTGTGTGAATTATTTCGTAACCAATCTTATCTTATCTTTGTAGCCAAATGCGGTAATATCGGAACTCCATTACTTAGCGATGCAAACCACAGTATTTATCCCGTTCATTCAATGCCACGTGTGTTCCAAATGAACAATTATTAACCACGTAATGTTGTTATACATCTAACATCTAACAATAGATAACTGTAGCTATGCTAATTGCTAATAGCTAACTAAGTGCTTCATGTTACATGAGTGTTTGTGTAACTTCAGTCAGAAGTATAATCTGACCTGATAATAAAACACAATCTACAGGCTTAACCGCCTCGCGTTGTGAGCTTGTAGAAGAGAGCAACAATATAGTTGGGTCACGTTTTATTTGTTTATACGATGCCTGCGTTAGCCTGCAGCTAGCGCTAGCTAACGCTAGCTAGCGTTAGCCGTTAGCCACTCATAGCCAGTCAACCAGAATAGTCTACTCTAAAGTCAACTTTCCGACGGCGAGTGAACGATTGCATTCCATCCATGTTTTCTTGGCTGTCAATTTATTGTCCAAAAAAAAAAAAACGCTCTGAACGTTACGACGACACTGTTCTATTCAATGCTAAGCTAACTCAGTGACAAAGGAAGGCTTCACGGAAGACAAACGCATACGTCACAGACGCCTCCAGGCAGGAACGGATCATTTTCACCCGCGTAGAAGAAGAAACAGCGGAAGTGAACGGCGGAAAAATAATAAATAAAATAATACACGAAATCATTATAACAACATTCCGTGGTTAATAATTGTTCATTTGGAACACACGTGGCATTAAATTAATGGGATAAATACTGTGGGTTGCATCGCTAAGTAATGGAGTCCCGATATTACCGCATTTGGCTACAAACGGCTAACAAAGGCATATTTTGTTAGCATTAGTTAGCATTTTAGCTAATATCAACTGGGAGGACTAACAGAATTATGTACCGATCTCTCACATTAATTAAAAAAAGTCTTATTTACATGCAGAGTTAAGCTCTGGCGTTTAAGTGAAATGTAGCCTGAAATTTATGAAATGCTTTAGTGGCTTTATCACATTTTATAAAAAAAAGAAAAAAAAGGTATTTTCAGTCCCTGTCTAAAGCTGTACTTGCCGAGATGACTAGCTCTCAATGAGATTGGGACACATATGCTTGGGATTATATGGACACGACACGAGGATGTATTTTTTTACCGACGAGTAAAAAACTATTTCTGTGAGCCACCATGATCAGGCACTGCTCGCAGGCGTCCCGTTGCTGCAAGATGGGTGGACAAGATGTGGGTCACCAGCGGCGAAGGAGAAGGGGTCCAGTCCAGGCGACCATTGACTTTTTGTCTACTATGTAGCTGTCCGGAGACTGGGGAAATCTCATCCCATCATCATCTCGACCGGAGCGACTCACTCCACAGAGGTTGGCCAGGGAGTCGGAAAACAAGTCTCTTTTAGTCCATTGCCCTCTTTTGCCACCCCCGGGACCCCGAAATCGGTGGATATTCCAAGTCTGAGGAAGCCGCGGTACATAGAATTATAGTTGTGTCTGTTGGTTTTGATTTAAAGCAAGGGTGTCGGTTCTGGATGTTCTTCATATGGGGATTTAAAAAATAGCAGATCTACAAGCTCGCAGCGCGGCACTCGGTGCCGCGCTGTGAGCTTGTAGATCTGCTATTTTTCAATAGCAAAAGTATAAAATATCAAAGGCCCTTCCACCTTGGGCCCTAGTAACTCAGCCCCACGTACTTTTCCCCCCCTTGTAACACCCCTGCTAGCTGTTGTTGTGGCTGCGACATACTATTTTGTTGTGGAGACAGTTTGAAACATTTATGGAGCTGTGTATTGTATTGGCCCATGGCAGTTTAGGGCTTTTCAAGTGAAAATGTCACAGGATTGTGTTTGATGTTGGAGTGGGGATGCTGAAAAAAAAAAAAAAAAAAAAAAAACGCATTGTGCGCTGCCTGGAGCGCTGCGGTGCGTGCGAAATGCCTTCACTGTGCATTCACTGTGGATTATGGGGAGAATTATACACTTTTATTGAGATTTATACATTTATTATGTAAGATGGGCCAGTCTTACTGTTACGTTCAGAAATAACTGTATTACAATAATGCAATACTATTAACCATTTATCATTAAATGAATATATATATATTACTGTTGTATGATTATTCTTATATAAACCCAAATGAAAAAGGGGGACCTTTGTTGCCGGACAACGCCAGTTGGACTTTAACCAACAAACCATTAAAGGTTTACACACCACTAGGCTAAGACACAGGTTCGTAATAATACCAGGCTGGGAGAGCAATAAATGGGTACGAACACCCTAGAGAGACTGACACCACACAGTTTGTTCAGGGGGGTACAAAGGTACAAGAGATTTTATTGGATCCTATACAGGGGGACTCTAAAATGCCCTAAAACAATAAAAACCAAAAGAAAACCTACAGGCGCCACTAAACTAATAAAATAATTCAAATCATTTATTAATAGTTAAAATGTTATTAAAATGTTATCTTTGATCGACTAGTAAAGTGCCGGTGCAGATCGTGGGTCGCACTCTACTAGTATCGTTATTCAATGAATAATATAGCCAGGGGTTGGGCACCAGGGAGCCCAAAGTAGCCACACAGCTCAGCAGTATTCAACAGCATACATCCTACGTCAGATTCTGAAACACACAAGAGGAGGCCGCCAGCTCATATGTTCATAGGTGCAGAATTGGTCGTCCTAAGGTACGGTGCTTTAACTTCATGTGTCGTGATAGACAGGTACTTACACAACCGGCAAGCAGATGCTTGCCGGTGAGTGATGTATGCGTGCGACACACACAGGACCGTCCCTCTCACAGCGGGCCAGGTAGCCGTCTCTCCGTCTCTCACCGTCCCTCTCACAGTGGGTCAGGTAGCCGTCTCTCCGTCTCTCACCGTCCCTCTCACAGTGGGTCAGGTAGCCGTCTCTCCGTCGCTGTAACTAATAAGGTTCGCACAATGGTTCTCACTTAGCGTAGCATAGCTACTCAGTCACATGAGTCTCTGCTCTGCGTACATGGTTCCTTAGAACCCCCGATGTCTCTGCTCTCTCAACACGTCTGTTCTGCTCCCCTGCTTCTGTTTGACTGAGACACACCGTCTCATTCATAGTCCTGCGTCTCGCCCAGCTGCCACTCAATTGGCCAGCCGTGACGTCACCCCACACTGCATAGGCTGCAACATGGCCGCTAGTTATCCTATCCAGAACCTCCATTCACTTAAAGGAAGGGTAACATAACGGGCACTACTTTGTGTCAATAGAACAGTGACATAGTTGTGAACATATTTGCCAATGCAACTATACCCTGAAAGGGTTAATATTGGGAGCTGTAGGAAGAAGGAGGTCCCAACTCCCGAGGCACCGCCCAGCCACCTCGGAATGTGACGAGCCAAAACAGAGCGTCGTCTGTGGAACACGCTCACGTGACCCAATGATAAGTGAATGGGAAAAGGCTGTGGGAATTACGCTATTGTATACTTTAATAATAAAGATAAATACATAACATTGTTAATGACCGTGACCAACGATCTGAATTCTGTCCCCACGTTATATAATTTTATTAATTTACGTGACTGATTTCGCTATATTCATATTGAAACAAGTGCTTGCAGTCGCGAGGGGCGTGTCTTGACTCGCTCCAGGCTTGCTAGAGCGGCTACTGGAGCTCTGCCCGGCCCAGCGGCCGGGCTCATCCGTGGGTAGAACTAACAGAGGAGAGGGGACTCGGTGTTTGGTTATGGAGGTTTTTTCCTGTTTTTTTTTACGATGACCAACGATATGTATGCTATCACACGTTGTGTTATGTTTTGTAATTGATGGGACTGATTTCGCTGTATTCATGCTGAAGCACAGCTCGCACGAGTCTACAGTCGCGAGGGGGGGGTCTTGACTTCGCTCCAGGCTTTGTGGATAGCGGCTGCTGTTCGCTGTTCATGCCGCGATGAGAGGTTCATGTGCGGGATGAACAAGCCATTGTGACTCGGTGATTTTTATGGAGCTTTTCTTTCCCGGGCCGTTCCTGGGACAAATCATCATGACAAAATAAGATAAATAGGGGACAGCCGGACAGGGCGACTATTTGTGAGGATAAGTGAATAATAATTAGAAGATAGAGTTAAAATAAAACATTAAACCAAGCACTTTGGCCGAGGCTTGCGCTCGCATCGCTTGCATCTACGCTCGGGACTCGTGTGTAAAGTAACTAAGTAGCCAACATTTACTCAAGTACTAAACCAAGCACTTTGACCGAGGCTTGTCATCATTGTGAGTGGATGAGAGCCGCTCGCCCGCTAAAGTAACTAAGTAGCCTACATTTACTCAAGTATTGATGTACTTTGAGGCGGAGATATCCTTCTTCTAATCGGCTCGCCTGCAGTCGGTAACTAAGTAGGCTACATTTACTCAGATACTGTACTTAAGTAGGGCCCTACAATTTTGAGGTATTTTTACTTTATTGGAGTGTTTTACATTTCAGTACTTTTATTTCTACTCCACTTCATCTCAAAATAAATCATTGTAGGCTACTTTTACTCCCCTGCAGTTATTTAAAAAAAGTTATTAAAAATACTTTGTTTAATTATTATTACAAACCATTCATTAATTACTATATACATCGGCCATTTGAAATTAGCCGATCTACAAGCTCACAGTGCGTGACAGACATTTTCTTGTAACGGTTTATTTCTACATTGTAGTATCGATACTGTTACTTGTTGATACTTTTACTTGAGTACAAAATATGAGTACTTCTTCCACCGCTGCGCTGTCAGTCCGTGCAGCCGTGCTGACAAGGAAACAGCAAGGGGGGCGTGTCCAGCTTGCATTTCACCGAGACAAGAGGGCAGGAGAGAGTCTCTTGTTTTCGTCATTTTCACGCGACAACTTTATTTCCGAAGTTATTTCCCAAAATGGCCCCAGTTGGTCTTATTAATTTATAAACCTCAAATGTAACTATATATTTCCAAACTAATATGACTCAAATATATGTTAAAAATACTTAGGGGGACCTTTAGAGACATGTGTCAACAGTTTTACAAGGCAAATTTCATGGTGCCTACACTTTAAAGTCCCGCAGTCCATTCAGAAAAAAGAGAACATGATTAGGGGGAAAGGAATATTATTACAACATAAATACCATAACGAAAATACAATGTGTTTAAATAAAAGAAACAAAAAGAAAACATCATTGTAGTTAAAGAAATAATACAAAAAATTAAAAATAACAACACCTTCCTTTCATCCCTATCACAATTACACTCTTGTTTTCAAACACACTAACTTTGATGTGTGATATTTTGGGTTCCCTATATGACAGAAGGCTCAAACTTTATCAGGGGCTGGGGAAGAGTGTAATTAAACATTACATTATATAAAAGCAAATCCTCGGGTTCCTCGGGCGTGGCAGGGCCGCACAGCGGGATTTCTTCGGGCTCCTCGGCCATCGCAGCAAATGAGTTAAGATAAGATTTTGTTTGATAATATATTTTTGCCAAAATCATGCGGTAACATGTCATTAGGTTTAACACCCTTTGGATCGACCACCAAACTAACCCAAACCCTAATCCTAACCTCAGTAAAACTATGCCTAACCCTAAACCTAACCTCAGTAACCGTGACGCGGGTGATTATCTAACCTGCCGACGCTCACGGGTGTTTAACCTGCCGACGCTGTTCGACCCAACGGGAGTTCGGGTTAACCCTAACCCTAACCCTAATTATTTTCTGTGATTTGGGATATTGAACTACAGTATGTGCCATAAGTCTTATTTGGCGAGTACACAAAAGTACTTGTTCTCTGCCTGAGGGAAAATGTCAGTGGAGCAAATCTAATGCTTAGATAGAAAATTGGTATGGGAAAAAACGGTACCGGCAGACCTATAAAAAATAAATAAAAAATACAATAAAAAAACTCCCTCAAACCTATGCACTTATAGTGCATTCACCTGTCTGGTGTTTCCGACCAAAACCTTTCAAATTAATGGCTTGTCTTCAAATTAAAATAATAGGTCTCTCCAAATTACCTTTGGTTGCTGTGGTTTAGGTTTGAGGGTTTTTCTTTTTTTTTAATAAGTACGCTATCATTTTTTTTTCTGCTTTCCGCCATTCAAAGTCAATGGGGTTTTTGGGCGTCGTGTTTTGCAAATTACGTCGCCTTGGTAACGCGGATCGGAACGAAAAGTAACAGCACCCCATTCCCGGCCGAGCCACATGTTTTGTTGTATATATTGCGGGGGTGGCGTAAATCGTGCGTCAGTTATTACGTGTCGAAATTTGCAAGAACAATACTTAATTGATTATGTAATTAATTATGGCGGATTATGTGTTTTTTGTCATTGCATGGCAGGCACACTTAATTAAATATGCAAACAGCGATAGCAGGCCGATAAACAAAGTTTGTCACGCTATGTTTCCCAAATGTAATCAGTCCAAATCATTGGCTCACAGTATGTATTGAATACATGTGCCGTGAAGTTCTCTGACGGCAGTTCAGAACGCTACGTTTCCATCCATCCATCCATCTTCAACCGCTTATCCGGAATCGTGTTGCGGGGTAACAGTTCGCCAAATGTAATTAAAGGAATACAGTTCATAGATTTCAGCGCACTCGAGGAACCACACTTCCTGCTTCCCTGACCGGGAATCGAATGTGGGCCGCGGCTATGAAAACGCCGAATCCTAGCCACTAAACCATCAGGGAGATGCCTTGTTTGTTTTGCAATCTATTGTCAAATCCTATGAAAAGACGAGCCTTCGTACATTAAGAGGTTAAATTCAGGCCAATAAACAAAGTTTGTCACGCGACGTTTCCCGATTGTAATCATTGGCTCACTGTATGCACTGAATACATGTGAGGTGAGGTTCTCTGACAGCAGTTCATAGAATTCAGTGTACATGAGGAACCACAGTTCCTGCTTCCCTGACCGGAAATCGAACGCGGGCCGCGGCTATGAAAGTGCCAAATCCTAGCCACATCAGGGAGAGGCCTTGTTTGTTTTGCAAACTATTGTCAAATCCTATGAAATGAGTAGGCTTTTTCAGGCTAATAGACAATGTTTGTCACGCTACGTTTCCTGAGTGCAATTGAGTCACTGTATGTAATGTCAGCCAGTCGGTTTGACGACCTGGTGCGCCGCATCGAGCCGCTGCTGCAGCATGGCCCCAACCACAGAATGCCAATATGCCCAGCGGAAAGGCTCGCAGTCACACTGCTGGTTCTGGCCTTTGGCCTCTCACACCAAAGGGCTGCAACTGTTTACAGGATTGGGCTTTCGACCATCGTATACATCGTGACGGAGGTGTGCAAAGCCATCTGGTTGGCCTTGAAAGACGAGTTTGTCGCCTTTCCATCGGCTGCAGGGTTCCGTGAAATAGCAGTGGATTTCTGGAACCTGTGGAACTGTCTAGGTGCATGGTCTACCGTCTACCCATGTTATTGTTTTTTTCTAGATTGATATTCCTATTGTTGTTAATGTACTGCCATATTATCTTGCTTGTTATAGTCATGTGTACTACCTACTTATTGAAGTCGCTTTGGATTAAAAGTGTCTGCTAAATGCCTAAACTTTAAACAGTAAACTGTAGGAGCAATCGATGGAAAGCACGTCTCTCTGAAGGAACCACCAAATGCTGGCAGTGACTTCCATAATTACAAGGGACACCACAGCATCGTCCTGATGGCAGTTTGCGACGCATGCTACCGTTTCACCATGGTAGACATCGGGGCGTTTGGTATGTCATATCAAAACTTACTTACGTCTTAAAATAACGATACTGTGATCTACCTTCTTTGGTGAAGCTCACTGGTCGGAATGCATATTTTGCATTCCTTTGTCAATGCAATGATCAAAGGCCCTATTATAATTATAATGATTCTATCTACAAATCATTTCCCCCCATTCTGTTGTTCAAATGTTGATGTCATGTGCTTGGGAAGAAAGCACTGACTGGTATTGTTGTGACCAGATTATGGGCCTTGCTGCATTAGGAACTTGGACTGTATTGCACTGATATCTGTACACAGCCAGTGGATTGATTCAGAGTAGCTAGGACATTTATCAAATTAATGCTGAACTACCATCATAAATTTGTAGCACATTGGAATAGAGAATACACAATGGCACATTAGTAAGTAGTCCACTAGTATACATTAATGAACCCTGATAAAGCTTCCAGTTGATTATAGATCATGGGCATTGGTAATACTGAGATAGCTGATTGTAGAAATTTCAATGTCCTATAATTATAATTATTTGATGTCTATTATTTCTCTCACAGGTAGAGAAAGTGATGGTGGAGTCTTCCAGGAGAGTGCCTTCGGTTCTGGTCTCATGAGAGGAGAACTCCAGTTGCCCCCTCCCGAAGCCCTCCCTGGACGGACCATAAAAACGCCTAACGTTTTCATTGGTGACGCAGCCTTCCCCATGCTTCCCAACCTCATGAGCCCCTATTCAAGTATGTTGCTATAATGTAACTTAGCGTCAAACCACACATTAAGCCAACAAGAAAACTTTGCTGCTCACATACTTAAGTGTCCCGTATGTCAGTGTTGAGAACTCAAACGTTTTAATTTCAAGGGCCCTCACAGTTCTTGAGGTTGGTTGGGTAGCGTGGTCTTAAGGGAACCACTGATTTGGGTGGTGAGCGTCTGGACAGGGCTTTATATTTGTGTCAGTTGCAGGATATAATATTTTCCACAGTGATTTAGTTCACTTTCTATTCCTGCTATATGACATACAATTTTTTGCCCCCCCCCTTCTCTCATATGAACACAATAGCAATGTGAGCAGCACAACTCATACTAAAATATGCTGTGGCACATATTAATAACACACATGGCATATATTTTGTTTACTCTCTTATGTACAGGTGGCAATCTCACAGAGGAGAAGCGCATTTACAACTATCGCCACTCCAGAGCCCAGATGACGATAGAAAATACCTTTGGTATTTTGAGAGCGGGGTGGAGGATCCTGGGGCGGGACATCGAATGCAATCCAGAGAAGGCCGGACACATGGTGCATGCCTTTGCACAATTTCCTTGTCCGCACAGATGCGGCAAATACGGAGGCTACAAGGTAATAGGTGATGTAGCTGTAAACCGTTATGTAAAACAGTTCTCAACCCTTTTCTGACCGGCCCCCAAAAAAAAGAGTTTTTGTTGAAAAAGTAGTTTTTGTTGAAATTACAATGAAACATCCAAAGTATAAATGCACATGTGACTTTATACATCCATATTGTTGTTGATAGAAATGTCCACCTCAATTTATGATAATTTTTTAAACTGGTTATAATCACACAATTAACATCTATAATGTTATATCCCAAGGTACATCCCAGCGAACTATGCAGACGCGTTCACTGCTTCTGGGGACATGCTGCCAGGAGATTGGAGGAGGCAGGTGGAGGATGACATCAACCTTCAAAAACCGGCGAGAATGTTAGCCGGCACAAAAACAACTGCAGGGAAGCAAGTCAGAGGGGACTTAACAGAATATTTCATGACCCCTCAAGGGCCGTGTCTCATGGCAGGAAAGCGTGGTCCGGCGAGGCCGTCTCAATGTGTAGGGAGGGGTGTTCACATGCAGTTACTGTACTAAGTGCCAGTGTAACAATGAAGTGTATTCACAGTGACCGTGCCAGTGTAGCGGCCTGTATTGACATGACTGACATGGTGACAGGGCCTGTTTAAGAAGGGAATATCTTAAAAAGTCCTGGAATAAATTCCTTACCAAAACATTTCTTCACCAATGTGTTTGTAAAGGTGTCTAGTAACACATCCCACAAAGACTGAAATTCAGTTTCCCTAGGAGAATCCGTTACAGCTGATGAAAGTTGGAGTCCCATTAAATTAACTATACAGGATAAAACACACCAAAATAAATATGCTTTAAGTAGCATGTGAGGGGTCAAACTACAGGTTTTAATAATTCTGAATCCATTGCAAGCATTTGTTTTGCACAAAAAACATTCCTTGGGGTAGAAACAGCCCCCATACACTTATTGTTTAGTGATGAGTCATCACTTTTCAAAGTTTTGTGGGAGCCGCCTTGACCCCAAGGAATGTTTTCCGTGCAAAACAAATGCTTGCAATGGATTCAGAGTCATTAAAAACCCCTAGTTTGACCCCTCACCTGCTACTTAAAGCATATTTATTTTGGTGTGTTTTATCCTGTATACAGTAGGCCTAGTTAATTTAATGGGACTCCCAACTTTCATCAGCTGTAACGAATTCTCCTAGGGAAACTGAATTTCAGTCTTTGTGGGATGTGTTACTAGACACCTTTACAAACACATTGGTGAATACATATTTTGTTAAGGAATTTATTCCAGGATATGACACTATTTCTTATGTTGTTCAGCAGCCTGACTAGACTGCCTGGCTGTGGAAAGTAGTCTGTTTCGTTCGACATTCGATAGTGTTGCTCGCCTTAGCCTGACAATGCAATCGTGCTGGATGCAGTGGCGTGAAGTAACTATGCACATTTACTCAAGTACTGTACTTGAGTACAATTTGGGGTATTTTTACTTGAGCATTGTTACTTGAGTATCCAGTAGTACTGGAGTATTTCCAATTTTCATTACTTTTACTTCTGCTCCTCTGCATGTCAGTGGCAGATATTTGTACATTTACTCTTTACACTTACTACAATTATTCAACAACTTTACTTACTAGTTATTTTGTAGATTTTGATTATTATTACAAATCGTACATTAACCACTCCAGCTCTGTATACCTTTTGGCCATTTTCAAATAGACGACACGTTTACAATGCATTGTGACAAATTGTGAGCTTGTAGATCTGAAGATTTTTATATGCCTACATTTGAAAACTTGAAATTGGACATTCTGCATGATGTACATCTTGATGACAATACTGTTGTACTTTTACTCAAGTACATTTTGAATAACATACTTTTACTTCTGTATTTCTAAGTAAAAAAATGAGTAGGCCTACTTTTTCCACCACTGGTCTTGGAAGGATGCGGCTGAATGGATGGTGGGTGTCTTTGATGACCTTCTGCGTTAATTCGTCTTTCTATGGTGTTGTTGGTGTTTTCAAATGTTTTCTTTAAACTATTGAACACTCGAATGACTGTGCTAGTTTGCTTCCGTTATGTTTCCAATGGGACTACAGTTCATTAGAATGACTGACTGTGCTAGTGTGTTTCTGTTATGTTTCAAATGGGACTACAGTTATGTGCAGCAGTGACTACTTCCGATACTCGCCAGTCGGCAGCTGTCGTTCCAAGCTAGCATAGCGCATAGTGCCCCTGTTGAAGGCCCATGTTCTTGGGCTAGGTTGTTCATATGTAGTTTATGTGTATGTCCCAGTAGGGTGGATCTTAAATTACCTTTTTTAGATTTTCTTGAGTCTCACCCCCCAATTATGTTCCAATGTACAAAAAAATGCTTTGGTTAAAATTTGGTTGAATTTCAAGCATATTTAGAGGTAGCTCAATCAAGTCAAAGATTGTACATTTTATTGGTCAAAATCGAATTGCACTGCAGGCACATTTAAGTTATACATTACACATTATTCTTATACTAAGCACAGAAATTATATTTTTTAAGCTTACAAATCTAAACACAAATCTGATTACATGTTTGTCATATGTCAAACCAGAATTAATGTATTGTAGGAAATAGCAAAGAAAAGAATGACAATTGCTATTTTTCATTTAACGTGCACAATGACATGTCTTTATTGCACACTCTTCAATCATACTCACAACACACAACAAGTACACAGCCCCACTTCCTTGTTTACCCCCAAAAACCCCGAAAGTCACTGCAGTATAGCAATTCAGTAGTTACTGATCAATTAAAGTTTGTTTACGGCTATCGGGATACTTGTGCCGATGGTTCTGCACAATTTGCAGCAAGTATTGGAGTTGGGACTCATCTTTAGTAATGAGACCACAATATTCTTGTATTAGGTCAACCCCACGCTCTGCATGGTCATTGACAACATTCATTGCCTTCACTACAGCCAGAGCTTCTTGGTAGTCTACCCTGGGCTCCCACTCATCGGGATCAACGTCAAGGAAGTCATCTGGGAGATCCATCATTTTGAAAAGCACTTCAATGTTCTTCCTTGGAATTGTTCCAAGGTCAACAGTAATTCTCAGTTCATGATCTTCATTTCCATCTTTCATGGCTCTCACCATCAGCCTCTTCGTTTGCGCGCTCACTTGACTGTCAAACAATGCAAGTCCGACAATCTCTGGAGCAAAATACCATAAGTGATTGGAACACTTTTGAGAAGCAGGTTTAGACACCTCAGCATTTATTGATGAATATTCCAGCAACGATTTTAACAGCTGCCAAGTAATTTAGTGGAGCGCTGACAGCAACAGGTGCCATCATCCATGCCTTCACATAATTGCAAACTGCAAAAATGCACAAATCCATGCATGCTTTTTCTTCCCTGAAGGTCAGTTTGAATTGGCCATGAAACATCCAGATCTTCATACAATAAATAACCTTTGCCATCCAACGGGCATGATGGGTAGCTCCTGGAGCTCTGAACCGGATACCTCGAGCAGCGAGGTATCTGGTTCATCAATAAATGCTGAGGTGTCTAAAGCTGCTTCTCTAAAGTTTTCCAATCACTTATGGTGAACAGGGGCATATGAAGAGAATTACTGTTGACCTTGGAACAATTGCAAGGAAGAACATTGAAGATTTTTTCCAAGGTGCTTTGAGTGGGAGCCCAGGGAGGACTACCAAGAAGCTCTGGCTGTAGTGAAGGCGATGAATGTTGTTAATGATCATGCAGAGTGTGGGGTTGACCTAATACAAGAATATTGTGGTCTCATTACTAAAGATGAGTCCCAACTCCAATACTTGCTGCAAATTGTGCAGGACTATCGGCACAAGTATCCCGATAGCCGTAAACAAACTTTAATTGATCAGTAACTACTGAATTGCTATACTGCAGTGAATTGTCATTCTTTGCTTTGCTATTACCTACAATACATTAATTCTGGTTTGACATATGACAAACATGTAATCAGATTTGTGTTTAGATTTGTAAGCTTAAAAAATATCATTTCTGTGCTTAGTATAAGAATAATGTGTAATGTATAACTTAAATGTGCCTGCAGTGCAATTCGATTTTGACCAATAAAATGTACAATCTTTGACTTGATTGAGCTACCTCTAAATATGCTTGAAATTCAACCAAATTTTAACCAAAGCAGTTTTTTGTACATTGGAACATAATTGGGGGGTGAGACTCAAGAAAATCAGAAAAAGGTCATTTAAGATCCACCCTAATGTCCCAGTCTGTTGTAAATACTTGTCTGTAATTAAAACATTTCTGTTGAGAACCTATATTCCAGTGGATCCAATGTAAGTTCTTATTAATACTAATATGTTTAAATGTGTATACAATCTCCAGATTTGTTTGTTATTGAAGCTATATATTCTGATTTAGTCTGATAATAATCAAGTCCTGTCTCCAGTTTTCGGCCAACACTTACAAGTTTCACTTATCCTGTATGACATATCTGATTGAGAATATTACTATTATCACCTGAAACTAGAGATGGGGCAGTGACTATAACTTTGCCATTTACAGCCTTGTCTTCCTACTGAGGCCATGTAATTGTATAAACTTAACAAATAATGTGGGGAAAATAGCTGATCTACAAGATTTCCTTATTTACTGTGTGTGTGTGTGTGTGTGTGTGTGTGTGTGTGTGTGTGTGTGTGTGTGTGTGTGTGTGTGTGTGTGTGTGTACTGTATGTATGTATGTATGTATTGTATGTATGTATGTATGTATTGTATGTATGCATGTATGTATCAACTCTGTTGGCAAATGTCTCAATTCCTACTAATCATGTCATTTAATAACATGCATATAACATATCATGTCAAGGCCACCAGGTGGCAACGTACAAGAACCAGTATGTATGGTGGTGTCATGGTGTCAGTAACTAAATACATGTATTCAAGTACTGTACTTAAAGGGGAACTCCACCACTTTTCAACCTATGTTCATATAATTGGTCCTCACTCAAAAATAGCTTTTTCTTTTTTTTTTGGGGGGGGGGGGGGGCTGTGAGGGCTGTGGGTAGGTCAGAAACCCATCGTCTTGTGACATCATCGATTGCCAGTCCAGCTTATAGAAACTCCACGCTTTCTATTCCTGAAAAGTTGCAATTTTAAAGTGGAAGCCACAATAATCAATTCAAATGAGCTTTATTGGCATGAGAAAACATTTACAACGTTTTCATTGCCAGAGCAAGTTTCAAAACACAATAAAAACGGTTTCAAATGGGAACCATATATATAGTTGGAGAGGGTACAGCATTGTGTAAACAGAGCTATGTCACACAGCTATGTTGTCGTTATGTACAGTATATACAGGGTATGAAGCTTTTTGTAACAAATATCAGCATTTTAACACTATGGACCAGAGCTAGGCTAACCCTAAACATATTCTGTCAGATAAGCTTATACTGTTTAAATAAGTCAGCTTGAACACACATCCAAAATAGGACTTGTATTGCAACTGCTATTAATGCACTAGTCTGACTCATGCATGTTATTTGTTTGTTATCTGTATTCTATTCAGAAATGTGGTGCATAACATCTTCTTTATCATTGTAACAGGTTCACCAACATCAATGTGGGATGGCCTGGAAGTGTACATGACTGCAGGGTATTGCGTAATTCTGAAATATATGCCAGAGCTGAGAGGGGAACACTCTTTCCACCAGTAAGTTGGAATGCTGTATGGAAAAATATGCCTTATACTTTAATGTATAGAACACGGTTCTTCAACTTTATTTTCAGGCCAAGAACCCCTTAGCTGAGAGAGAGATGAAGCAGCGCACACACAACATTCATTGTATTCAATTATGTTGTAGATTAAACTTTTTCATTGTTTCATAGCTTCGTTAATATGTTGACAGCACTGTCATCAGTGTTGTGTAAATTAATGTTTTTAGTTTCACACATTATCTTCTCTCTTGGATGTTTTTAGTTTCACACATTAGGCCTATCTTCTCTCTTGGATGTTAATGTGTATTTTTCAGATGATTAACCATTTAACCCCCAATACTTGATGAACTTCACATTTGGATCTGTATCAGTTGTCTGCTCTTTTGACCTTTCTACATGTACACACAGTACACAAAACCTCTTCACCGGAAATAGCAGATCTACAAGCTCACAATGTGTCACGGTGTGTCACAGGAATCAGTGACGTCAGCTTGTAGATCAGCTATTTTCAGCAAACGTTTCCCCTGAATAGGATGCTAGGGTTCAAGTGGTTGATGTCAATCAAATGTCTAAAGATCACACAAATATTTTGTGGCCACCTGTAGTCGTAACTACTCTGACAACCCCATAGGGGTCCTGGAACCCCTGTTGAAGACCTATGATATAAGTAATATTCTATTCATTCTTTATTATATTCTTCTACCACCTCAGGACACAGCAGTTCCCATAATGCTCCTGGGGGATCCTGCCTACCCCTTGCGCAGCTGGATCATGAAGGGGTATCCTGACACAGGGAAGCTCAGCAACGACCAACTCTACTTCAATTATAGGCTGAGCAGAGCAAGGATGACCATTGAGTGTTCCTTTGGAAGACTCAAGGGCAGATGGCAGTGCCTGCTCAAGCGGCTGGATGTGGACATTATGAATGTACCTCATATTGTTACAGCTTGCTGTGTGCTTCACAACATCTGTGAAAACCAGGGTGAAGTTTGTGAAGAAGAGATTCGCCAGGTGGACGATGCACCAGAATTAATAGAGTGGGACGGTCAGATTGTTCCAAAGAGAGTGCGGGAAGCGCTAACACTCCATTTTCGTGCGAATGTGTAAATCAGGGATGTCCTAAGTGAGGACAATGACAATTTTATTAAATTTTTGTTTCATTCCCAATTTGTATTATTTATAAATAGCCCACCAGCACTGTAAAACAATATTTTCACAGAGTCGCATGTTTTTTAATGTATGTTTCACCTTGCACGCCAAGTTAAATTTGGTAATGTGAAATAAGGCTGGGGGGAAAAAAAGTTAGTTTTCTTCAGAGCACACAACAGACAAGACCTTTGATATTAGATATTGATGAAATAAAGTGCCTTTTGTTTATTTTCAAAGAAACATTTGTCAGAAACATTACAAAAAATACAAAAATATTAAAACCAAAAGCAGCTGTGTCATTAGCTATATATAATAATAGCAACATATGTTTTCTGAAAACCTGAGATTTTACACAAATATCTTCTGAGGTGGTCCCTGGCACAAAACATTTTCAGACGGGGGTCCACCGACAAATCCATATAATTGTCACAAACAGAGGTAATAATTGTCACAAACAAATAAATAAACAAATAAAATTATGACCTGCCAATACAGGGGTTTTCAAAGTGTGTGACAGGGTGCCCCGACGGCAGTCCAGGGGTGCCGCGACATCATTTGATAATATTTGGACACTTGAAAAAATATTTTGTATCATTGCATGTATTACCTGCCACCTTTTAATATAATTATATAATTATTTCCAAATACAAATGAAGTACAGTTTGTGATACAGTCCTGCAGTAGAACATAGGATTTGAGCAATATTGTCTATACATATTTCATAAATGTAGAGCAGTGTGAGAATCAAAAACGTAAAATTGATATTTATTTCACAGAGACCACAGCAGAAGTCCAAAATGGAGGCAACTCTTGACGTGTTTGCCAAAAAGATAGGTAATGTCCTAGAAAAGGACAATGAGTTTTTACTGCAAATGCAGGCTGCCCAAAACAAACAAATGAAATGAAATGAAATGACCATGATGTCATTCCTAGCGCCTAACTTTTTTTCTATTGATTACTCACGCCATGGAGACTTGATTTCAATAATATTATTTTGTATTTGTCACACTCCTAAGCCAATACATTGATTATTGTAAATTTACCTCCATTGATTCTGGATGGGGACCGAAAAATACATTAAAATATTATTGAACCCAGTCTCCATGGCGTGAGTAATCAATAGAAAAAAAGTCATTTTGGGGGTGAACTACTCCTTAAAGGATGGACATCCCTGGCACCTCGCCATATCCCATCTCCTCCAAATGCACCCAGCCCCCATCCATCTTTTCAGCAGGGACCATCACAGCAACCATTCTTTAGGCCCATCCTCCATTGTCAGCTAATCAACAGCCACAACACACATAAAATAATTGTGATTATGTAATAATTGTGACAGGCCTACCCAACTGAATCTTCTAGGCTTGAAGCTGGGCTTGAGGCTGCTGGGCTATGAGCTTCCTGGATTGGAGCTTCTGCTTCTGGGTTTGAGGCCGCTTGTGGTTCACCTGGGAAAACACAGAGATGCTGATATATCATATCCCACATCAAATCAACCCAGTAATGCATTACAATGCACAAGATGCAGCACTTACTGGTAAACAAACATAGCCCCCAAAATAATGGAAATTCACTTCCCAAAACTCAAATATGATTTTAGCCACAGGACAACCGCATTTGCAATTTCACAAATTGCACATTTTCTAGTATGTATTATGCTAGGGCTATTAGGCATTACTTAAGTACAGTATGGGGGATGCCAGCCTGCCTCAAACGTATCATGATGACAAACGTATGATGCATGTGACAAATGTAACATTTTCAGGTTGAAATCAAACTGTTTTACAATTACAAACAATGCTATCACAAGTGGCCTTGCTACCCTAACCCTATGTATACATTATGCACTCATGTGCTTTGGTGCTACTATGTATTGTAGCCAACGTTCATTGATTGAACACTTTATTAGAAGTTTGCATAGGAAAAAGTACAGTTTCTTGACGGTACAGTTCACTGGTACAAGGTCTACTAAAAGGAGATCATAGAAAAGACTAAGCTTATTTCCATAGGAAACAATTTAAGTATCTCATATAACATTGAATGACAGACGGATAGAACACAGTAGAGAAAAAAAGGGGAGTGATCAGCGTGACTTGCCAGGGGTATCATGTTTACTCCAAAAGGTTACAAAATAAAGGTTGACTGACTCACCCGTGTTCTCAGGGCTCTCCACCACAATGTCTGTGTCATCTCTCTCACTGTCGAGCAACAGCAACGGCTGAACGGATGGCTTGTCCCCGAGTATGATGTCGATCTGATCATAAAACGGGCACGTTGTTCGTCCTGCCCCGCTTTTGTTGTTTGCGTCTTTTATTTCTTTATTTCTTTATAGGTCTTAATTTTTCGCTGAATTTGCAGATAGGACCGTTGGAAGCCATTCTCTGCCATGCCGCGGGAAAGTTCTTCATACACGGCCTTGTTTCTGTACATTGTGGTTAGTTTAGTTTGTACCGAGGCGTCCCCCCAAAGTGCAAGGAGACATTGGACTTCGCCGTCTGTCCACTGCGGTGCTGACATTTTTCTTCTGTAAACAAACTTAAAGTTCCAATGTTTTTCTCTCTTCTTTTCTTTACTCGTTTGTGGCTCTTCTCTCTGGTTTTCTCTCTTGTGCTCAGCTTGCTGCAATCAAAATAGTAAACAGTCGCGCTCTGTAACGTCACGTCAGTGCCGCCCATGCGTTATAGGTGCCGCCTCCCGCTAGGGTCGCGCAGAAAGTGACGTTTGGCCAGTTTCATGTAACTTGCATGTTACCTGCATGTAACTCTATGGCGTGAATGTGGCTGCTGCTTTCAGACTATGTCAGATGTCCTCAGATCCGATATGGATCGGATTTGAAACCACCTCTGGATGTGGTTTTTCAAAATCGGATCTCATGTGACCTGAATGTGACATGTTTGGATTTAGACTATTTAAAAAAAATCGGATTCCACTTTTGAAGTGACTCAGATCTGATTCAGGCTAGATGTCAGTGGCAGTGTAAAGCCGGCCCAAGTGCAGACATGAAGCCGTCAGAAGTGTGGTTGCATTTTAAAATATGCAAAGACAACGCTGAAAAAGCAGAATGCCAGATTTGTCAGAAGAAACTGGCATATCACAAATCTACAACGAGTCTGAAGAATCACTTGACAAGTGTAAGTATGTAAGTAAGTGTAAATACGCTTTCGGATCGCAAGAACGGACAAATAACTGATGCCCTAGTCTCGTTCATTGCCGAGGACATGAGACCAATAAACATTGTGGAGGGGGCAGGATTTAAACGTTTAATAAAAGTACTGCAGCCAGGCTATACTTTGCCCAGTCGAGAGGATATCTCAGCAGCTCTTTCTGCTAAACACACTAGCCTACGTAATCAGATTTGTGATGAAATTGATGCGTGCCTTGCAACTAGTTTTTCATCTGATATGTGGACCAGCCTAAAAATGGAGGCATACATGACGGTGACAGCTCATACGATAGACATTGAATGGGACCTGAAAAACTATGTGTTGGAGACCAAGGCCATGGAGGAGGCTCACACAGGTGCAAACATCGCACAAAGGCTTGGAGAAGTAGCTGACAGTTACGGTATACCCGCAGAGAAGAGAGTTGCGATTGTTTCCGATAATGCTTCCAATATGAGACTGCGTCTCGATGTGTTGAAAGGGGAGGAGGCTTGGGGGGATGTCAAGGGGGTCCGCTGTGCGGGTCATACGCTCCAGTTGTGCATCAATGCAGCACTAAAACACCACAACCCTGTCACCCGTACAGTGGGATTTGCAAGGAGACTCGTGTCTCACTTTAAAAAGAGTTCGAAAGCAACTGGGGCATTAAAAGAAAAACAGGCTGCACAGAAACTAAAAGATCTCGCATTCGTTCAAGACGTCGCAACTCGCTGGAACTCAACGTATTTAATGCTGGAGCGTCTTTGCGAGCAACGGTGGCCAATCTCAGCTGTCATGTCTGACCCAAGCGTCACCAAAAGAGCAGACCGATCTCTGGACCTGACGACAGCCCAATGGGTCATTGCAGAGGACACTGTAGCCGTCCTTAAGCCCTTCCTCACTCGATGCTGAAAAATATAAAAAGATGACATCTGAGGGAGAAAGACGACGACAGTCCCGCCACAAAAGCTCTGAAAAGTAAACTGGCAGAGGAAATTAATAAGAGGTGGACATTCTCAGACCCAATAGTGTGGTACGATGTGTAATTCCGTAGGATTTTTGTGCTAAAATTGATTTTTTTGCAGATCCTGGTTCTATAGAGTCCAAACAATGAGAAAATAATGGGTGTCAACTTTTCCGGACCCCCACCCCCTTTCTGGGGGTCATCTAGTTTGGGACCTCCCAGAACAGTACGCCAGCCAGTTAATGTCCAATTTTCTTAATATTAGGGTTGTTTTGTAGGTTTTAAAACATTCTGAGTTCATTTATTACACTTTTGAAGCAGCCAGAATAAGCTTTCTGCCTTTTGGTTGGGGTCTTTCCTCACCTGGGACCCCCCCAGACGGTCCCCTGTGCCTATCTCAGTAATCGCTCTGCTCCTGCTCCAGAAAAATGTCATATTAGATCATAATTGAATACATGTTTTTGTAGCTGGGCTTTGAAAACAAAAATGAGTAGTAGCAAATACCAGGGGTCTTCCACAGGGGCTTCGGGGCCCCTAGGGGGTCCTCAGAGTTACTACAGAGTGTACTTCTAATGATTTTTTTTAGCTGAACTTAATTTTTTTACTACTTTGGCTTTTATAGGGACCAAACTGTCAGAAAATTACGGGTGTCAGATTTTCCTGACCACTGCCCCTTTTCTGGGGGGTCATCTATTTTAGGACCTTGCAGAACAGTATGCCAGTCAGTTAATGTCATCCAGTTTTCATAATATTAGAGTTGTTTTGAAGGTTTTAAAAGTCCATATATTGCACTTTTGAAGCAGCCAGAATAACCTTTCTGACTTTTGGTGGGGGTCTTTCCTCACCTGCATGGGACCCCTGGAATGACCCCTGAGCCTATCTCAGTACTTAGTAGTAGTCCTTGCTCTGCTCCTGCTCCAGAACAGTGTCAAATTAGATACAAATTGAAGCATAAAAGCTTTTTTTGTTGCTGGGCTCTGACAACACAAATGAGCAGCTAATACCAGGGGTCTTCCACAGGGGGTCTGGGACCCCAAGGTGTCCTCAGAGTTACTACAGGGGGCCAGCCAAATCTCTGGTCACCCCAACCTTCCAGTCAGCCAAGACATCTGATTGGAAAATACCCTCCACTCTCTGAATTCCATCCATGTTCTTCAACTGGTGGAAGCTCAGGGCAATTTGTCAGGTATCATTTATACTGCATTGTGACGTAGTTGGCATGGAGGATATGTGGTAGCAGTGCAGCTCCAAGTTCTTTGACTGAAGTCCCATCCCATTACCCTGCATTATCACAGATGCAGGGTTGTTGGACCAAAGTGTTCCAATGACTCCAATGTTGATGGAAATAAGTAAGCCTTGCCCAGCCCTGAGGCTCATAGGGCAGGAGTCTATATGTCCTGTTTCTGTGAGGCAGCTAGATGTACAAGTACCCCTGGACAGTGGACATGATAATAGTTTGTCACAGGGACATACCCCAATCCAGCCTTTGATGCTGAGGTCATACATTCTGATTCAAGGTGTGTGTGTGTGTGTGTGTGTGTGTGTGTGTGTGTGTGTGTGTGTGTGTGTGTGTGTGTGTGTGTGTGTGTGTGTGTGTGTGTGTGTGTGTGGGGGGGGGTAAATTGACATGTATGTACTCCATATATGGAGTTCCCTTATGTCTTCAATATTAAGCCCATATCTAACAGGACTTCATATGGGAATGCCCATATATGGAGGCCACATAACACACTAACAGAATCCATATATGGCCAAGACAGCCCATAGCTGTGTGGCTGGTTCTACAGACAGGGATCTCCATGTATGCGCATAAAAGGGTATGATGTCAGTTTTCATAGACATCATAGGACTTTCACATAACAAATAACTGAGTAGCATGTTTGGGCTCTCACAGCATATCTCCATATACAGTACATGGATCTCCATATATGGGTACCAGGGGTCTCCATATATGGGTAACAGTTCACATATACATCACTGACAGTTTCTAATATTATTCAAAAATAGATAGCAAATTGCAGAACTGGTTGCAAGAATAGGGCCAAAACTGAAACGACCCCAAGGTGTACCCCCTGTACACCTTGGGGTCCCGGACCCTGTGGAAGACCCCTGGTATTAGCTCCTCATTTTTGTTGTCAGGTACAGAGCCCAGGTAGGGGTACAAAAGCTTTTATGCTTCAATTATGATCTAATTTGACACTGATCTGAAGCAGGAGCAGAGCAAGGACTGTACTGAGATAGGCGCAGGGGTCATTTCGGGGGTCCCAGGTGAGGAAAGACCCCCACCAAAAGTCTGCTTCAAAAGTGCAATATATGAACTTAGAATGTTTTAAAACCTTCAAAACAGCTCTAATATTATGAAAATTGGACATTAACTGGCTGGCATACTGTTCTGCGAGGTCCTAAAATAGATGACCCCCCAGAAAGGGGGCAGGGGTCAGGAAAATCTGACACCCATAATTTTCTGACAGTGGTCCCTATAAAAGCAGTAAGCAGTAAAAAATACATTTTAGCAAAGAAATCCTTAGAAGTACACTTCGTATCACACTTGGTAGTAACTCTGAGGACCCCCAGGGGTCACGAACCCCCTGTTGAAGGCCCCTGGTATTTGTTACTACTTATTTTTGTTTTCAGAAAAAAACTTTTATGCTTCAATTATGATCTAATATGACATTGTTCTGGAGCAGGAGCAGAGCAAGTACTGAGATAGGCTCAGGGGTCCATCTGGGGGGTCCCAGGTGAGGAAAAACCCCAACCAAAAGTCAGAAAGCTTATTCTGGCTGCTTCAAAAGTGCAATAAATGAACTCAGAATGTTTTAAAACCTATAAAACAACCCTAATATTAAGAACATTGGACATTAACTGGCTGGCGTACTGTTCTGGGAGGTCCCAAACTAGATGACCCCAGAAAGGGGGTGGGGGTCCGGAAAAGTTGACACCCATCATTTTCTCATAGTTTGGACTCTATAGAACCAGAATCTGCAAAAAAATCAATTTTAGCACAAAAATCCTACGGGAGCTGTTTTTTGGACGCATCGTACCACACTACAACTGATGCTGCTATTCTCTGCGCAGCCCTCGACCCCCGCTATAAGCGTTTATCCGGGCTGTCTGATGAGGAAAGGCAAGAGGTGTACACGGAGGTGATATGATGGCCTCCTATGTATATCATTTATGTTCCCCATTTTCAACTGTTTTTATTTTATTTGTGACACTTGCTTTTTTTAAACGTGTGTTTTCTCATGTCAATAAAGCGCATTTCAATTGAATTGACAGGGACGAAGATGTCAATGTCGACGGCGAGGCGGCTTCACCAGCAAAGAGGGCTAAAACGGATCGAGAGAGAGAACGTGACCTCCTCTTAATGGACGACGATGAAGATGGACCACAGGCAGCAAAGACTGCAACTGCAGCGGAGGAACTGAATGACTTTTTAAGATAAAATAAGGGAGTCCGGTCCACTGGAGTGGTGGAAAAAAAATGCGCACCGTTTCCCCAAGTTGGCGTCTGTAGCAAAGCGTTTGCTCTGCATCCCTGCCACTTCAACCCCTTCAGAGCGGATCTTTTCGAAAGCGGGATTTATTGTGAACAAAACGAGAAGTTCCCTTTTGCCAAAGAATGTGGATACTTTGGTCTTTTTGGCACACAATCTCAAACGAGTTCAGAAGAGCAGTGAGTAGCCGGATTCCTTATTTGTCCTATAGGCTAGGTCTGGTCTAGGCTTAAAACTTTTATTTAGCCTAATATTTTTGTTTCGTTTTTTATTTTTATTTGACTTCAAATGATGTCTCAGTCTTACTGTCTTTTTGTTTTATTTTTTAAAATGTTAGGCAACAGGTGCCTATTGAGCCTCATTCAAATGAAGCCATAGAAGCAGATTTATTTTTGACACACTGATAAATTGTTTTAGTAGGCCTAATTCATTGTGCTTTCATAAAGCCTTGATCAAATGATGGCGTAAGAATACATGTGAGGTGAGGTTCTCTGACGGCAGTTCATAGATTTCAGTGCACACGAGGAACTACCGTTCCTGCTTCCCTGACCGGGAATCGAAGCCGGGCCGCAGCGGTGAGAGCGCCGAATCCTAGCCACTAGACCATCAGGGAGATGCCTGGTTGATTTTGCAATCTATTGTCAAATCCTATGAAATGAGTAAGCTTTGTACATTAAGAGGTTTAATTCAGGCTAATAGACAATGTTTGTCACGCTACGTTTTCCGAATGCAATCATTGAGTCACTATAGACACACATGGGCGCCTACAAATTCACGCCCCCTATTGTGACAGCGGCCCCACTTCGGGTAAGGAAGAACGGAGTACTGCAGCTGCCAATTCAATCCCAATGAGAGGCAACATGAAATAATATAATTTCAGTGGTTGACTACTGAGGCCGTAGCGATTTATTTTGTGTTCTAATAAAGTGTTCCATGAGTTTAATTTAGCCTTTTTAATGTGGCATATCTGTCATCTTGATACACAACCTACAATATACTTTAATATACTCTACAAGTGAGTCAAAACCGCTAGCTTCTGAAATCTTTCATTTTAGCTGTCGCATAAATGGTAAATGGTGCATTTATATAGCGCTTTTATCCAAAGCGCTTTACAGAGATTGTGCATTACATTCACCCATTCACGCACACATTCATACATCATTGGCGGAGGAAACCATGCAAGGCACCAACCAGCTCACCGGGAGCAATGTGGGGTTCAGAGTCTTGCCCAAGGACCCTTCGACATTAACTCAGGGGGAGCCCGGATTCGAACTGGGAACCCTTCGGGAACCCTTCGTGCTCTAATAACGGTTTCTCTACCCCTGAGCTATGCCGCATGATATATACGTCAAGCATTCATCCCATTATAAATTCCAAACCCCTTCCCAGCAGCCGCGTTAAGCGACGAACAGAGCGACGGCGAGTGGGAGCGTGTGTATAACTGTTCGTAGTGAAGCCATACATAATGCCTAAAGCATGCTGCGTGCCACTTTGTACTAACAACAAAGATAAAAATGTTGATTTAATGTTTTATCAGTTGCCGCAGGATAATACCAAACGACTGAAATGGCTGCAGGCAATCCGCAGGGAAGATGAAAAAGGAAGACTCTGGAATCCGGATTCACCACACTTTTACGTGTGTCAGAAGCACTTCATCACTGGTAAATAATGTTGCAATACTTTTGATAATCATGATAATTAACATCATTGCAGAGGTGACTAACACAATTAACTTGAGTAAAGTAAAACGTAGCCTCCAATGTATACAAAGTTATTTCTTAAAGGGGGAAAAAGAAACCTATTTTTACCTCTGTTCTTTTACCCTTGTTTATTTATTATTATTAGGGTAAGGGTAATAATAATAATACATTTTTCATTTATTGTTAGTAAATGCAAGTTATATCTATTTATTTTTGGCCCATTTACTTTTGTAGAAGAGAAAAGTCTAAACCCTGCCCACCCCGACTATGTTCCCTCCATATTCCCTTCCCGTCGTTCTGGAACCTCACCAGCAATAAAAATTAGGCGTTTCAAAAATACATTGAAAAGAATGCACTATGATAACAAGGAAGAGGGGCACCACGAGATAGAAAAAAGAAAAGAGGAGACTCTGGGAGGAGAAGGAGCAGCAGCAGCAGGAGGAGGAGGAGGAGGAGGAGAAGGAGAAGAGGAAAAGAGGAGAGGGGGAAAAGGACAGGTGAGGAGAGGAGAGGTGAAGGGAGGAGGAGTAGGAGGAGACGCAACAGGAGGAGAGGGGAAGAGAGGAGGAGATGTGACAAGAGGGGGAGAGGCGAAAAGAGGAAAAGGAGGAGAGGCGACACATGTGTGTGAAGAAGAGCAGAGAGAGTTGCAGGCCAGGGAGGAGGAGGGCCTACTATCTGGAGAGGAAACAGACGAGTGTGACCAGGGCCAGGCCAGTGGGTTTAAAAAGGATGAGAACCAGGATGGTTGTAGTACTAGTGAGGCTCTGTCTGGAGAAGAAATGGACCAGGCCAGTGAGCTGGAGGCACTGAGGAGGCAGGTCCATGCACTGAAAATGGAGAAGGAGGCAGGCTGGATCTGCAATTTAAAGGCAGATAGTGTAAAGGGAGATGATGTCCGCTGCAGAGAACTAATTAGGGCTGAGCTGGAGTGTTTTTCAGTCGCTGTGTTCTTACCTGATGCCATTTGTGCATGGAGGCCAGTAAAAGTAAGCAACTATCCCAAGAGGACCAGCTCTTCATTGTCCTCCTTAAACTGAGACTTAATCCATCCTGCTCGCTGCTCAGCCATGCACTGAACATGGGCAAGACAACAATTTGTGACATGTTCGATAGATGGATCAACCTCCTCTACGCTAAAATCGAATTTTTAATACACTGGCCAGACAGGGAGTGCATTCACACCACAACGCCTCCAGCTATGAAAGCTCTGTTTCCGAAGCTTACCTGTATTGTGGACTGTTTTGAGATCTGCATTGAGTCATCCAAAAATCTTAAAGCTAGGTAAGAAGTTGTACTATTTAGGGTGTGTGGGACATAATAGAAGCCAGTGTTAGTTTCCCCAACTGAGTGGGCTTCATTCACTCAATATGTATCATTTAGAGACCCAACCTTTTATGTAAAGTGTAAGTAAGCATTATTGCATTACTTGTTAGAGTTTACTTTAACAGGGCCCAAACCTACTCTAGCTATAAGAAGAGCACAACAATAAAGTATTTTATTGCCTGCTCTCCTGCTGGGAGCATCACCTTCCTGATCACAGGATGGGGAGGGAGAGCTTCCGATGTGAAGATCGTGAGAGAGAGTGGGTTTCTTTCCCCCCAACTACATTCACCCCGGGGATCAGGTAAACTCATTGTCTCTGTGCAGAACTGTAATCCCGGGGTTCCCAAAGTTTGCGTACCAGCTGGGTAATGTATTCATAGCTTCATAGATTGTCTTGGCAGCAGCAGATTTAAAGGTGCCATGTGTTTAAAGTTCAAATCTGCTACCGAGCCAATCGAATAGCTATAACTGGAAACTGACTCAGTTATGAACAATCGTATGAACCATTGCTTCCCCCCCCCCCCCCCTCCTCCTCTCTCTCTCTCTCTCTCTCTCTCTCTCTCTCTCTCTCTCTCTCTCTCTCTCTCTCTCTCTCTCTCTCTCTCTCTCTCTCTCTCTCTCTCTCTCTCTCTCTCTCTCTCTCTCACACACACACAGCGCTTGGCTGACCGAGGCTTCCTGCTGAGAGATGACTTTGCTGTGCTGGGAGTGTTACGACCCTAGGACTCTAGGGGTAAGGATCACAACATAATTCACGACAGACAACGACTTTATCA
This sequence comes from Nannobrachium achirus, assembly GCF_963921795.1. Lineage (NCBI taxonomy): Eukaryota > Metazoa > Chordata > Actinopteri > Myctophiformes > Myctophidae > Nannobrachium > Nannobrachium achirus. Next base: position 74,739,376 of record NC_137814.1, read on the forward strand.
AAAATATAATAATTTATTTACATAAAACAGTGATATTTACAAGAAATGACTGAATGAACTGACTGGCTGAACTGACTGAATGAAATGACTGAATGAAAATGAAATTAATCTAACCACAACAGAACCAAAACTACAACTAAACAAAAGAATCCTTTCCAAAGGGATTAACTCAAAATGTCTCTGGTTTGGTTGTGGGTTGGAGGAATAAAGGAGGAATTGAATCTCCGCTTGCACATAGTGAAGTGCTAGTGTTTTCCCCATCAGACATCAGGTGCAGACTGGCTTTTATAGAAGCAACATGACAAGCTGTAGCCGCCCAGCTATCAGTTGCCGTGGAGACAGGTTGCTGCCGACCAATCCGTCGCTGGCCCACGCCCCCACACCAGTCATCATGCCGTCTGTGATAACAGGCAATCAGCCAACGCCCAAGAACACTCCTCCTCCCAGTCACAGACTCCAACTGAATGAACACAACCACAGAACATTCCTGCCCCAGAAGTTCTCCCCAAGATGCTAAAAGGCAAATACACCAAGAAAAAAAAAATCTTGCCACGATCCATCCCAGCGCATCAAAATCACAAGAATTGTAGAAAGGCAAACACTCTGTAAAATCAGACTGAGCAGCATCCTCATCACATGCATGATAATGGGGACCTGCCCTTTTTCATCATCAGACAGAGTGACTATAGCCTACCTTTCAACCTACCCATCTCTATGCAGGAGCGTGGTGGAAAGTGACAAATGCATGAACCAAAAGAGAAAAAAAAATACAGTTCTGAATTCACTTTAGTCTGTGGGTAGAGGACTAGCCAACCACCCTTTCACAAGTTGGGATTCATGATAAAAAAAAAACGACGAAAAATACTTAAAGGGGCACTCCACCACTTTTCAACCTATGTTCATATAATTGGTCCTCACTCAAAAATAGCTTTTTTCTTTTTTTTTTCTTCTTTTTTTTCCTCAAAGGAGGGCTGTGGGCAGGTCAGAAACCCATCGTCTTGTGACATCATCGATTGCCAATCTAGCTTATAGAAACTGCAGGCTTTCTATTCCTGAAAAGTTGCAATTTTAAAGTGGAAGCCATTGTTCTCGCGATAATAAAAAATCTAAAAACATTTTTCAAAAATATTGATTACATTTTTTGGGGGGAAAATGATGATGTCACAAGACGATGGATTCTGAACTTCCCACAGCTCTCCTAGGAGACTTGGACCGAGTAGAAAAAAATTGTGATATTTTATCATGAACATTAGTGAGGACCTATTATATGAAGACAGGTTGAAAAGTGGTGAACTATTCCTTTAACCATTAACTCACAGACTCCATGTTTGACCCAAAAATACAACAACCTCTACTTCCTTATTAAGGCCTGCTCGCCCCTGCCATTTACCACCACACCTCAGCAATTGGATCCTGGAAGCAAAGAGAATGGGATAAAGACAGGGTAACAGGACACAAGACTAAATAAGTTATTTTTAGGCCAAATCATGGAATTAAAATCGAACACCAGAGTACGTGGGGGTATTCACAATACCCTTTCACAATTTAGAATTTAAAGTGTATTATAAGTGGCGATATTTATATGGAGGACGATTTCTGACTTTATTCAAAATAAATAAATTAATAAATAAATGAAATGATACATATAGAAATGCAAAAATAAATAAATAAATATGCAAAGAAATGTAAAAAATATAGATAAATAAATATATTTATGTGAAAATGTATTCATTTATGTATATATTTATGTATTCATTTATTTATTCATTTATTTGTGTATATATTAATTTTTTGATGTGTTCTTTTGCATATTTCCTTTTTTTTTAACTCATTTATTTATGTATTTATTATTTTATTTATTCCTGTATTTCTTGAACCGTATGCTTATGAGGGGGCGTGTCTTGCCCATTCAGGCATTAGCAATCAAACCCAGAGTGATCTGAAAATGAACTGAAATGAAAAGGAACAAACAGTAGAGGGCGCTGTTTTCCCTTTTCTTTGACGATGGCTAACTGCTCCCAGTGAGCAGGTCAGTGTGTTTGGTTTGTGAATGGGTGAATGTAATGCACTTTGGAATAAGGTGCACCATTTTATGTTTTCAATTGTGTTTTCAAACTATACAAAGTAAGTGTTTCATTATAGGATACAGGTGGTCAATTAATATTTATTTGCACTGATCCCTCCCCCTCCCTTCACTCAAACGTGCATTCATCTTTTAAAGCAATCTTTTAATATTTTAATACCCAAATAAAAATATTCTCTTAATGGATAATGGAGCATAATTGTGACTGTAGGTCACAGTTTACTATCAAAACCGTCAGATCTATAGCTGACCCCAGGTGATGAGAGTCAGCAGTCTTGACTGCCAACAATGTGATGTCAGTACACTGACCTCAGTAAACCCTGGATAGCCACATGGAGACGGCTGGATCATCACCTAGATCTCCATATATGGAGATGACCTCTACATCTGATTCCCAGATGATGCACTGTTAGGGCAACCACACTAATAGAATCCCTGTGAATGGCCATGTATGGACATATTGTGTCAGTTTAACCAGTGTGGTTGATGTGACACGAGTCACACTCGCAAATTACTTCCGTCCTTGCCCCTTTTATGCCCATATAGGATGTATTATGCCCAGGGCAGGAATTTCAGGGAGGCCATGAAGGCCATGGCCGTCGTTGCCCCTCAGCTTGGCCTTGTGCCCCCCCAAAAAATGGCAGGCCCTGGGGCCACAGTGGCCTTAAGGAGTAGTTCACCCCCAAAATGACTTTTTCTATTGATTACTCACACCATGGAGACTTGAGTTCAATACAATTTGTTTGTATGTGTCGCATTCCTACAACAAAAATGTCATTATAGTAAATGTACTCCCATTGATTCCGGATGGGGACGACCCAAATGCATTTGGGTCCCCATCTGGAATCAATGGGGGGACAGCTTGGCCTTGAGCCCCCCCAAAGAATGGCAGGCCCTGAGGCCACAGTGGCCTTAAGGAGTAGTTCACCCCCAAAATGACTTTTTTCTATTGATTACTCACCATGGAGACTTGAGTTCAATACAATTTGTTTGTATGTGTCGCATTCCTACAACAAAAATGTAATTATTGCGACCGTCAGGTCGCATTTACTACCAAAACCTCCACCGGCTGTCTGTCAGTCAGTCAGTCTGTCCGTCATGTCACACTTTTCCCCAACTCATATCTCCGCCACCGTTGCCCCAAGACATGCCAAACTTTGCACACACACTCCTTGCCTGCCAATCCACAACCTCCACCTCTCACGTCATACGGGCAGCCATAGTTACACCTGGAATGTTGAATCTCCATATATGGAGATAACCTACGCATCACACAAAGTCTGACCTCACCAGCCCATACTTGGGCATGGACGACTTATATCTCCATATACGGAGATGGCCATATATGGAGATACGATGACATCACAGAGTCCACAGCTGATGATGTGGCGTGATGTCATACAATACACAAACAAGCCCTATATAAAGGGGCAATTCTCACCAGGGAAGAGAGCATTCCTCGACTCAGACCTTATCATACGATTCAAGGCATCTCGGTTAAGTTCTTGCCGGACACCACTGCGGCGGGTCCTAACCCTAGAAACCAGTCCCTTTGGAGTAGCAATTTTTACACTGTGTATGTTCAATACGCATACATACTCAGGTGCCATAATAGCCTTCCTATGCCTCACTTAGGGTGTCTCTACTTTCATTACAACTAAACCATCTTGGAACAAATGTTCTTCCATACCTTTTTGGTTTCCATCACACATAAACCACACACAAAGTCTGTATTAGCAAATGCAGTTATTTCAGCCTTGATTTCTCACATGGCCCTCTTCTAGCGCCTTTGAAAAGACAACACCAGCACTCACGGATCAGTCTTTTTTAGGCACTTTTTATTTTAAATTAAGGTTGGTATGGAAAGCTGCAGAGCAGCAGCAGGCAGACGCGTTTCGGCATTAAGCCTTCATCAGCGTTGCATGCTGGGGCAAGGGAAGTGTCGCATTTATAGAGTCTCCATGAAAACAATTTTTTTGACACTGCTCCAACAGATTTTGCCCTAAAATCACGCAAAGCGGTACACAGGATCTATAAAGTCATGTCATCAACATGGATCTGTCCCATTTCCCATATTCCCTCCTGATCTAAAGTTTATGTATGCGACGTGATGGTCGCTTATCTCCCGATTAGGGAGTCTTACTGGTAGTAAATGTACTCCCATTGATTCCGGATGGGGACGACCCAAATGCATTTGGGTCCCCATCTGGAATCAATGGGGGGACATTTACTGTAATCAAAGTATTATCTTAGGAATACAACAAAAACAAAAAAATATCCATGAATTCAAGTCTCTATGTAAATGAGTAATCAATAGAAAAAAAGTCATTTTGTGGGTGAACTACTCCTTTAATGCCCCAACTGACTGTACCACTTTCTCCACTCTGTCTTGTCAATATGTAGACACCAGTGTCTTTTTATTTCAATGGACTAAAACCTGGTTTTATTTTATGTCCTGCAGTAACTCATAAGGTAATCAATCCACTGTTTGTAAACACACAATACAATTTCATTTAGTTAGTTAGTTAGGCTAAATTAAGTTTTTATTTAGGAAAGTTCAGTTAACTTTTTTATGTGATTTTTTAATAATATAATAACCTGGTCCTATCCGGTGAGATGCCATGTGACTAGAAACTATTCAACAATCTCCAAATGCATTGGCCTCGCGAGACTTTGTGACTAGTGACTTCCGTCCCAACAGAAGCGTCCTATAAAGAAGTGCATTCACGTGCGTTCAGTACTGAGGCAACATCATGGCGTCTGGCAACAATCCTCCAAACAGACCTACACGGCGCTCAGTCTCTGAACTACTTCGCCAGGCTGTAGATCTTCTCGACAAAGAAATGGAATCATGTAAGTTTGCAGGCAAACATTAAACTAGTCTGTGTTATTAGCATTTGTTGCATAAACTAACTCAGTCTTTCAATGTACTGCAAGTGTCCGGAACGACAGTTCTCTGAGCTAAACTTTGTCGTGTTTTTGGTAATCGTCTGTTTAGCTTAATTCAACGATATTCTGGTATTAAAAAGACTGTTCCGGGGAATTACACGTGGTGAACGTATGACTGCCAACAATGGAATAAACAATTGAGTTGAGCACCAGTAGGCTACTTTGTCCAGTTGCGGAATGTGGCTGATGTCCATAAACAATTGGTTTCGAGTTGATTTCAAAGGAGTTCATTAAAGTTAAAGCCACAATCATGACTCATGAGGGATATTGAAATATGATACATGGGGCAATGTCCAAGTGACTATGAAACACCTGTGTTTTATCTAAAAAATATGGCCGCTAAAGGACTACAATTCGTGACCGCTGGCACACACTATTCTTCAGGCTCGCTCTATGCACAGCAGCCTTCATTCACAGGTGTCACCAATGATACTAATGAAGGCCCCGTTCCATTCAGGTCAAACAAATTGGGTTTGTAACTCGGGTATAAATGAAACCAAATGGACCCTTATGGGTCCACTTGGTTCCTTTTGTACACTCGGGGGGGGGGGGGGGGGTTAAAAAGGTTATTAATAACCACTGCTACACTAAGTGGAACAGAGGCTTAATGGTTGATTGATTTTTCTTTATTTTAGTGTCATGCTTCCAAGGAAGCCCAGCCCATATGGACTTACAGGACACTTTTACATTTCATTTAACAAAAAACTATTCACCGATATAACAATTCACACAAACAATGATCAAACAAATAACCAACTTTAACACTAATTTCATTTATTTATTAATTTTGAATAAAGTCATTAATCGTCCTCCATAGGCTGACTCAAGGTCAAGCTGCCATAATGCAATACTTCCATACTTCCTTCGGTGTGACCAATACACCAATTATACTAATTAAGTATTACTTAATTAGTATAATTGGTGTATTGAAGGAAGTATGGAAGTATTGCATTATGGCAGCTCGACCTTGAGTCAGATACTCCTGGTCAAATATTGCTCAAAGTGAATGTTGTGCAGTCAAATTGGAGTTGAAATTAAATGCATATCCTTAAATGTAGGCAACCTTAAATGTAGCCTACATTTAAGGTTGCCTACATTTTTGTTTTTTTTAGGAAAAAAACGAAATTATTATAAAGTTAACAAACTAAATGATTATAAAGTTAACTATAGAAGTAAAGGGGATGCATGCATTGCAGGCTAACATGTAGTGGAAATGTTGTGATCTCACATTCCTTAAAGTAATGTTGGACTGAAGAGATAATTTGTCAATTCATCAACTGATAATGTGTCAATTCATATCAACAGCGAGTACATCTTCTCCTTCTAATCGGACTCCTGCTCCTGCTCCTCCCGCTCCAACACCGGGGCAGATGTTACATCCAGTGGATGGCAAGTAAAAGTGAAAGGTTCTTGCATAAATTGATGTAATTTGTGATGTGTTAATGTTTTTTTTTCTTTGTTTTTTTTAAACTTATAGCAGAAGTGAACCCCATGTTTGCCCCATACACCAGGCCCTTTTCTGCATCAGGCAGAAGGGGTCTGCCTGTCAGAGCACCTCCCAGTACACCTCCCACTGCACCGCCAACACTCCTGACATACACCCACACATGTTGCTGTCTCTCAAGGTGGAATGTCTCTCAAGCCCCATCAAGGGGGGACAAGGAACACCTAGCCAGATTGGGTTTGGGTGAGAAACACCTCACATTTCGAGGTAAGCAGGTCTCTTGTAAGGTTGTGTTGAAAGGGTTATGTTCACACGCACAATTCCAATATAGTCTTTGCTGTGAGTGACAAGTCCTTTGCACCAGTTAAGCCATCTTTCTATGTATAGCAAAGAGCCCAGGCTCAGCACGCTACAATAGACATAGAGCAATTAGACAATTGGAAGAGTAATATGAATACTTGTGCAACATTGTTTTCTTGTTTTAGGGAACCAAGACAGCCCTTCTGAATTTCTTGAATTCCTAATCTCAGCCTATCCAAGTCTGAGGAATGCTGGAGGGTTTGAGCTGATGCGTATCAGCGACTCTACAAGGAGCCGCCTGCTCACTCTTGTTCCGTGTCCCAACGAGGGGTAATGAAAATTAATTTATTTATATAGCACATTTTCCAGACAAAGTCACAAAGTGCTTTACAGAGCAATAAAAAGAATCGACAACAAAAAATCTGTGAAAATAACACAGTAGGCACATTTAAAATAATCACATGAAAATATAATTTGCAGGTACTCTGTGAGGTCACTGAGGGACCCGGCCAACCTTGTTTTCCACGCAACACTCTACGTTCGTCCAATTCAGCGGTCAATTGGTTTGGACAGTGTAATGACATATTATATTTGTGGTGTTTAATTATTCTATTTATATATATATATATATATATATATATATATATATATATATATATATTCATCAAATGTCATCACATGTACATTTTATAGAGTAAATGTTATTGTCTTTGTCTTTAGGAAACTAGTACCAGCAGGGCTGCAGCTGGTCCCCAGATGCCGTGTCTCACCTGCGGCGAAGAGATCCCCTTTTCTGACTTAACCCTTTGTAAGCCACGGGGAGCCCCTTAATGTTAAATCGTACTATATCGGACTTCCTAGGGGGGAGGGGCAGCCACGTCATCTTTTCCCGTACTTTCCCGTATTTACCGAAATAAATGATTTTCATCCGAAAATCGGCGATCGTCTAACCTTCCCTAGTCACCACTCGTGCATTGATAGCTCATGCACGGTCTGACATGAAGCAGAGGTGACGTCAGCTCCTTTCCTTCTCCAAGGCTACTCCCAGCCATCCGTTTGCTGTCTGTACACTAGTGCTCCTACTGCAGCCATGCTTGTAGTGCGGTATGCTATGTATTTCCGTAGGATTTCTTTGCTATAATTGTTTTTTTTTTGCTGTTTTGGCTTCTATAGGGACCAAACTATCTGAAAATGACAGGGTTCAAATGTTCAGACCCCTCCCTCATTTCCTGGGGGTGTGGTCACTTCAGTTTTGGCCCTATTCGGCTATGTATTCCCAATTTCCATAGGATATTTTTGCTAAAATAGATTTCTTTACTGTTTTGGCTTCTATAGGGACCAAACTATCAGAAAATGACGAGGTTCACATTTTCAGACCCCTCCCTCATTCCCTGGGGGCGTGGTCACTCCAGTTTTGGCCCTATTCGGCTATGTATTTCCAATTTCCATAGGATATTTTTGCTAAAATATTTTTTTTTGCTTTTTTGGCTTCTATAGGGACCAACCTATCTGAAAATGTCAGGGTTCAACATTTCAGACCCTTCCCTCATTTCCTGGGGGAGGGTTAGTTCAGTGGCCCTATTTGGCTATGTATTCCCATATTTTTTTTTTCTTTTACTTCTATATGGGTTCACATTTTCAGATCCCTCTCTCATTTCACAGTTCAGGTGAAGGGGGAGCATTTACCTCTGGCCTGTTTTTATTCTTGTCAGGAATACAGGATCTATTCATCATCACTGTTATCTATGACCTCCCTTATACTGTTGGCACAGTCTCCAGTGCCATAGCACTTGCAGAGAGGAGTGCAAGGCAGGTGATTGTTTGAGCAGCTACACCGTCCCTTGCAACCGGTTTTGCAGCCACATTTGATTAGCTCAAGTACTGCCTTTGGAGCAGGGAGGGCAAGACACCTGACTGGAACATACCCTCCACTCTCTGAAATCCACCCATTCTCTTCAATTGGTGGAAGCTCAGGGCAATTGGTCAGATATGATTTGTCCCGCATTGTGACGTAGTTGGCACGGAGGATATGCGGTAACAGTGCTGCACGAGTTGGAGGTAGCCTCTCACCCTCCAAGTTCTTTGATCTAAATAGTTCCCATCTGAGTAATGGCAGCGTTGTTGGACCATTTGAACTGTAAACACGGCATACAAAATGCTCCAATGCCTCAAAGGGTGATGGAAGTTCACCGTTAACAAGCTCAGGAGGAATGGAACCACTGCCAAGGTCCTTGAAACAGTTAATGGCAGGATCATCATCATCAAGCTTCAGGTAGGCATTGACCCATGTCTTTTTGGAGATTCCAACAAATTTTCCTCCCCAGTCAGCACCAGAAAAATTGTGTAGGCCAAGGAATCCTTGACATTTGTGACGTCCAATGACCTTAACTCGCTCAAATATATCTATATCCCGTTTCTTTGCACCTTTGCCTGTTGAAAAGATCAGAGAAGTGGGAGCTGCAATGCGTTCACAAGATACTAAATCAAGTAACAGCAGGAGGACATCAGTGTCAGGTGACCAAACACATATCTTTCGCAAGGCACCTTTAGCAGCAGAGGCAAGGACCTGATTAGGAATCAGGGGGGGAGAAATGCTTGAGAAATACTCAAGCAGTCCCTGGCCTAACACACATGTCAGCTTCTCCTTGGTTGATGAAGCAGACAGGAGTTCCTTAATGGACATTGTGAGCTTCATCTCTGGATGGACTTCATATTCTACATATGTAGTTGCTCTCTTCTGTCGAGTCTTATTTTTTAATGACTGATCCATATACCTATCAAAGACAACTCGACCCTCAACATAGCCATCCATCATCATTTTGATGCGTTTGTTGAATGCATCCTGAAGATCTGACAGCTTCAGCATGCTTGGTGTCTTTTTCATGCTCTGAAGCACACCCATGGCGTCAACTATAAGAACTTTGACCGAAGAATCTTCTTCCGTCAGATCATGCTGTGGGACACCTGGAAGATCTTCCTGCATTAGACAGGGCTTTGGGACAACTTCAAGGGGCTCTGCCCTGGCAGCTTCAATTGCATGCATCAGACTGGCTTTGTCTGACGGAATGTACAAGGTTCCATCAACAGCACAAAGAGAGCGGGGAACCATTGACATCTCATATTCCCCTATTGTCTCCTCAAGTTTAGGAACTAAACTTGGTCGGCTGCCTTGGATGATTAAAAACCTTCCCAGCAATTCACGTTCCTCGCGCAATTTGATGACCTTGTCTCCAATACACAGTTTAGGTTTATGCATCCAGTTTGAAAAGGACTTCAACTTTAGTTTCTTCATTTTGTCCCACACTGAGAGTCTAGATGTATAGATCAAACGTTCAGAAACAAACTCCTCAAAACGTTTCTGGCCCTTTTCTGCAAACTGCAGAATATCCTCCTTTGCCCCATCTGACACAAGTGCTGATGAGACCAGACTCTTCAATGGTGTTTTCAGTTTTAATGGATTGTCTCCACAGTGCAACTCAATCAAGTTGCATAGCTTCAGAGCATTTCCTCTTAACCTCAATGCAAACTCTCCTGAGAGTTGATAATGTTCTGTCCGTGAAGAAGATCTGGAAGCTTTTGGGAAGCTGTTGAGGTACTGATTCACTAAACTGGCAAGATGAGGTGTTGTAGTGACTAGTCTATCCAGAGCTGCTTCATCTCTACTGAGTCCAACCATACCACCATGTCCCTTTAGCTTCTTGATTTCCTGCTCGAGGGCTTGATCAGTGAAGAGATAAGTGAAGGGTATCTCTGACTTTGCCACCCCGAATGGACCAGACAGTGCGTTCCATGTTTCTGGGTCATCCTCTTCAAGGGCATTCATTTGAGCAAGAAAGACTGGCATCAAGCGAGCATAGTTAAGGAGATCACGAGCAAAGAAGTATTTGATGAGATTCTCTAATGATGACAAGTAACCCTCCCAGTCACCTGAGCGACAAGAACTGATGAGATTAAGAAGAGTCTCTACCTGGTAAAGATACTGGGTCAAGAACTGAGCAAACTCACCAATGTCTTTCTCATCTTCGAGTGGCTTGACATTTTCTGAATACCATGATTGGATTTCTTCAAAGATCTCTACCATCTGTGGCTTGCGTTCATGGAGTTTGTCCTTGAGATCAATGCACTGGTTACGAATTGGACCATTTGGAAGGTTTGGCAAGATGGCGTCAAAGCGCAACATCATAATTGCAAGGCTGGTAGTGATATGATACTCAAGGCCTCTCTTGTAAGCTTTGCCACCAAAAATCCCACGAAGAGCTGCTGATGTGTATGCACCACTTTCAATAGTACACGTGTCAAGGCCACTTCCCTCAATTGTTTTACCAAGAGCATGCAAGGCAGCAAATGTAATGTGGAGAATTCCAGGTCTTAGAATCCAATTTGTGTTTCCAACAGACTGCTGAATCTTCAACGCACGGGAGTAAAGATCGAGATCTAGTTTTATCATTGTCTTTTTGTGAGGGCCAACAACAGTGGCAGAGATACCCTGGGTTAACTTCAGAGCAGTATAGAGGGTACTATAATCTGTTGGCGAGGTCTTAAATAGTGGTGCAATAACCCCTGTGTTTGTACGTGTGCAAGTGTTGGGGGACTGTGATAACAGTAGAGATTTAGTTGCGGCCCAAGTAGGCATCACATCTTCCTTTGTCAATTTCCCTGATTTACGTCTTTGTTCTTTGATCGACATAATTTTAGAGTCACCTTGATTCCCGTCTTTTGAAGATTCTGCATGACATCTATTGTCTTCACTGATCTGGGTCTGTTGGCTTGCCAACTGAGTTTCAGTGGAGGTGGTTCCCTTGTTATCATCAGTTGCAAGGTAATTTGTGAGTGCCCAGGTGTGAGTGAAGTCTTGGGAGACAATATTGTTTCGCTTTCCTATCACAGTCTGAAATCTCATCGGAGTGGTTTTGATGATTGGCTCTCGCAGCATGTTTATATTGAATTCCAGAGGTGATGCCATATGAAGTTTCTCTGGAATAACAAGTGGTTCATTAATCAGATCTCCATCTTCAGCCTGCTGGTTAATAACAACCACTGTCCCGTGGAAGGTGTCTTGCCCTGTGGGTGTGTCTTCCAAAAGATCAATATTATCAATGGCAAACCAGATGTTCACATCTTTCTTAACAAAATCAGGGAGACAATATCCACCAGCATCCTTAATTCGCTGAAGAACAGACTGCTCAACTCTTTTTTCTAGGTCAATGATCTTCAGGTAGTCACTTCCAATGTAGACATCTGAGATGTTCTGGACAAGCATTTTGTCACGTACTCTAGAGTGGATGGCAAGGGGCAGTCCAATTGAGAGGGGTGTTTGAACATTTTGCCGGAAGCCATGGTCTGACTTTGGCTGATGTTTCACCTGACGATCAGTATGGGTGTTCTGGACTAGAAACTGGCATGCAACATCAACAGTTTTGTCTAGTTCTTCATTGCGCATCCCGGACACTTTGTTAACTTGACTGCCAAAGAGGAGATGACTTAGGAAAAATTGAAGTAAAGAGGGATTCTCAAAATCATCAAAGGTCCCGGTAAATGTCCAGCCACGCTTTTGCATAATCTCTTCCCGCAGTAGGTTAGCAACATTTGTCAGATGACTAATTACCTGACTATCATCCATCATGGAAAGGCTGAGATCGATAGCTTTGCCAACTATACTTGATTGGACAAGCTTGTCTGGCTCATTCCGTCGCAGTGATTTGACAAACTGGACATCTGGAAGTCGCTCAACAATTAGCTTTTTCAAATATTTGTGATAGTTTGTAGTCTCATCAACATGTTATATCTTTTTAGGATCAACATGTAAGCATCGTTGACCTCAGCCATGTCAAGTATAGCATCATCATCTGTGAGAGTAGTTTTAATGGCGAGTATTAACTGTTCATCACATATGGAGCGAATTAGTGATTTATTAGCATGATCCGTCTTTGCTTTATTTGTGCGCTGTGCAGTCCGCAAGCAGGTCCTGTGTTAATGCTTTTCCAGAGCTGAAGCATCACCTGCGTCAACTAGGTCTGCTACAAAGATTCTAACATGGTCATCCTGGGTCTGCTGCTTTATTTCAAGAAGCTTTTCGCCCATTGTATCGGAAAACACACAGTGCAATGGCTCTGAACCAGCCTTGGAACAAAAGTCACAGGATGAGAACAGACACACTGCCTCTTTTGGAACAGACTTCGATCGTTTAGGTCGAGTAGATAATGATACGGTACTTGGTGGGCGACCAGGTCCTCGACTAGAACATACAGGGGATTCAGGTTGGGATTGTTTACTCCTGAGACGTTCAATTACAGTCTTGTTGACAATAGGTTTTCGACATTCAGTATGATAATTAACACACTGACGTTCCACTTCATTTACGACAATTTAGTTCTCCATCTATCCATATATCTATCTCTATCTCTCTATATGTATTAATGTATTCCAGAGCCCATTTGTGATCTAACTATTTCCAATAGTTTGGTCCCTATAGAAGCCTAAACGGCAAAAAAAAAAAAAAAAAAAGAATAATAATAAAAAAAAAGAAAGTTGCAAAATATCCTATGGGAAAACATAGCCGAATAGGGCAACCCCCCATACATTCCTATGGGAATACATAGCCAAATAGGGCAAAAACTGATGAGGGAGGGGTCTAAAAAATTGAACCCCATAATTTTCAGATAGTATGGTCCCTTTAGAAGCTAAAACAGCGAAAAAAAAAAAAAAAAAACTGAGATGACCCCTCCCCCAGGAAATGAGGGAGGGGTCTGAAAATTTGAACCCCGTCATTTTCTGATAGTTTGGACCCTATAGAACCAAGATCTGCAAAAAAATCAATTTTAGCACAAAAATCCTATTTTGGACAGAGCATACCACAATATTGGGGCTATGCTAGCGAAAATTTTCAGTTCTGTTCTTGAGTCACACATGGATTATTTGCGGGGACATTTACGTAAATGGATCGCGCACGCGAAACGCACGGGGAGATCGATGATCGGCCAAAACCCCCATTCTATCCCAACGGAGATCGAGAAAATCATGGTGAGCTAATGACCTGGGGGAAAAAAAACAACGGCGCTGTCCAAGAAGGAGGGGCGGCGGGCTCATGTTTATAAACATAATATTATGTCTCAGATCACAATACAATAATAGAAATTTCACGGCTAATCTACCAACCACCATTCTATTTCGGACGGCAAAGTGTTAAGGGGTCACGCTGATCTCTGTTCTGGGTAATAACAAAAACAAGGCCTTTATTTTACTTTTACCAATTTTACTCATATGCTTTCCATTTTACTCGTACTGACTCCTCACTTTCTTTTAGTCGATCACAGAGAGCTACTACTTCCACCAATGCAGCTGGCACCAGCGGTGTGCCCACACCACCGAGAGCTTCCACCTCCACCAATGCAGCTGGCACCAGTGGAGAGCTGGCACCACTGGAGACCATTGATTTGTGTCATGACACCTCAGACCTCCTGTCGGAGGATTCAGCTCAGGGTCTGTACTTTAACCTGTAAAATGTAGTTCTGTCAACACTCACATTCTTAGATGACAGGCATGAAGTATTTCATGTCCTTTTTTCATATTCAAACAGCAAGTACATTGTATGCTGCCGTAGAGGCCCTGCCGAAGCTGAATGGTAAGCTAACAAGTGCACCCTTCATTAAAACACAAACATAACTAGTCATAACTTTGCTCAAACACTTTACTTTTTCCTTCTGTTCAATATGCTTATCACCCTGTAGATTGCCTGATCGAAGGCATATCATTAATATACTTTCTCAACTAATTTATGTTGACATGTTTTGTGAAGCTTGGGTTACCGAGCTGCCATAAATGCCATAAAGGCGGCACAGCTTTTCACCCGTTTTAAGAGGGAGGCACACAAACGTGACGAAGACCTGCTTCTGAGAGTCGACCTCCGTAAGTCCTTGTCGGACAGGGCCAGGGCAATTGTCTGCTTTTACAAAATGCCGCGTGTGGAGTGGGCAAGTCCACTCATTGGCAGATTGGGAGGTAAAGGTCTAAATTACTCCTCAAAATGGGAATTGTTATCCATTGGTCTTTGTTTTTTAGATTTCTTATTTCCATACAGGTGACCCAGCCATCGGTGAAGGGGTGAATCGCCATGTACTCTGCACTGTGATGGACATGCTGCAAAATGGGTTCCTTCTAGATGAGGAGAGAGGTACAGTTACACAAGTGTACGGGGGGGGGGGGGGGGGACACAACTGATTTTCCCCCTTGGGATAATAAAGGGATCTATCTATCTATGTTAAAAATCTTCCAAAATATTCTTAGTGGATCAAGGTGAATTCAGGGGTTTCATATGTGGGTCCCTTCACTAACTATACAGGGAAAAAGACCTCCAAAAAGATCTTCATTAAGGCCACATTCTCATAATATAATTCGGTTTAGTCGTGCGAATGGGAGGGGTGAAGTTGCCACATTCTTGCATATTTAATTGATACGTTTGCCCTCACACTGCACATTATCATCCGAAACAAGGAATCACTGAGTCCACGTCTGTCCACGGGACATACAGTATATCCAAGCTGCATAATAATGCCTCCTCCATCTCCCTGTGTTTATTAATTCTTCAAGTTCAACTCACAATGTAACCACAGGACCCCTGCAAAATTTGCCGCGCAGGCGTTAGCCGATTTATCTGCGGTCGAAGGTCGTCAACGAGCGATCACAAAATAAAACCAGCGGAGGGCGGAGGGACTCCCAAAATCTACCAGCAATAAACCAGACAGCAAATACTTTTAATTGCAAGATATGAATATCTACGAAGAGGAGGACGTCAACGTCTCTCTCTCTCTCTCTCTCTCTCTCTCTCTCGTCTCTTGCCCTCCGCTGGCTCCCTCTGCGCTCCGCGCATAACAGCGTTAAGCGTCTCCATTTGGACATGATTTGGCACAGAGAGCGCGCGCGCCAGCAAGGGCGAGAGAGCCACACATCGGCCTATATTTTATTAGGCCTATAGCCTATATATGATATACAAGTGACTCCAGTGGCACTTTCCTTTTATCTAACTGTGAGCAACAACTCCTCACAAATAATACACCATGTGCGATCGAGGGAGCGGTGATCAGAAATCAATGAGGGGAGGAGGCGGCCAGAATCGTCAGAAATCTAATGAGAACAGACGGGGGGATTTAACCTTTTATAAATAACTATGGATTTAACCCGCACATGGCTCTATATAGCCTACCACAATGTTTCATTGCCTGTATTTGAGACGGATGGATTCACACCAACAGGGAAGCGTTTGCGGTAGCGCATCGAAACCACCGTTTTTTTGTGGATTTGCATTCGTTTCTTTTATTCGAAAAAGAATACGGATGCGTCTTCACACATGCCCAACCGTTGTGTATTTTCCAACAATACGTTATAGGATTCGTTTTAATCGTCATAAAACGTGCCTGTGTGAATGTCGCCTAAGTAGCATGTGAGGGGCCTTACTAGGGGTTTTTCATGATCCTGAATCCATTGCAAGCATTTGTTTTGCACAAAACATTCCCCGGGCTAAAAAAAAGGGTTCACAGCAAAACTGAGCTGACCCCAGAAAAGTGATGACTCATCACTAAACCATAGTATTGAGGAATGTTTTAGGTGCAAAACAAATGCTTGGAATGGATTCAGAATCATGAAAAACCCGTAGTTAGACCCCTCACATGCTACTTAGAATATTTCTTTGGGGGGCTTTTTTTTCTGTATAGTAAGTGAAGGGACCCACACGTGAACCCCCTGAATTCACCTTGATCGACTAAGAATAAAATGGGAAACTTTGAACATGTTTTTTGGATGACCCTAAGGATCATAAAAAACCTTGAACCATTACTATTGCAATTTCTTTTGGGTCAGGCCTTTTTTTTGCTTAGATTGACTGGCCAATAAGGGTTAGAGTTGGCTGTCGAAAATATGACATTTAGTAACAGCGAAACGCTCCCGGGGGGGTTATAATGAGGAAGACTTTGTGTCTGACCTTATTTTTAGTAGTTTCCCTGCACATGAGCTCATTCCTACTAAATCATGGGACATTTCCGGAGAACAGCAGACATTCAAGCTTGTGACGCAGATGCAACCGCTGTGAGCTTGTAAATCACTCTGCTGCGACACCGGAAACTGCTGCACAACTTCTGCGCAATGCATGATGGGATGTTGTAAACTTGTGGATAGGATTATTATTATTAACGATGGGATATTGTGCATCTCATGGCTGCACTAGTTAAGTAAAATATTTCTTCTCAGGGGTGAAGACGTTACTCTTCGAGGGTGAGGGAGACCATCTGCTGCCCTGTACGTCCCCAGAACTCCTCCAGAGCGACTTGTTCATTGTTGCCGGGCGTATCATGGGTCATTGCTTCCTTAATGATGGGCCACGCCTGTATGGCCTAAAAGCCAGGCCATTATTCACATCCTTTTTGGTGGATCTGATGAGACAGCCACAATTACAGTCGAGGATTGTGTCGACCTGGAGGTCCGGCTGCCAAACAAGGTTGTAATTAACTGAGATTTCAAACCTCCAACACCATCAACCTTGATTGGCAGCCATCTTCTTTACTTCCAAGCTGATAAGATGGTTTGGGGGGCGGGTAAACACATCTGAAATCAATCATGTTAACACTTTTAAATGTTGGGGAGGGTCCATTAGGAATCATTGCTTTCTAACAGAAGTTGTAAGATAGAGCAAGCAGACACATCAGCAAGAAGAAAGTAAGTTCTCATACTTGTCTTTATTTTCAATTGGTGCATATCTTTGAAAGAGGAAATGAATTAATGTTTTACATGTCAATTAAACTATTTCTCCATTTTCTTTGTTACAGCATGTCAATCCAGGCAGCTCTCCAAGTAAACCCCGGACCTTACAGCAGGCCACCACCACTGATTATAAAATTCATTGAAATTAAATCGTCCAATAAAATAGTCAAATGGGAATTCACAGAAGGCGGCTGTAAGCCAACTGTGACCAAAAACAAGCAGTATGTGCCATTACTGACGGCTCAAAATGTACCAAAGTAACCATAGTTGAAGAGGTATATTACATTTATGTTAATCAATTGCAGTGTATAGGCCTATATGAATTTGTTCAAAGTTGTGCAAATGTACATGTGTGAATGCACAGAAACCCATACTAATTCACTTTTTTACCTGTGTTTCAGCTGGTGGACAAAGTACAAGAGGGGGGCTCCTATGCAGTAAAGGGCTACAGTATCAAAGATGGAGCCATCCTCTTTAATAAGAACAGCATGTTCTTCACAACATCAACCATAAACACAACAGCTGAGATGAAGGCAGAAGCCAGATCCACGCTGAACCCCCTGTCAACGGTGACCAGCTTGAGCAGCAAAGTCCTGGGCAAGCTGGTCACCGTTGAAGGGGTGATCACAGAGGTTAGTTCCCAAGTTTCAAGTACCGAATACAATGTAGAACTGCCATTTCTTAAAATGACTTGTCCTCACAAATTGCTTTCCACTCTAAACATTTGCATTATTGTCTTTTTTTTCCCATGTACAGTTATCAATGATCCAGAGGGCTGGGACAATGGATTGCCCCTTGCGCAAATTGACCCTGCAAGAGGTAGTTATTTTTAAACTATTTTCAGGTCTAATGAACATTAAGTCACTGACAAGTCCTAAACATTTTGCTTTGCTGTACAGGATGGCAGAAGTGTGAGGGTCACGCTGTGGAGGGAAGCTGTCCTGGAGACGTTGGCCGTTGGGGACAAAATAATCATGACATGTGAAGGGGGTGGAGAGTGGCTACGGGTACCAGCTAAACTCCACTAATTTCACAACATCCACTTGGACATTTTGTTGTCTTGAGACAATGTTGGAGAAGCTTTTCTCCCCAAATCCTTCAGCCATGTGATAGAATGGGTCCAAGGACAGGACAGCTTCATATATTTTTCTTCAAATGTATTTAATTGGTGTGGTTGAAATTTCAAACCCTTGCAGTTCTTGTTCCATTGTCCTTCCTTAACATCCACTTGGACATTTTGTTGTCTTGAGACAATGTTGGAGAAGCTTTTCTCCCCAAATCCTTCAGCCATGTGTTAGAATGGGTCCAAGGACAGGCAGCTTCATATATTTTTCTTCAAATGTATTTAATTGGTGTGGTTGAAATTTCAAACCCTTGCAGTTCTTGTTCCATTGTCCTTCCTTTGTGATTTTCTTTGTCATTTCACAATACAGAAACTTGGCTAAGGTAAAACATGGTAAAGAGACTTCCTTTTCCATGTTTTCACTTCCTGTTACAGCCACATGGTCTGATACAAACATTTAGCATGCTAAGGATGTGCACTACTTATATATTCAAGTGTTTGTATCAGTTTGCATTTACATATTCGCCATACCTTATTATTACTTCAGAGTACAAATAACACACAGATAATTGGTTGTTTTCAAACATTTATTCATCAGATCCTTGCTAACTCATGCATTCTTCCTGTTACTGGTCATGTCCTCCAAAAGAGTCACACCTGTTTCCAGGGCTCATTTTATAGTCAGGAGCAGGTAATTGGAGCATACCATGTTGCAGGGGAGTTTGGTTGTGACTAAAGCTTGTATTTACATTATAAAGGAGTTGGGTTACTATAAATATGAATTATACTTAATAGATTATTCAGCTTATTCTGCTTCATGAAATGTTTTCTTAGTTTGGTTCACTTGATTTAAAGGTGAATGTGAGTTGTGTTCCTTGAGCAAGGACAGCTGGTTTGATCCAACTGGGGGTGGCCCCTCACTAAGGCTCCTTGAATTTGTCATTGTCATTGTCTGCACTAGAGAAGCAGGGGGTACAATGCTCTGGGAGAGCTCTGTCCCTTAAAACAGTACTTAAGTCTGATAGTAGGCCTACTTGTACTGATTGCCTGCTTTAAGGTATCATGGTGCTTTATGCATTGCTTTTACATTTTTTGAACTATCTTCTAAAAAGAGATAATAAATCTTCCTTTTTTGAAGTTTTTTGGTCTGTCTTGTTCCGTAGACCTGCCCCCATCAAATGAACTTATTTACAAAACATTAATTTCTAACATATATTGACTATTGGGAAGATTATTCAGCTTCCCATGGGTGATGGTTTGGACATTTTGTTTTACAGTATGTCTCGAGACAAAGCATCTCTTAAAAAGGGAGTTGGAGAAGCTTGTCTCCCTGATATCCTTCGGCCATTTCTGTTAGAATGAGCCTAGTCTAAAAGATGAACAGCAATAACAAAACATTCACACAACTGGTCGAATTAATGTTACTCCAAGTATCCAGAAGGTGGTTACGGTTAGAGCAAGCACTTTTTCATAGAAGTGTCCAAGACTTGGAGAAGGCCAAGAGGGGTGCAGATGGATGCATTTAGCTTAGATTAATTTTACCTGGCCACAATACAGTCTATCGGAGAATTAAATCTTGTGAAGCTCTGGAAACACACATCAGGTTTTGGGTGGAAGAATGGAAAGGTCAACTTGAGATGATAAAGGAAATAACTGTTGTTAGTTTTTTTGTGCTAATCAGTCTAAAAGCGCCAGATTTTGCACAGAGGTATCCCAGGGCTTGTTCTAATGATTTAGCAAGGGCGCCCGAGTCGGTGACCTTTGGGGTCGCCACAGAGGCCAAATCAAGTTGGGCTCCCATCGACTTTCTATACAGGAGGAAAATATATTTTTGGGGTTTTATGGGTTTGTCATGATGCTGAATCCATTGCAAGCATTTGTTTCTTTCATTATTTCAAATAATTAGAGCATGCCCTGGGCTACATCTGTGCAAAGATTGGTGCTTTTAGACTGATTAGCACGAAATTACCATTCTATTTCCCTAACGCTAACAAAGACAGGACAAAACTGAATGAGACAAATAAATCAATGAAAGGACATCAATGAGTCTTTTTTTCTTCTTCTATTGGGCACCTTGAGACAATTTTTTTATACGTGCCTTTTGTGTCCTTATAGTCACAGTATATAGGACAGATAGTTAAATGCATTTTGATCGACAACAAGACAATTCCATGTCCCATGTACGAGGAATGTGACACCATACAAGCTTCAATAAACAACTGATAACTGCCTTGGGAACCAACAGTTCATGAGCCATAAGGCCATAAGACATAGTAGCTGACACCTATCTTCTGTTTCTGTACTGTGAGGTGGCTTATGGGCAAAGCCCCACATGTACAACCCTTGGACATGATCTTATGACTCATAGGCCTAGCCCCAATCCAACTTTTTATTGAATTGTCCATAACGTTCACTTCATGCAATAACACTTCTTGTCTGCATTGCAGTTCCATTACCATTTTACATCAATCAGTAGATGGCAGTATGTCTCAAAGAAGTTGTGTTTTGTTCTTAAAGGACGACTTCACCACTTTTCAACCTATCTTCATATAAACTGGTCCTCACCAACGTTCACAATAAGATTGCAATCTACTTGTCTGCGTCTCTTAGGAGGGCTGTGGGCAGTTCAGAAACCATCTGCCAGTGACATTTTTGAAAAATATATTTTATTATGGCGAGAACAATGGCTTGCTTTATAACCTTGCAACTTTTCAGGAATAGAAAGCCTGCAGTTTCTATTAGCTTGGATTCCCCATCGATGATGTCACTGGCAGACAGTTTTCTAAACTCCCCAGAGCCCTCCTATGAGACACAAACAGTAGAAAAATGAAAGTGCTATTTTATCATGACATGAATCAATGAGGACCATTTATATGAAAAGTGGTGAAGTCGTCCTTTAAGCTCACCTCCCAAGACAAAAAGGGTTAGTATCCTGCAACCCACTCAGTGCATAACTCTAAACTACCACCCAAGACAAGGGTTAGTATCCTGCAACCCACTCAGTGCATAACTCTAAACTACCACCCAAGACGGAAATAGCAAGACTTGCCATGTCCGGTTTACTTCCCGTATATGTGGGTGGACGGCCTTTTTAGGAGATTGGAAGCAGGTTGAAGTCTATTCATTCCAATGGGGGAGTGAACGTGAACACAGATTCTGAACCATTCTTTAGCCCCATGGTCACTGAAATAAATATTGGATCGACACAAGCCACATAATATTCACAACATTTTCAAAATGACTTTTTTCAGAGACACACATCAATAGAAACTTTACTTTATGATGGACCTTTCTTTTTCCCAGCACCACACACTAGTACCAGTAAATATAGGACATTCACATGATTTACCGTCAGACACCGGCTCCCACTTAGGAGACCATTTGTAGGATATGTGTGTCATGTGGCCTCTAGTGGCTTCAATAGCGAGCCCACACTGTTTCGTAGGAACAGTATTTCTAGTTGGATTTGCAATCTTTTGTCAAATCCTATGAAATGAGGAAGCTTTGTACTTTAAGAGGTTCAATTCAGGCTAATAGACAATGTTTGTCACGCAGCGTTTCCCAAATGCAATCATTGGTTCACTGAATACACGTGAGGTGAGGTTCTCTGACGACAGTTCATAGATTTCTTTGCACACAAGGAACTACAGTTCCTGCTTCCCTGACCGGGAATCGAACCCGGGCCACGGCGGTGAGAGCGCCAAATCCTAGCCACAATCCTGTGAAATGAGGAGGCTTTGTACATTAAGAGGTTCAATTCAGGCTAATAGACAATGTTTGTCACGCAGCGTGTCCCGAATGCAATAATTGAGTCACTATACGACCAGAATACATGTGAGGTGAGGTTCTCTGACGGCAGTTCATAGAAATCAGTGTACACGAGGAACCACAGTCCCTGCTTCCCTGACCGGGAATCGAACCCGGGCCGCAGCGGTGAGAGCGCCGAATCCTAGCCGCTAGACCAGGGGTGTCGAACTCATTTTGAGGTGAGGGCCGAATTGCATGAAAGGCGACTTGATGAGGGCCGCAACCAGTCGTGGATCGGATGGCATGCACACTCGCGCACATGTTCGCTCTGTTTTTCTTCCTGTCGTCTCAGCCACTGCTATAGCTAGCAGTATAGCAGTATATAATTTTACAAATTGTGTTCATTATTAAGTAAAATAGCTACTTTCATTATTGGTATTACAGTTGCAGTAAGGTACGAGAGATGCTATTTGTTTAAAGGAGTAGTTCATCCCCAAAATGACTTTTTTTCTTTGATTAATCACGCCATGGAGACTTGAGTTCAACAATATATTTTTATTTTATTTGTCGCATTACTAAGACAAAAATGTGATAATAGTACACTTCCCCCCATTGATTCCGGATGGGGACCCAAATGCATTTGGGGGGTCCCCTTCCGGAATCAATAGGCATGCATTTATTGCAATCAAATTTCTGTTTTAGGAATGAGTCTACATTGGCTCCATGGCATTTTGGGGGTGAACTACTCCTTTAAGAAGTGCCAATACGAATAAACCATTTGATAATAGAATAATTCAATTCCTGATAGTCTCTCCTATAATTTGTAAATGGCTAAAAAAATATTATTGATGCAGGACAATAATTATTTTTATTTTATTTTATAATAAAAAGAATAAAAGTAATGAACAATAATGGCATATTCAGAAAATATCTGAATAATAAAACTTTTGCATTTTATTATTATTATATTTTTTAAATAAGTTATTTTCTTAACAACATTAATTTCCATGTCTAATATGTGTAATCTTTGAGTACAGTTCGAATATTGTAGGTATGTTCAGGTATTATTCATAGCCAGATCCCCCACTAGTCCAGTCATTATATGAAAAAACCTAAAACAAATTGCAATAGTAGCAAACTCAACTGATTCTGTATCCTCATTATGTCCTTAGTGAGGGAAAAAAGTCCCAAGGAATCCCATCGGGGCAAAGTTTTGAAAACGACCTACCTACCTTCACTTACTATACACTACACTGTAACGGAAAAATGACTCCCAAAAAAATCTGCTTTAAGTGGGATGTGAGGGGTCAAACTAGGGGTTTTTAATTATTCTGAATCCATTGCAAGCATTTGTTTTGCATGAAAAACATTCCTTGGGCTAAAAACGGACCCCAAAAGACTGTGAAAATGTATGATTCATCACTAAACCATCATTTTGAGGGGCCATCTCAAATCCTATGAAATGAGGAGGCTTTGTACTTTAAGAGGTTCAATTCAGGCTAATAGACAATTTTGTCACACAGCGTTTCCCAAATGCGATCATTGGTTCACTGAATACATGTGAGGTGAGGTTCTCTGACGGCAGTTCATAGATTTCTTTGCACACGAGGAACTACAGTTCCTGCTTCCCTGACCGGGAATCGAACCCGGGCAGCGGCTGTGAAAGCGCCAAGTCCTAGCCACTAGACCATCAGGGAGATGCCTTGTACCTGTATATGTTGCAATCTATTGTCAAATCCTGTGAAATGAGGAGGCTTTGTACATTAAGAGGTTCAATTCATGCTAATAGACAATGTTTGTCATGCTGCGTTTCCCGAATGCAATCATTGAGTCACTATACGACCAGAATACATGTGAGGTGAGGTTCTCTGACGGCAGTTCATAGATTTCTTTGCACACGAGGAACTACAGTTCCTGCTTCCCTGACCGGGAATCGAACCCGGGCCGCGGCGGTGAAAGCACCGAATCCTAGCCACTAGACCATCAGGGAGATGCCTTGTTGAATTTGCAATCTTTTGTCAAATCCTATGAAATGAGGAGGCTTTGTACTTTAAGAGGTTCAATTCAGGCTAATAGACAATGTTTGTCACGCTGCATTTCCCGAATGCAATTATTAAGTCACTGTATGACCAGAATACATGTGAGGTGAGGTTCTCTGACGGCAGTTCATAGAAATCAGTGTACACGAGGAACCACAGTCCCTGCTTCCCTGACCGGGAATCGAACCCGGGCCGCGGCGGTGAGAGCGCCGAATCCTAGCCACTAGACCATCAGGGAGATGCCTTGTATATTTAGCAATCTATTATCAAATCCTGTGAAATGAGGAGGCTTTGTACATTAAGAGGTTCAATTCAGGCTAATAGACAATTTTGTCACGCAGCGTTTCCCAAATGCAATCATTGGTTCACTGAATACATGTGAGGTGAGGTTCTCTGACGGCAGTTCATAGAAATTAGTGTACACGAGGAACCACAGTCCCTGCTTCCCTGACCGGGAATCGAACCCGGGCCGCGGCGGTGAGAGCGCCGAATCCTAGCCACTAGACCATCAGGGAGATGCCATGTATATTTAGCAATCTATTGTCAAATCCTGTGAAATGAGGAGGCTTTGTACATTAAGAGGTTCAATTCAGGCTAATAGACAATGTTTGTCACGCTGCGTTTCCCGAATGCAATTATTGAGTCACTGTATGACCAGAATACATGTGAGGTGAGGTTCTCTGACGGCAGTTCATAGAAATCAGTGTACACGAGGAACCACAGTTCCTGCTTCCCTGACCGGGAATCGAACCCGGGCCGCGGCGGTGAAAGCGCCGAATCCTAGCCACTAGACCATCAGGGAGATGCCTTGTTGAATTTACAATCTTTTGTCAAATCCTATGAAATGAGGAGGCTTTGTACTTTAAGAGGTTCAATTCAGGCTAATAAACATTGTTTGTCACGCAGCGTTTTCCGAATGCAATCATTGGTTCACTGTATTCACTGAATACATGTGAGGTGAGGTTCTCTGACGGCAGTTCATAGATTTCTTTGCACACGAGGAACTACATTTCCTGCTTCCCTGACCGGAAATCGAACCCGGGCCGCGGCGGTGAAAGCGCCGAATCCTAGCCACTAGACCATCAAGGAGATGCCTTGTATATTTTGCAATCTATTGTCAAATCCTGTGAAATGAGGAGGCTTTGTACATTAAGAGGTTCAATTCAGGCTAATAGACAATGTTTGTCACGCTGCGTTTCCCGAATGCAATTATTGAGTCACTGTATGACCAGAATACATGTGAGGTGAGGTTCTCTGACGGCAGTTCATAGAAATCAGTGTACACGAGGAACCACAGTCCCTGCTTCCCTGACCAGGAATCGAACCCAGGCCGCGGCGGTGAGAGCGCCGAATCCTAGCCACTAGACCATCAGGGAGATGCCTTGTATATTTAGCAATCTATTATCAAATCCTGTGAAATGAGGAGGCTTTGTACATTAAGAGGTTCAATTCAGGCTAATAGACAATTTTGTCACGCAGCGTTTCCCAAATGCAATCATTGGTTCACTGAATACATGTGAGGTGAGGTTCTCTGACGGCAGTTCATAGAAATTAGTGTACACGAGGAACCCCAGTCCCTGCTTCCCTGACCGGGAATCGAACCCGGGCCGCGGCGGTGAGAGCGCCGAATCCTAGCCACTAGACCATCAGGGAGATGCCATGTATATTTAGCAATCTATTGTCAAATCCTGTGAAATGAGGAGGCTTTGTACATTAAGAGGTTCAATTCATAGAGGTTCAATTCAGGCTAATAGACAATGTTTTTTCACGCTGCGTTTCCCGAATGCAATTATTGAGTCACTGATGACCAGAATACATGTGAGGTGAGGTTCTCTGACGGCAGTTCATAGAAATCAGTGTACACGAGGAACCACAGTCCCTGCTTCCCTGACCGGGAATCGAACCCGGGCCGCGGCGGTGAGAGCGCCGAATCCTAGCCACTAGACCATCAGGGAGATGCCTCATTGAATTTGCAATCTTTTGTCAAATCCTATGAAATGAGGAGGCTTTGTACTTTAAGAGGTTCAATTCAGGCTAATAGACAATTTTGTCACGCAGCGTTTCCCAAATGCAATCATTGGTTCACTGAATACATGTGAGGTGAGGTTCTCTGACGGCAGTTCATAGATTTCTTTGCACACAAGGAACTACATTTCCTGCTTCCCTGACCGGGAATCGAACCCCGGCCGCGGCGGTGAAAGCACCGAATCCTAGCCACTAGACCATCAGGGAGATGCCTTGTATATTTTGCAATCTATTGTCAAATCCTGTGAAATGAGGAGGCTTTGTAAATTAAGAGGTTCAATTCAGGCTAATAGACAATGTTTGTCACGCTGCGTTTCCCGAATGCAATTATTGAGTCACTGTATGACCAGAATACATGTGAGGTGAGGTTCTCTGACGGCAGTTCATAGAAATCAGTGTACACGAGGAACAACAGTCCCTGCTTCCCTGACAGGGAATCGAACCCGGGCCGTGGCGGTGAGAGCGCCGAATCCTAGCCACTAGACCATCAGGGAGATGCCATGTATATTTAGTAGGGGTGTAACGATATATTTTAATAGCGATTCGATACATATCACGATTCATGGTTGACGATACGATCCATGGACGATATTGGTTCATTCATGGCGATACGATACGATTCGATTCAATGATTTAAAATCGATATAGTAACTATTTAGCAAAGACATTAAATCTGTGTGAAAGGTGTGGATAGTGCAGGTTTTTAAGGGAAACATGTATTATTATGGATATAAATAAGTAAACACAGTGATTATCTGCCAAATACAAGGACATTGTATATTGACAAACATTTCACCTTTACATGAACCCAGAGATTACAGACATTTATCAATAGGCCAGTGTAGCTATATGGAAAGGAAAAGTAATTAAACCCCTCCTTTTAGTTTTTCTTCTTGCAAATGCTAAATACAATGCTCAAGTAGGTAGTATCGATACAATCGATTCTTTGCACTGCCGATTCGATACGATACAAAATAAAACGATACGATTCGATTTTAGCTGTTTTCATTTCGATATACTTCGATTTTTTAAGTTAAAAACGATATTTCGATACAGTTACTATATCGTTACACCCCTAATATTTAGCAATCTATTGTCAAATCCTGTGAAATGAGGAGGCTGTGTACATTAAGAGGTTCAATTCAGGCTAATAGACAATGTTTGTCACGCTGCGTTTCCCGAATGCAATTATTGAGTCACTGATGACCAGAATACATGTGAGGTGAGGTTCTCTGACGGCAGTTCATAGAAATCAGTGTACACGAGGAACCACAGTGCCTGCTTCCCTGACCGGGAATCGAACCCGGGCCGCGGCGGTGAGAGCGCCGAATCCTAGCCACTAGACCATCAGGGAGATGCCTCATTGAATTTGCAATCTTTTGTCAAATCCTATGAAATGAGGAGGCTTTGTACTTTAAGAGGTTCAATTCAGGCTAATAGACAATTTTGTCACGCAGCGTTTCCCAAATGCAATCATTGGTTCACTGAATACATGTGAGGTGAGGTTCTCTGACGGCAGTTCATAGATTTCTTTGCACACGAGGAACTACAGTTCCTGCTTCCCTGACCGGGAATCGAACCCGGGCCGCGGCGGTGAAAGCGCCGAATCCTAGCCACTAGACCATCAGGGAGATGCCTTGTTGAATTTACAATCTTTTGTCAAATCCTATGAAATGAGGAGGCTTTGTACTTTAAGGCTGCACTCAGACTGGAACGCACAAGTTGAGTGAGAGTTGTGTGGGGGAGGCGGGGGGCAGAGACAGCACAATGCATTGCGGATGGAAGTCGAGTGGTTTGAAGTCTAGTGCGAGTCGTGAGCAAGTTGGACGCAACCACACAACACCACACGACTCGCACTCGACTTCAAACCACTCGACTTCCATCTGGAATGCATTGTGCTGTGTCTGCCCCCCACCTCCCCCCCACGAAACGCACTCGTTTTTGTGCCTTTAGGTCTGTAGCCGGCCTAAGAGGTTCAATTGACCGATCGCTATGCCCCTCCTAAAGCCGTCCTTGCCCAATGCCACGTTAGCGACAGGTTACTAAGGCGGGTGCCTTGGCAAGCTGCCATGGCGGCGTGCAGACTGCAGAGGAGAAGCCAGCTGTCAAAATCCCATGTTAAACCTGCCACAAACGCACGTCCAGGAAGAAAACAATAGCCTATACTAAAGTCAGATTAACATACAGTACACAAGTGTTACCAGTTATATTTTCTCATGAAGTGCTCCTAAATTATTCCTGTGGGTTTGTAGGTCAGTGCAATCCGTTCTGTTTTTGTTTCAGTGTTTGTGACACGGAGCGAGTGAGTGGGACGTTCGCGAACGAATCGAGTCTTTTGAACGGCTCTTTGAAATGAATGATATGATTCGGTTCACAGTAGGGAGCCGTTCCTTTCTAATGAACAGTGGTGGGAAAAGTACTAAATATCTTTACTTAGGTAAACATATCAATACTGCAATCAAGTTTGGAATGTTATTAATGTACTTGAGTAAAAGTAAAATAGTATTGGTATCAAAATGTACTTAAAGTACCAATATTAGAACGTAGACTACTCATTATGCAGAATGTCCTGTTTCACAGGTTTTCCAATGAGTAAAATGTAGAAAAATCATTTGCAAATAGCCGATCTACAAGCTCACAATGCATCGCAACGTGACACATTGTGAGCTTGTAGATCACCTATTTTCAAATGTCAGAAATGTATCCAATGGCCAAAATGTATAGGCCTATTTGGGTGGAAGTGATTTGCAATCATAATCAAAATCTACAAAGTAACCAGTAACTAAAATGAGCCAGTCTTTTGAACGGCTCTTTGAAAGGAACGGATCTCAGAGTCAGAGATCCGGCTCACTTCAAAGAACCATAAATCCCATCTCTATCTAGCAGCCAGACTCGCGGTACACCGATGCGCGCCGCCATGGCAGCTTGCCAAGTCAGCTGCGTTAGTAACCTGTTGCTAACTTGGCATTGGACAAGGACGGCTTTAGGAGGGGCATAGCGATCGGTCAATTCAGGCTAATAAACATTGTTTGTCACGCAGCGTTTTCCGAATGCAATCATTGGTTCACTGTATTCACTGAATACATGTGAGGTGAGGTTCTCTGACGGCAGTTCATAGAAATCAGTGTACACGAGGAACCACAGTCCCTGCTTCCCTGACCGGGAATCGAACCCGGGCCGCGGCGGTGAGAGCGCCGAATCCTAGCCACTAGACCATCAGGGAGATGCCTTGTATATTTAGCAATCTATTATCAAATCCTGTGAAATGAGGAGGCTTTGTACTTTAAGAGGTTCAATTCAGGCTAATAGACAATTTTGTCACGCAGCGTTTCCCAAATGCAATCATTGGTTCACTGAATACATGTGAGGTGAGGTTCTCTGACGGCAGTTCATAGAAATTAGTGTACACAAGGAACCACAGTCCCTGCTTCCCTGACCGGGAATCGAACCCGGGCCGCGGCGGTGAGAGCGCCGAATCCTAGCCACTAGACCATCAGGGAGATGCCATGTATATTTAGCAATCTATTGTCAAATCCTGTGAAATGAGGAGGCTTTGTACATTAAGAGGTTCAATTCAGGCTAATAGACAATGTTTGTCACGCTGCGTTTCCCGAATGCAATTATTGAGTCACTGTATGACCAGAATACATGTGAGGTGAGGTTCTCTGACGGCAGTTCATAGAAATCAGTGTACACGAGGAACCACAGTTCCTGCTTCCCTGACCGGGAATCGAACCCGGGCCGCGGCGGTGAAAGCGCCGAATCCTAGCCACTAGACCATCAGGGAGATGCCTTGTTGAATTTACAATCTTTTGTCAAATCCTATGAAATGAGGAGGCTTTGTACTTTAAGAGGTTCAATTCAGGCTAATAAACATTGTTTGTCACGCAGCGTTTTCTGAATGCAATCATTGGTTCACTGTATTCACTGAATACATGTGAGGTGAGGTTCTCTGACGGCAGTTCATAGTTTTCTTTGCACACGAGGAACTACATTTCCTGCTTCCCTGACCGGGAATCGAACCCGGGCCGCGGCGGTGAAAGCGCCGAATCCTAGCCACTAGACCATCAAGGAGATGCCTTGTATATTTTGCAATCTATTGTCAAATCCTGTGAAATGAGGAGGCTTTGTACATTAAGAGGTTCAATTCAGGTTAATAGACAATGTTTGTCACGCTGCGTTTCCCGAATGCAATTATTGAGTCACTGTATGACCAGAATACATGTGAGGTGAGGTTCTCTGACGGCAGTTCATAGAAATCAGTGTACACGAGGAACCACAGTCCCTGCTTCCCTGACCGGGAATCGAACCCGGGCCGCGGCGGTGAGAGCGCTGAATCCTAGCCACTAGACCATCAGGGAGATGCCTTGTATATTGTGCAATCTATTGTCAAATCCTGTGAAATGAGGAGGCTTTGTACATTAAGAGGTTCAATTCAGGCTAATAGACAATGTTTGTCACGCTGCGTTTCCCGAATGCAATCATTGAGTCACTGTATGACCAGAATACATGTGAGGTGAGGTTCTCTGACGGCAGTTCATAGAAATTAGTTTACACGAGGAACCACAGAGCGCCGAATCCTAGCCACTAGACCATCAGGGAGATGCCATGTATATTTAGCAATCTATTTTCAAATCCTGTGAAATGAGGAGGCTTTGTACATTAAGAGGTTCAATTAAGGATAATAGACAATGTTTGTCACGCTATTGAGTCACTGATGACCAGAATACATGTGAGGTGAGGTTCTCTGACGGCAGTTCATAGAAATCAGTGTACACGAGGAACCACAGTCCCTGCTTCCCTGACCGGGAATCGAACCCGGGCCGCGGCGGTGAGAGCGCCGAATCCTAGCCACTAGACCATCAGGGAGATGCCTCATTGAATTTGCAATCTTTTGTCAAATCCTATGAAATGAGGAGGCTTTGTACTTTAAGAGGTTCAATTCAGGCTAATAGACAATTTTGTCACGCAGCGTTTCCCAAATGCAATCATTGGTTCACTGAATACAAGTGAGGTGAGGTTCTCTGACGGCAGTTCATAGATTTCTTTGCACACGAGGAACTACAGTTCCTGCTTCCCTGACCGGGAATCGAACCCGGGCCGCGGCGGTGAAAGCGCCGAATCCTAGCCACTATACCATCAGGGAGATGCCTCATTGAATTTGCAATCTTTTGTCAAATCCTATGAAATGAGGAGGCTTTGTACTTTAAGAGGTTCAATTCAGGCTAATAAACATTGTTTGTCACGCAGCGTTTTCCGAATGCAATCGTTGGTTCACTGTATTCACTGAATACATGTGAGGTGAGGTTCTCTGACGGCAGTTCATAGATTTCTTTGCACACGAGGAACTACATTTCTCCTGACCGGGAATCGAAACCGGGCCGCGGCGGTGAGAGCGCCGAATCCTAGCCACTAGACCATCAGGGAGATGCCATGTATATTTAGCAATCTATTGTCAAATCCTGTGAAATGAGGAGGCTTTGTACATTAAGAGGTTCAATTCAGGCTAATAGACAATGTTTGTCTATTATTTTTATTTTATTGAGTCACTGTATGACCAGAATACATGTGAGGTGAGGTTCTCTGACGGCAGTTCATAGAAATCAGTGTACACGAGGAACCACAGTCCCTGCTTCCCTGACCGGGAATCGAACCCGGGCCGCGGCGGTGAGAGCGCCAAATCCTAGCCACTAGACCATCAGGGAGATGCCTTTTTGAATTTGCAATCTTTTGTCAAATCCTATGAAATGAGGAGGCTTTGTACTTTAAGAGGTTCAATTCAGGCTAATAGACAATGTTTGTCACGCTGCGTTTCCCGAATGCAATTATTGAGTCACTGTATGACCAGAATATATGTGAGGTGAGGTTCTCTGACGGCAGTTCATAGAAATCAGTGTACACGAGGAACCACAGTACCTGCTTCCCTGACCGGGAATCGAACCCGGGCCGCGGCGGTGAGAGCGCCGAATCCTAGCCACTAGACCATCAGGGAGATGCCATGTATATTTAGCAATCTATTGTCAAATCCTGTGAAATGAGGAGGCTTTGTACATTAAGAGGTTCAATTCAGGCTAATAGACAATGTTTGTCACGTGCGTTTCCCGAATGCAATCATTGAGTCACTGTATGACCAGAATACATGTGAGGTGAGGTTCTCTGACGGCAGTTCATAGAAATTAGTGTACACGAGGAACCACAGTCCCTGCTTCCCTGACAGGGAATCGAACCCGGGCCGCGGCGGTGAAAGCGCCGAATCCTAGCCACTAGACCATCAAGGAGATGCCTTGTATATTTTGCAATCTATTGTCAAATCCTGTGAAATGAGGAGGCTTTGTACATTAAGAGGTTCAATTCAGGTTAATAGACAATGTTTGTCATGCTGCGTTTCCCGAATGCAATTATTGAGTCACTGTATGACCAGAATACATGTGAGGTGAGGTTCTCTGACGGCAGTTCATAGAAATCAGTGTACACGAGGAACCACAGTCCCTGCTTCCCTGACCGGGAATCGAACCCGGGCCGCGGCGGTGAGAGCGCTGAATCCTAGCCACTAGACCATCAGGGAGATGCCTTGTATATTGTGCAATCTATTGTCAAATCCTGTGAAATGAGGAGGCTTTGTACATTAAGAGGTTCAATTCAGGCTAATAGACAATGTTTGTCACGCTGCGTTTCCCGAATGCAATCATTGAGTCACTGTATGACCAGAATACATGTGAGGTGAGGTTCTCTGACGGCAGTTCATAGAAATTAGTTTACACGAGGAACCACAGAGCGCCGAATCCTAGCCACTAGACCATCAGGGAGATGCCATGTATATTTAGCAATCTATTTTCAAATCCTGTGAAATGAGGAGGCTTTGTACATTAAGAGGTTCAATTCAGGCTAATAGACAATGTTTGTCTATTATTTTTATTTTATTGAGTCACTGTATGACCAGAATACATGTGAGGTGAGGTTCTCTGACGGCAGTTCATAGAAATCAGTGTACACGAGGAACCACAGTCCCTGCTTCCCTGACCGGGAATCGAACCCGGGCCGCGGCGGTGAGAGCGCCAAATCCTAGCCACTAGACCATCAGGGAGATGCCTTTTTGAATTTGCAATCTTTTGTCAAATCCTATGAAATGAGGAGGCTTTGTACTTTAAGAGGTTCAATTCAGGCTAATAGACAATGTTTGTCACGCTGCGTTTCCCGAATGCAATTATTGAGTCACTGTATGACCAGAATATATGTGAGGTGAGGTTCTCTGACGGCAGTTCATAGAAATCAGTGTACACGAGGAACCACAGTACCTGCTTCCCTGACCGGGAATCGAACCCGGGCCGCGGCGGTGAGAGCGCCGAATCCTAGCCACTAGACCATCAGGGAGATGCCATGTATATTTAGCAATCTATTGTCAAATCCTGTGAAATGAGGAGGCTTTGTACATTAAGAGGTTCAATTCAGGCTAATAGACAATGTTTGTCACGTGCGTTTCCCGAATGCAATCATTGAGTCACTGTATGACCAGAATACATGTGAGGTGAGGTTCTCTGACGGCAGTTCATAGAAATTAGTGTACACGAGGAACCACAGTCCCTGCTTCCCTGACAGGGAATCGAACCCGGGCCGCGGCGGTGAGAGCGCCGAATCCTAGCCACTAGACCATCAGGGAGATGCCATGTATATTTAGCAATCTATTGTCAAATCCTGTGAAATGAGGAGGCTTTGTACATTAAGAAGTTCAATTCAGGCTAATAGACAATGTTTGTCACGCTGCGTTTCCGGAATGCAATTATTGAGTCACTGATGACCAGAATACATGTGAGGTGAGGTTCTCTGACGGCAGTTCATAGAAATCAGTGTACACGAGGAACCACAGTCCCTGCTTCCCTGACCGGGAATCGAACCCGGGCCGCGGCGGTGAGAGCGCCGAATCCTAGCCACTAGACCATCAGGGAGATGCCTCATTGAATTTGCAATCTTTTGTCAAATCCTATGAAAAGAGGAGGCTTTGTACTTTAAGAGGTTCAATTCAGGCTAATAGACAATTTTGTCACGCAGCGTTTCCCAAATGCAGTCATTGGTTCACTGAATACATGTGAGGTGAGGTTCTCTGACAGCAGTTCATAGATTTCTTTGCACACAAGGAACTACAGTTCCTGCTTCCCTGACCGGGAATCGAACCCGGGCCGCGGCGGTGAAAGCGCCGAATCCTAGCCACTAGACCATCAGGGAGATGCCTTGTTGAATTTACAATCTTTTGTCAAATCCTATGAAATGAGGAGGCTTTGTACTTTAAGAGGTTCAATTCAGGCTAATAAACATTGTTTGTCACGCAGCGTTTTCCGAATGCAATCATTGGTTCACTGTATTCACTGAATACATGTGAGGTGAGGTTCTCTGACGGCAGTTCATAGATTTCTTTGCACACGAGGAACTACATTTCCTGCTTCCCTGACCGGGAATCGAACCTGGGCCGCGGCGGTGAAAGCGCCGAATCCTAGCCACTAGACCATCAGGGAGATGCCTTGTAGATTTTGCAATCTATTGTCAAATCCTGTGAAATGAGGAGGCTTTGTACATTAAGAGGTTCAATTCAGGCTAATAGACAATGTTTGTCACGCTGCGTTTCCCGAATGCAATTATTGAGTCACTGTATGACCAGAATACATGTGAGGTGAGGTTCTCTGACGGCAGTTCATAGAAATCAGTGTACACGAGGAACCACAGTCCCTGCTTCCCTGACCGGGAATCGAACCCGGGCCGCGGCGGTGAGAGCGCCGAATCCTAGCCACTAGACCATCAGGGAGATGCCTTGTATATTGTGCAATCTATTGTCAAATCCTGTGAAATGAGGAGGCTTTGTACATTAAGAGGTTCAATTCAGGCTAATAGACAATGTTTGTCACGCTGCGTTTCCCGAATGCAATCATTGAGTCACTGTATGACCAGAATACATGTGAGGTGAGGTTCTCTGACGGCAGTTCATAGAAATTAGTTTACACGAGGAACCACAGAGCGCCGAATCCTAGCCACTAGACCATCAGGGAGATGCCATGTATATTTAGCAATCTATTTTCAAATCCTGTGAAATGAGGAGGCTTTGTACATTAAGAGGTTCAATTAAGGCTAATAGACAATGTTTGTCACGCTGCATTTCGCGAATGCAATTATTGAGTCACTGATGACCAGAATACATGTGAGGTGAGGTTCTCTGACGGCAGTTCATAGAAATCAGTGTACACGAGGAACCACAGTCCCTGCTTCCCTGACCGGGAATCGAACCCGGGCCGCGGCGGTGAGAGCGCTGAATCCTAGCCACTAGACCATCAGGGAGATGCCTCATTGAATTTGCAATCTTTTGTCAAATCCTATGAAATGAGGAGGCTTTGTACTTTAAGAGGTTCAATTCAGGCTAATAGACAATTTTGTCACGCAGCGTTTCCCAAATGCAATCATTGGTTCACTGAATACATGTGAGGTGAGGTTCTCTGACGGCAGTTCATAGATTTCTTTGCACACGAGGAACTACAGTTGCTGCTTCCCTGACCGGGAATCGAACCCGGGCCGCGGCGGTGAAAGCGCCGAATCCTAGCCACTAGACCATCAGGGAGATGCCTCATTGAATTTGCAATCTTTTGTCAAATCCTATGAAATGAGGAGGCTTTGTACTTTAAGAGGTTCAATTCAAGCTAATAAACATTGTTTGTCACGCAGCGTTTTCCGAATGCAATCATTGGTTCACTGTATTCACTGAATACATGTGAGGTGAGGTTCTCTGACGGCTGTTCATAGATTTCTTTGCACACGAGGAACTACATTTCCTGCTTCCCTGACCGGGAATCGAACCCGGGCCGCGGCGGTGAAAGCGCCGAATCCTAGCCACTAGACCATCAGGGAGATGCCTTGTTGAATTTACAATCTTTTGTCAAATCCTATGAAATGAGGAGGCTTTGTACTTTAAGGCTGCACTCAGACTGGAACGCACAAGTTGAGTGAGAGTTGTGTGGGGGAGGCGAGGGGCAGAGACAGCACAATGCATTGCGGATGGAAGTCGAGTGGTTTGAAGTCTAGTGCGAGTCGTGAGCAAGTTGGACGCAACCACACAAGACCACACGACTCGCACTCGACTTCAAACCACTCGACTTCCATCTGGAATGCATTGTGCTGTGTCTGCCCCCCGCCTCCCCCCCACGAAACACACTCGTTTTTGTGCCTTTAGGTCTGTAGCCGGCCTAAGAGGTTCAATTGACCGATCGCTATGCCCCTCCTAAAGCCGTCCTTGCCCAATGCCACATTAGCGACAGGTTACTAAGGCGGGTGCCTTGGCAAGCTGCCATGGCGGCGTGCAGACTGCAGAGGAGAAGCCAGCTGTCAAAATCCCATGTTAAACCTGCCACAAACGCACGTCCAGGAAGAAAACAATAGCCTATACTAAAGTCAGATTAACATACAGTACACAAGTGTTACCAGTTATATTTTCTCATGAAGTGCTCCTAAATTATTCCTGTGGGTTTGTAGGTCAGTGCAATCCGTTCTGTTTTTGTTTCAGTGTTTGTGACACGGAGCGAGTGGGTGGGACGTTCGCGAACGAATCGAGTCTTTTGAACGGCTCTTTGAAATGAACGATATGATTCGGTTCACAGTAGGGAGCCGTTCCTTTCTAATGAACAGTGGTGGGAAAAGTACTAAATATCTTTACTTAGGTAAACATATCAATACTGCAATCAAGTTTGGAATGTTATTAATGTACTTGAGTAAAAGTAAAATAGTATTGGTATCAAAATGTACTTAAAGTACCAATATTAGAACGTAGACTACTCATTATGCAGAATGTCCTGTTTCACAGGTTTTCCAATGAGTAAAATGTAGAAAAATCATTTGCAAATAGCCGATCTACAAGCTCACAATGCATCGCAACGTGACACATTGTGAGCTTGTAGATCACCTATTTTCAAATGCCAGAAATGTATCCAATGGTCAAAATGTATAGGCCTATTTGGGTGGAATTGATTTGCAATCATAATCAAAATCTACAAAGTAACCAGTAACTAAAATGAGCCAGTCTTTTGAACGGCTCTTTGAAAGGAACGGATCTCAGAGTCAGAGATCCGGCTCACTTCAAAGAACCATAAATCCCATCTCTATCTAGCAGCCAGACTCGCGGTACACCGATAAGCGCCGCCATGGCAGCTTGCCAAGTCAGCTGCGTTAGTAACCTGTTGCTAACTTGGCATTGGACAAGGACGGCTTTAGGAGGGGCATAGCGATCGGTCAATTCAGGCTAATAAACATTGTTTGTCACGCAGCGTTTTCCGAATGCAATCATTGGTTCACTGTATTCACTGAATACATGTGAGGTGAGGTTCTCTGACGGCAGTTCATAGAAATCAGTGTACACGAGGAACCACAGTCCCTGCTTCCCTGACCGGGAATCGAACCTGGGCCGCGGCGGTGAAAGCGCCGAATCCTAGCCACTAGACCATCAGGGAGATGCCTTGTAGATTTTGCAATCTATTGTCAAATCCTGTGAAATGAGGAGGCTTTGTACATTAAGAGGTTCAATTCAGGCTAATAGACAATGTTTGTCACGCTGCGTTTCCCGAATGCAATTATTGAGTCACTGTATGACCAGAATACATGTGAGGTGAGGTTCTCTGACGGCAGTTCATAGAAATCAGTGTACACGAGGAACCACAGTCCCTGCTTCCCTGACCGGGAATCGAACCCGGGCCGCGGCGGTGAGAGCGCCGAATCCTAGCCACTAGACCATCAGGGAGATGCCTTGTATATTGTGCAATCTATTGTCAAATCCTGTGAAATGAGGAGGCTTTGTACATTAAGAGGTTCAATTCAGGCTAATAGACAATGTTTGTCACGCTGCGTTTCCCGAATGCAATCATTGAGTCACTGTATGACCAGAATACATGTGAGGTGAGGTTCTCTGACGGCAGTTCATAGAAATTAGTTTACACGAGGAACCACAGAGCGCCGAATCCTAGCCACTAGACCATCAGGGAGATGCCATGTATATTTAGCAATCTATTTTCAAATCCTGTGAAATGAGGAGGCTTTGTACATTAAGAGGTTCAATTAAGGCTAATAGACAAAGTTTGTCACGCTGCATTTCGCGAATGCAATTATTGAGTCACTGATGACCAGAATACATGTGAGGTGAGGTTCTCTGACGGCAGTTCATAGAAATCAGTGTACACGAGGAACCACAGTCCCTGCTTCCCTGACCGGGAATCGAACCCGGGCCGCGGCGGTGAGAGCGCCGAATCCTAGCCACTAGACCATCAGGGAGATGCCTCATTGAATTTGCAATCTTTTGTCAAATCCTATGAAATGAGGAGGCTTTGTACTTTAAGAGGTTCAATTCAGGCTAATAGACAATTTTGTCACGCAGCGTTTCCCAAATGCAATCATTGGTTCACTGAATACATGTGAGGTGAGGTTCTCTGACGGCAGTTCATAGATTTCTTTGCACACGAGGAACTACAGTTGCTGCTTCCCTGACCAGGAATCGAACCCGGGCCGCGGCGGTGAAAGCGCCGAATCCTAGCCACTAGACCATCAGGGAGATGCCTCATTGAATTTGCAATCTTTTGTCAAATCCTATGAAATGAGGAGGCTTTGTACTTTAAGAGGTTCAATTCAAGCTAATAAACATTGTTTGTCACGCAGCGTTTTCCGAATGCAATCATTGGTTCACTGTATTCACTGAATACATGTGAGGTGAGGTTCTCTGACGGCTGTTCATAGATTTCTTTGCACACGAGGAACTACATTTCCTGCTTCCCTGACCGGGAATCGAACCCGGGCCGCGGTGGTGAAAGCGCCGAATCCTAGCCACTAGACCATCAGGGAGATGCCTTGTTGAATTTACAATCTTTTGTCAAATCCTATGAAATGAGGAGGCTTTGTACTTTAAGGCTGCACTCAGACTGGAACGCACAAGTTGAGTGAGAGTTGTGTGGGGGAGGCGAGGGGCAGAGACAGCACAATGCATTGCGGATGGAAGTCGAGTGGTTTGAAGTCTAGTGCGAGTCGTGAGCAAGTTGGACGCAACCACACAAGACCACACGACTCGCACTCGACTTCAAACCACTCGACTTCCATCTGGAATGCATTGTGCTGTGTCTGCCCCCCACCTCCCCCCCACGAAACGCACTCGTTTTTGTGCCTTTAGGTCTGTAGCCGGCCTAAGAGGTTCAATTGACCGATCGCTATGCCCCTCCTAAAGCCGTCCTTGCCCAATGCCACGTTAGCGACAGGTTACTAAGGCGGGTGCCTTGGCAAGCTGCCATGGCGGCGTGCAGACTGCAGAGGAGAAGCCAGCTGTCAAAATCCCATGTTAAACCTGCCACAAACGCACGTCCAGGAAGAAAACAATAGCCTATACTAAAGTCAGATTAACATACAGTACACAAGTGTTACCAGTTATATTTTCTCATGAAGTGCTCCTAAATTATTCCTGTGGGTTTGTAGGTCAGTGCAATCCGTTCTGTTTTTGTTTCAGTGTTTGTGACACGGAGCGAGTGGGTGGGACGTTCGCGAACGAATCGAGTCTTTTGAACGGCTCTTTGAAATGAACGATATGATTCGGTTCACAGTAGGGAGCCGTTCCTTTCTAATGAACAGTGGTGGGAAAAGTACTAAATATCTTTACTTAGGTAAACATATCAATACTGCAATCAAGTTTGGAATGTTATTAATGTACTTGAGTAAAAGTAAAATAGTATTGGTATCAAAATGTACTTAAAGTACCAATATTAGAACGTAGACTACTCATTATGCAGAATGTCCTGTTTCACAGGTTTTCCAATGAGTAAAATGTAGAAAAATCATTTGCAAATAGCCGATCTACAAGCTCACAATGCATCGCAACGTGACACATTGTGAGCTTGTAGATCACCTATTTTCAAATGCCAGAAATGTATCCAATGGCCAAAATGTATAGGCCTATTTGGGTGGAAGTGATTTGCAATCATAATCAAAATCTACAAAGTAACCAGTAACTAAAATGAGCCAGTCTTTTGAACGGCTCTTTGAAAGGAACG
Organism: Nannobrachium achirus; assembly: GCF_963921795.1. Taxonomy (NCBI): domain Eukaryota; kingdom Metazoa; phylum Chordata; class Actinopteri; order Myctophiformes; family Myctophidae; genus Nannobrachium; species Nannobrachium achirus. The sequence continues at coordinate 74,779,823 of NC_137814.1, forward strand.
GATCTCAGAGTCAGAGATCCGGCTCACTTCAAAGAACCATAAATCCCATCTCTATCTAGCAGCCAGACTCGCGGTACACCGATGCGCGCCGCCATGGCAGCTTGCCAAGTCAGCTGCGTTAGTAACCTGTTGCTAACTTGGCATTGGACAAGGACGGCTTTAGGAGGGGCATAGCGATCGGTCAATTCAGGCTAATAAACATTGTTTGTCACGCAGCGTTTTCCGAATGCAATCATTGGTTCACTGTATTCACTGAATACATGTGAGGTGAGGTTCTCTGACGGCAGTTCATAGAAATCAGTGTACACGAGGAACCACAGTCCCTGCTTCCCTGACCGGGAATCGAACCCGGGCCGCGGCGGTGAGAGCGCCGAATCCTAGCCACTAGACCATCAGGGAGATGCCTTGTATATTTAGCAATCTATTATCAAATCCTGTGAAATGAGGAGGCTTTGTACATTAAGAGGTTCAATTCAGGCTAATAGACAATTTTGTCACGAAGCGTTTCCCAAATGCAATCATTGGTTCACTGAATACATGTGAGGTGAGGTTCTCTGACGGCAGTTCATAGAAATTAGTGTACACGAGGAACCACAGTCCCTGCTTCCCTGACCGGGAATCGAACCCGGGCCGCGGCGGTGAGAGCGCCAAATCCTAGCCACTAGACCATCAGGGAGATGCCATGTATATTTAGCAATCTATTGTCAAATCCTGTGAAATGAGGAGGCTTTGTACATTAAGAGGTTCAATTCATAGAGGTTCAATTCAGGCTAATAGACAATGTTTTTTCACGCTGCGTTTCCCAAATGCAATTATTGAGTCACTGATGACCAGAATTCATGTGAGGTGAGGATCTCTGACGGCAGTTCATAGAAATCAGTGTACACGAGGAACCACAGTCCCTGCTTCCCTGACCGGGAATCGAACCCGGGCCGTGGCGGTGAGAGCGCCGAATCCTAGCCACTAGACCATCAGGGAGATGCCTCATTGAATTTGCAATCTTTTGTCAAATCCTATGAAATGAGGAGGCTTTGTACTTTAAGAGGTTCAATTCAGGCTAATAGACAATTTTGTCACGCAGCGTTTCCCAAATGCAATCATTGGTTCACTGAATACATGTGAGGTGAGGTTCTCTGACGGCAGTTCATAGATTTCTTTGCACACAAGGAACTACATTTCCTGCTTCCCTGACCGGGAATCGAAACCGGGCCGCGGCGGTGAAAGCGCCGAATCCTAGCCACTAGACCATCAGGGAGATGCCTTGTATATTTTGCAATCTATTGTCAAATCCTGTGAAATGAGGAGGCTTTGTACATTAAGAGGTTCAATTCAGGCTAATAGACAATGTTTGTCACGCTGCGTTTCCCGAATGCAATTATTGAGTCACTGTATGACCAGAATACATGTGAGGTGAGGTTCTCTGACGGCAGTTCATAGAAATCAGTGTACACGAGGAACCACAGTTCCTGCTTCCCTGACCGGGAATCGAACCCGGGCCGCGGCGGTGAAAGCGCCGAATCCTAGCCACTAGACCATCAGGGAGATGCCTTGTTGAATTTACAATCTTTTGTGAAATCCTATGAAATGAGGAGGCTTTGTACTTTAAGAGGTTCAATTCAGGCTAATAAACATTGTTTGTCACACAGCGTTTTCCGAATGCAATCATTGGTTCACTGTATTCACTGAATACATGTGAGGTGAGGTTCTCTGACGGCAGTTCATAGATTTCTTTGCACACGAGGAACTACATTTCCTGCTTCCCTGACCGGGAATCGAACCCGGGCCGCGGCGGTGAAAGCGCCGAATCCTAGCCCCTAGACCATCAAGGAGATGCCTTGTATATTTTGCAATCTATTGTCAAATCCTGTGAAATGAGGAGGCTTTGTACATTAAGAGGTTCAATTCAGGCTAATAGACAATGTTTGTCACGCTGCGTTTCCCGAATGCAATTATTGAGTCACTGTATGACCAGAATACATGTGAGGTGAGGTTCTCTGACGGCAGTTCATAGAAATCAGTGTACACGAGGAACCACAGTCCCTGCTTCCCTGACCGGGAATCGAACCCGGGCCGCGGCGGTGAGAGCGCCGAATCCTAGCCACTAGACCATCAGGGAGATGCCTTGTATATTGTGCAATCTATTGTCAAATCCTGTGAAATGAGGAGGCTTTGTACATTAAGAGGTTCAATTCAGGCTAATAGACAATGTTTGTCACGCTGCGTTTCCCGAATGCAATCATTGAGTCACTGTATGACCAGAATACATGTGAGGTGAGGTTCTCTGACGGCAGTTCATAGAAATTAGTTTACACGAGGAACCACAGAGCGCCGAATCCTAGCCACTAGACCAGGGGTCCTCAAATACAAATCTTGAAGGTCCACAAATATTTTTTTGAAACCGGTCTGGGTCCGGGGAAAAAAATAAAAATATATATCTGCTTATTTTTATGTCGGTCAATCTTATATAGTAGGCAAAGATACAAAAAAGTACCAACCAGTCTCAGAGGCACTTGCCCGTCTGGCAAGTACAGGTCATGTTCTACTTGCCCTCAGGTATTGGCCACTTGCCCTCATAATCTTACATTAGGGATACCTTTCTTACATTATTTTACATTTGCTAATGTTAGTTTTTTTAGTAGTTTGTTGATGCAGTAATGGTCTTTTTCCATTTCTTTCTTTATTAAAAGGGTCTTTAAATTATAACTTCACTGTCATCTGGCCTGGCCTGGCCTGGGGACTCTGAGTCCTCCATAATCATTTGGGGACCTCACTTCACTTGACTAAACAACAACAACAACACATTGAAAGGAGAACAGTAGTAAAGCAATGTGGAGCAGGGATATTTTGCACTAGTGTTAGTTGCTCTGGTTTCTTTTAACAAACTGGGATAATCTTCCAATAATTTATGCTTGTGTCGCAACGTGAATATCGATCTGAAAACAAGTTGTTGCGCGTCGGTGACGATTGACGAAACGGCTCGTGGCTCACTCCTGTACTGTACCGAGTACTGCGTTTAGCTCACCATGCAGAAAGAGAGGCGGCCGTCACGGGCCGTGGCGCGTCGCCACAAACTCTCCTGAGAGAAGATTACAATCCTGCAAACGTATTCACGTTGATGTGCACGTGAATGAAACCCACTGATTTATAACTAGTTGCACTGTTGCAGGCTGCAGCTAGAGCTAGCTGCTAGCTGCCTGCTCTGAAAGCTTCCACGCACGGTCTGTGGTAACAGCCTGTCAGCGTGTCGTTGTCATAGGGATGACAGCCCATAATACTATGTAGCCCGGCATCAGCCAATCAGCGCGTCGTTGTCTCTCTCTCTCACACACGCACACACACAGTCTCAGAGCGCATGCAATGAAGTGAACGAGAAGTGGAAACGAAACGCCGATATGTTCCGATTTTTTTATTTATTTTTATTTTTTTCCTAATTCGTCCTGGGTCCGGTTGGCGGTGCCTCGCGGTCCGGACATGGACCGCGGTCCGCCTATTGAGGACCCCTGCACTAGACCATCAGGGAGATGCCATGTATATTTAGCAATCTATTTTCAAATCCTGTGAAATGAGGAGGCTTTGTACATTAAGTGGTTCAATTCAGGCTAATAGACAATGTTTGTCACGCTGCGTTTCCCGAATGCAATTATTGAGTCACTGTATGACCAGAATACATGTGAGGTGAGGTTCTCTGACGGCAGTTCATAGAAATCAGTGTACACGAGGAACCACAGTTCCTGCTTCCCTGACCGGGAATCGAACCCGGGCCGCGGCGGTGAAAGCGCCGAATCCTAGCCACTAGACCATCAGGGAGATGCCTAGTTGAATTTACAATCTTTTGTGAAATCCTATGAAATGAGGAGGCTTTGTACTTTAAGAGGTTCAATTCAGGCTAATAAACATTGTTTGTCACACAGCGTTTTCCGAATGCAATCATTGGTTCACTGTATTCACTGAATACATGTGAGGTGAGGTTCTCTGACGGCAGTTCATAGATTTCTTTGCACACGAGGAACTACATTTCCTGCTTCCCTGACCGGGAATCGAACCCGGGCCGCGGCGGTGAAAGCGCCGAATCCTAGCCACTAGACCATCAAGGAGATGCCTTGTATATTTTGCAATCTATTGTCAAATCCTGTGAAATGAGGAGGCTTTGTACATTAAGAGGTTCAATTCAGGCTAATAGACAATGTTTGTCACGCTGCGTTTCCCGAATGCAATTATTGAGTCACTGTATGACCAGAATACATGTGAGGTGAGGTTCTCTGACGGCAGTTCATAGAAATCAGTGTACACGAGGAACCACAGTCCCTGCTTCCCTGACCGGGAATCGAACCCGGGCCGCGGCGGTGAGATCACCGAATCCTAGCCACTAGACCATCAGGGAGATGCCTTGTATATTGTGCAATCTATTGTCAAATCCTGTGAAATGAGGAGGCTTTGTACATTAAGAGGTTCAATTCAGGCTAATAGACAATGTTTGTCACGCTGCGTTTCCCGAATGCAATCATTGAGTCACTGTATGACCAGAATACATGTGAGGTGAGGTTCTCTGACGGCAGTTCATAGAAATTAGTTTACACGAGGAACCACAGAGCGCCGAATCCTAGCCACTAGACCATCAGGGAGATGCCATGTATATTTAGCAATCTATTTTCAAATCCTGTGAAATGAGGAGGCTTTGTACATTAAGAGGTTCAATTAAGGCTAATAGACAATGTTTGTCACGCTGCGTTTCGCGAATGCAATTATTGAGTCACTGATGACCAGAATACATGTGAGGTGAGGTTCTCTGACGGCAGTTCATAGAAATCAGTGTACACGAGGAACCACAGTCCCTGCTTCCCTGACCGGGAATCGAACCCGGGCCGCGGCGGTGAGAGCGCCGAATCCTAGCCACTAGACCATCAGGGAGATGCCTCATTGAATTTGCAATCTTTTGTCAAATCCTATGAAATGAGGAGGCTTTGTACTTTAAGAGGTTCAATTCAGGCTAATAGACAATTTTGTCACGCAGCGTTTCCCAAATGCAATCATTGGTTCACTGAATACATGTGAGGTGAGGTTCTCTGACGGCAGTTCATAGATTTCTTTGCACACGAGGAACTACAGTTCCTGCTTCCCTGACCGGGAATCGAACCCGGGCCGCGGCGGTGAAAGCGCCGAATCCTAGCCACTAGACCATCAGGGAGATGCCTCATTGAATTTGCAATCTTTTGTCAAATCCTATGAAATGAGGAGGCTTTGTACTTTAAGAGGTTCAATTCAGGCTAATAAACATTGTTTGTCACGCAGCGTTTTCCGAATGCAATCATTGGTTCACTGTATTCACTGAATACATGTGAGGTGAGGTTCTCTGACGGCAGTTCATAGATTTCTTTGCACACGAGGAACTACATTTCCTGCTTCCCTGACCGGGAATCGAACCCGGGCCGCGGCGGTGAAAGCGCCGAATCCTAGCCACTAGACCATCAGGGAGATGCCTTGTATATTTTGCAATCTATTGTCAAATCCTGTGAAATGAGGAGGCTTTGTACATTAAGAGGTTCAATTCAGGCTAATAGACAATGTTTGTCACGCTGCGTTTCCCGAATGCAATTATTGAGTCACTGTATGACCAGAATACATGTGAGGTGAGGTTCTCTGACGGCAGTTCATAGAAATCAGTGTACACGAGGAACCACAGTTCCTGCTTCCCTGACCGGGAATCGAACCCGGGCCGCGGCGGTGAAAGCGCCGAATCCTAGCCACTAGACCATCAGGGAGATGCCTTGTATATTGTGCAATCTATTGTCAAATCCTGTGAAATGAGGAGGCTTTGTACATTAAGAGGTTCAATTCAGGCTAATAGACAATGTTTGTCACGCTGCGTTTCCCGAATGCAATCATTGAGTCACTGTATGACCAGAATACATGTGAGGTGAGGTTCTCTGATGGCAGTTCATAGAAATTAGTTTACACGAGGAACCACAGAGCGCCGAATCCTAGCCACTAGACCATCAGGGAGATGCCATGTATATTTAGCAATCTATTTTCAAATCCTGTGAAATGAGGAGGCTTTGTACATTAAGAGGTTCAATTAAGGCTAATAGACAATGTTTGTCACGCTGCGTTTCGCGAATGCAATTATTGAGTCACTGATGACCAGAATACATGTGAGGTGAGGTTCTCTGACGGCAGTTCATAGAAATCAGTGTACACGAGGAACCACAGTCCCTGCTTCCCTGACCGGGAATCGAACCCGGGCCGCGGCGGTGAGAGCGCCGAATCCTAGCCACTAGACCATCAGGGAGATGCCTCATTGAATTTGCAATCTTTTGTCAAATCCTATGAAATGAGGAGGCTTTGTACTTTAAGAGGTTCAATTCAGGCTAATAGACAATTTTGTCACGCAGCGTTTCCCAAATGCAATCATTGGTTCACTGAATACATGTGAGGTGAGGTTCTCTGACGGCAGTTCATAGATTTCTTTGCACACGAGGAACTACAGTTCCTGCTTCCCTGACCGGGAATCGAACCCGGGCCGCGGCGGTGAAAGCGCCGAATCCTAGCCACTAGACCATCAGGGAGATGCCTCATTGAATTTGCAATCTTTTGTCAAATCCTATGAAATGAGGAGGCTTTGTACTTTAAGAGGTTCAATTCAGGCTAATAAACATTGTTTGTCACGCAGCGTTTTCCGAATGCAATCATTGGTTCACTGTATTCACTGAATACATGTGAGGTGAGGTTCTCTGACGGCAGTTCATAGATTTCTTTGCACACGAGGAACTACATTTCCTGCTTCCCTGACCGGGAATCGAACCCGGGCCGCGGCGGTGAAAGCGCCGAATTCTAGCCACTAGACCATCAGGGAGATGCCTTGTATATTTTGCAATCTATTGTCAAATCCTGTGAAATGAGGAGGCTTTGTACATTAAGAGGTTCAATTCAGGCTAATAGACAATGTTTGTCACGCTGCGTTTCCCGAATGCAATTATTGAGTCACTGTATGACCAGAATACATGTGAGGTGAGGTTCTCTGACGGCAGTTCATAGAAATCAGTGTACACGAGGAACCACAGTCCCTGCTTCCCTGACCGGGAATCGAACCCGGGCCGCGGCGGTGAGAGCGCCAAATCCTAGCCACTAGACCATCAGGGAGATGCCTGTTTGAATTTGCAATCTTTTGTCAAATCCTATGAAATGAGGAGGCTTTGTACTTTAAGAGGTTCAATTCAGGCTAATAGACAATGTTTGTCACGCTGCGTTTCCCGAATGCAATTATTGAGTCACTGTATGACCAGAATATATGTGAGGTGAGGTTCTCTGACGGCAGTTCATAGAAATCAGTGTACACGTGCGCCGAATCCTAGCCACTAGACCATCAGGGAGATGCCTCATTGAATTTGCAATCTTTTGTCAAATCCTATGAAATGAGGAGGCTTTGTACTTTAAGAGGTTCAATTCAGGCTAATAGACAATTTTGTCACGCAGCGTTTCCCAAATGCAATCATTGGTTCACTGAATACATGTGAGGTGAGGTTCTCTGACGGCAGTTCATAGATTTCTTTGCACACGAGGAACTACAGTTCCTGCTTCCCTGACCGGGAATCGAACCCGGGCCGCGGCGGTGAAAGCGCCGAATCCTAGCCACTAGACCATCAGGGAGATGCCTCATTGAATTTGCAATCTTTTGTCAAATCCTATGAAATGAGGAGGCTTTGTACTTTAAGAGGTTCAATTCAGGCTAATAAACATTGTTTGTCACGCAGCGTTTTCCGAATGCAATCATTGGTTCACTGTATTCACTGAATACATGTGAGGTGAGGTTCTCTGACGGCAGTTCATAGATTTCTTTGCACACGAGGAACTACATTTCCTGCTTCCCTGACCGGGAATCGAACCCGGGCCGCGGCGGTGAAAGCGCCGAATTCTAGCCACTAGACCATCAGGGAGATGCCTTGTATATTTTGCAATCTATTGTCAAATCCTGTGAAATGAGGAGGCTTTGTACATTAAGAGGTTCAATTCAGGCTAATAGACAATGTTTGTCACGCTGCGTTTCCCGAATGCAATTATTGAGTCACTGTATGACCAGAATACATGTGAGGTGAGGTTCTCTGACGGCAGTTCATAGAAATCAGTGTACACGAGGAACCACAGTCCCTGCTTCCCTGACCGGGAATCGAACCCGGGCCGCGGCGGTGAGAGCGCCAAATCCTAGCCACTAGACCATCAGGGAGATGCCTGTTTGAATTTGCAATCTTTTGTCAAATCCTATGAAATGAGGAGGCTTTGTACTTTAAGAGGTTCAATTCAGGCTAATAGACAATGTTTGTCACGCTGCGTTTCCCGAATGCAATTATTGAGTCACTGTATGACCAGAATATATGTGAGGTGAGGTTCTCTGACGGCAGTTCATAGAAATCAGTGTACACGAGGAACCACAGTACCTGCTTCCCTGACTGGGAATCGAACCCGGGCCGCGGCGGTGAGAGCGCCGAATCCTAGCCACTAGACCATCAGGGAGATGCCTTGTATATTGTGCAATCTATTGTCAAATCCTGTGAAATGAGGAGGCTTTGTACATTAAGAGGTTCAATTCAGGCTAATAGACAATGTTTGTCACGCTGCGTTTCCCGAATGCAATCATTGAGTCACTGTATGACCAGAATACATGTGAGGTGAGGTTCTCTGACGGCAGTTCATAGAAATTAGTGTACACGAGGAACCACAGTCCCTGCTTCCCTGACAGGGAATCGAACCCGGGCCGCGGCGGTGAGAGCGCCGAATCCTAGCCACTAGACCATCAGGGAGATGCCATGTATATTTAGCAATCTATTGTCAAATCCTGTGAAATGAGGAGGCTTTGTACATTAAGAGGTTCAATTCAGGCTAATAGACAATGTTTGTCACGCTGCGTTTCCCGAATGCAATTATTGAGTCACTGATGACCAGAATACATGTGAGGTGAGGTTCTCTGACGGCAGTTCATAGAAATCAGTGTACACGAGGAACCACAGTCCCTGCTTCCCTGACCGGGAATCGAACCCGGGCCGCGGCGGTGAGAGCGCCGAATCCTAGCCACTAGACCATCAGGGAGATGCCTTGTATATTTAGCAATCTATTATCAAATCCTGTGAAATGAGGAGGCTTTGTACATTAAGAGGTTCAATTCAGGCTAATAGACAATTTTGTCACGCAGCGTTTCCCAAATGTAATCATTGGTTCACTGAATACATGTGAGGTGAGGTTCTCTGACGGCAGTTCATAGATTTCTTTGCACACGAGGAACTACATTTCCTGCTTCCCTGACCGGGAATCGAACCCGGGCCGCGGCGGTGAAAGCGCCGAATCCTAGCCACTAGACCATCAGGGAGATGCCTTGTATATTTTGCAATCTATTGTCAAATCCTGTGAAATGAGGAGGCTTTGTACATTAAGAGGTTCAATTCAGGCTAATAGACAATGTTTGTCACGCTGCGTTTCCCGAATGCAATTATTGAGTCACTGTATGACCAGAATACATGTGAGGTGAGGTTCTCTGACGGCAGTTCATAGAAATCAGTGTACACGAGGAACCACAGTTCCTGCTTCCCTGACCGGGAATCGAACCCGGGCCGCGGCGGTGAAAGCGCCGAATCCTAGCCACTAGACCATCAGGGAGATGCCTTGTTGAATTTACAATCTTTTGTGAAATCCTATGAAATGAGGAGGCTTTGTACTTTAAGAGGTTCAATTCAGGCTAATAAACATTGTTTGTCACACAGCGTTTTCCGAATGCAATCATTGGTTCACTGTATTCACTGAATACATGTGAGGTGAGGTTCTCTGACGGCAGTTCATAGATTTCTTTGCACACGAGGAACTACATTTCCTGCTTCCCTGACCGGGAATCGAACCCGGGCCGCGGCGGTGAAAGCGCCGAATCCTAGCCACTAGACCATCAAGGAGATGCCTTGTATATTTTGCAATCTATTGTCAAATCCTGTGAAATGAGGAGGCTTTGTACATTAAGAGGTTCAATTCAGGCTAATAGACAATGTTTGTCACGCTGCGTTTCCCGAATGCAATTATTGAGTCACTGTATGACCAGAATACATGTGAGGTGAGGTTCTCTGACGGCAGTTCATAGAAATCAGTGTACACGAGGAACCACAGTCCCTGCTTCCCTGACCGGGAATCGAACCCGGGCCGCGGCGGTGAGAGCGCCAAATCCTAGCCACTAGACCATCAGGGAGATGCCTGTTTGAATTTGCAATCTTTTGTCAAATCCTATGAAATGAGGAGGCTTTGTACTTTAATAGGTTCAATTCAGGCTAATAGACAATGTTTGTCACGCTGCGTTTCCCGAATGCAATTATTGAGTCACTATATGACCTGAATATATGTGAGGTGAGGTTCTCTGACGGCAGTTCATAGAAATCAGTGTACACGAGGAACCACAGTACCTGCTTCCCTGACTGGGAATCGAACCCGGGCCGCGGCGGTGAGAGCGCCGAATCCTAGCCACTAGACCATCAGGGAGATGCCTTGTATATTGTGCAATCTATTGTCAAATCATGTGAAATGAGGAGGCTTTGTACATTAAGAGGTTCAATTCAGGCTAATAGACAATGTTTGTCACGCTGCGTTTCCCGAATGCAATCATTGAGTCACTGTATGACCAGAATACATGTGAGGTGAGGTTCTCTGACGGCAGTTCATAGAAATTAGTGTACACGAGGAACCACAGTCCCTGCTTCCCTGACAGGGAATCGAACCCGGGCCGCGGCGGTGAGAGCGCCGAATTCTAGCCACTAGACCATCAGGGAGATGCCATGTATATTTAGCAATCTATTGTCAAATCCTGTGAAATGAGGAGGCTTTGTACATTAAGAGGTTCAATTCAGGCTAATAGACAATGTTTGTCACGCTGCGTTTCCCGAATGCAATTATTGAGTCACTGATGACCAGAATACATGTGAGGTGAGGTTCTCTGACGGCAGTTCATAGAAATCAGTGTACACGAGGAACCACAGTCCCTGCTTCCCTGACCGGGAATCGAACCCGGGCCGCGGCGGTGAGAGCGCCGAATCCTAGCCACTAGACCATCAGGGAGATGCCTTGTATATTTAGCAATCTATTATCAAATCCTGTGAAATGAGGAGGCTTTGTACATTAAGAGGTTCAATTCAGGCTAATAGACAATTTTGTCACGCAGCGTTTCCCAAATGTAATCATTGGTTCACTGAATACATGTGAGGTGAGGTTCTCTGACGGCAGTTCATAGATTTCTTTGCACACGAGGAACTACATTTCCTGCTTCCCTGACCGGGAATCGAACCCGGGCCGCGGCGGTGAAAGCGCCGAATCCTAGCCACTAGACCATCAGGGAGATGCCTTGTATATTTTGCAATCTATTGTCAAATCCTGTGAAATGAGGAGGCTTTGTACATTAAGAGGTTCAATTCAGGCTAATAGACAATGTTTGTCACGCTGCGTTTCCCGAATGCAATTATTGAGTCACTGTATGACCAGAATACATGTGAGGTGAGGTTCTCTGACGGCAGTTCATAGAAATCAGTGTACACGAGGAACCACAGTTCCTGCTTCCCTGACCGGGAATCGAACCCGGGCCGCGGCGGTGAAAGCGCCGAATCCTAGCCACTAGACCATCAGGGAGATGCCTTGTTGAATTTACAATCTTTTGTGAAATCCTATGAAATGAGGAGGCTTTGTACTTTAAGAGGTTCAATTCAGGCTAATAAACATTGTTTGTCACACAGCGTTTTCCGAATGCAATCATTGGTTCACTGTATTCACTGAATACATGTGAGGTGAGGTTCTCTGACGGCAGTTCATAGATTTCTTTGCACACGAGGAACTACATTTCCTGCTTCCCTGACCGGGAATCGAACCCGGGCCGTGGCGGTGAAAGCGCCGAATCCTAGCCACTAGACCATCAAGGAGATGCCTTGTATATTTTGCAATCTATTGTCAAATCCTGTGAAATGAGGAGGCTTTGTACATTAAGAGGTTCAATTCAGGCTAATAGACAATGTTTGTCACGCTGCGTTTCCCGAATGCAATTATTGAGTCACTGTATGACCAGAATACATGTGAGGTGAGGTTCTCTGACGGCAGTTCATAGAAATCAGTGTACACGAGGAACCACAGTCCCTGCTTCCCTGACCGGGAATCGAACCCGGGCCGCGGCGGTGAGAGCGCCGAATCCTAGCCACTAGACCATCAGGGAGATGCCTTGTATATTGTGCAATCTATTGTCAAATCATGTGAAATGAGGAGGCTTTGTACATTAAGAGGTTCAATTCAGGCTAATAGACAATGTTTGTCACGCTGCGTTTCCCGAATGCAATCATTGAGTCACTGTATGACCAGAATACATGTGAGGTGAGGTTCTCTGACGGCAGTTCATAGAAATTAGTGTACACGAGGAACCACAGTCCCTGCTTCCCTGACAGGGAATCGAACCCAGGCCGCGGCGGTGAGAGCGCCGAATTCTAGCCACTAGACCATCAGGGAGATGCCATGTATATTTAGCAATCTATTGTCAAATCCTGTGAAATGAGGAGGCTTTGTACATTAAGAGGTTCAATTCAGGCTAATAGACAATGTTTGTCACGCTGCGTTTCCCGAATGCAATTATTGAGTCACTGATGACCAGAATACATGTGAGGTGAGGTTCTCTGACGGCAGTTCATAGAAATCAGTGTACACGAGGAACCACAGTCCCTGCTTCCCTGACCGGGAATCGAACCCGGGCCGCGGCGGTGAGAGCGCCGAATCCTAGCCACTAGACCATCAGGGAGATGCCTTGTATATTTAGCAATCTATTATCAAATCCTGTGAAATGAGGAGGCTTTGTACATTAAGAGGTTCAATTCAGGCTAATAGACAATTTTGTCACGCAGCGTTTCCCAAATGTAATCATTGGTTCACTGAATACATGTGAGGTGAGGTTCTCTGACGGCAGTTGATAGATTTCTTTGCACACGAGGAACTACATTTCCTGCTTCCCTGACCGGGAATCGAACCCGGGCCGTGGCGGTGAAAGCGCCGAATCCTAGCCACTAGACCATCAAGGAGATGCCTTGTATATTTTGCAATCTATTGTCAAATCCTGTGAAATGAGGAGGCTTTGTACATTAAGAGGTTCAATTCAGGCTAATAGACAATGTTTGTCACGCTGCGTTTCCCGAATGCAATTATTGAGTCACTGTATGACCAGAATACATGTGAGGTGAGGTTCTCTGACGGCAGTTCATAGAAATCAGTGTACACGAGGAACCACAGTCCCTGCTTCCCTGACCGGGAATCGAACCCGGGCCGCGGCGGTGAGAGCGCTGAATCCTAGCCACTAGACCATCAGGGAGATGCCTTGTATATTGTGCAATCTATTGTCAAATCCTGTGAAATGAGGAGGCTTTGTACATTAAGAGGTTCAATTCAGGCTAATAGACAATGTTTGTCACGCTGCGTTTCCCGAATGCAATCATTGAGTCACTGTATGACCAGAATACATGTGAGGTGAGGTTCTCTGACGGCAGTTCATAGAAATTAGTTTACACGAGGAACCACAGAGCGCCGAATCCTAGCCACTAGACCATCAGGGAGATGCCATGTATATTTAGCAATCTATTTTCAAATCCTGTGAAATGAGGAGGCTTTGTACATTAAGAGGTTCAATTAAGGCTAATAGACAATGTTTGTCACGCTGCGTTTCGCGAATGCAATTATTGAGTCACTGATGACCAGAATACATGTGAGGTGAGGTTCTCTGACGGCAGTTCATAGAAATCAGTGTACACGAGGAACCACAGTCCCTGCTTCCCTGACCGGGAATCGAACCCGGGCCGCGGCGGTGAGAGCGCCGAATCCTAGCCACTAGACCATCAGGGAGATGCCTCATTGAATTTGCAATCTTTTGTCAAATCCTATGAAATGAGGAGGCTTTGTACTTTAAGAGGTTCAATTCAGGCTAATAGACAATTTTGTCACGCAGCGTTTCCCAAATGCAATCATTGGTTCACTGAATACATGTGAGGTGAGGTTCTCTGACGGCAGTTCATAGATTTCTTTGCACACGAGGAACTACAGTTCCTGCTTCCCTGACCGGGAATCGAACCCTGGCCGCGGCGGTGAAAGCGCCGAATCCTAGCCACTAGACCATCAGGGAGATGCCTCATTGAATTTGCAATCTTTTGTCAAATCCTATGAAATGAGGAGGCTTTGTACTTTAAGAGGTTCAATTCAGGCTAATAAACATTGTTTGTCACGCAGCGTTTTCCGAATGCAATCATTGGTTCACTGTATTCACTGAATACATGTGAGGTGAGGTTCTCTGACGGCAGTTCATAGATTTCTTTGCACACGAGGAACTACATTTCCTGCTTCCCTGACCGGGAATCGAACCCGGGCCGCGGCGGTGAAAGCGCCGAATCCTAGCCACTAGACCATCAGGGAGATGCCTTGTATATTTTGCAATCTATTGTCAAATCCTGTGAAATGAGGAGGCTTTGTACATTAAGAGGTTCAATTCAGGCTAATAGACAATGTTTGTCACGCTGCGTTTCCCGAATGCAATTATTGAGTCACTGTATGACCAGAATACATGTGAGGTGAGGTTCTCTGACGGCAGTTCATAGAAATCAGTGTACACGAGGAACCACAGTTCCTGCTTCCCTGACCGGGAATCGAACCCGGGCCGCGGCGGTGAAAGCGCCGAATCCTAGCCACTAGACCATCAGGGAGATGCCTTGTTGAATTTACAATCTTTTGTGAAATCCTATGAAATGAGGAGGCTTTGTACTTTAAGAGGTTCAATTCAGGCTAATAAACATTGTTTGTCACACAGCGTTTTCCGAATGCAATCATTGGTTCACTGTATTCACTGAATACATGTGAGGTGAGGTTCTCTGACGGCAGTTCATAGATTTCTTTGCACACGAGGAACTACATTTCCTGCTTCCCTGACCGGGAATCGAACCCGGGCCGCGGCGGTGAAAGCGCCGAATCCTAGCCACTAGACCATCAAGGAGATGCCTTGTATATTTTGCAATCTATTGTCAAATCCTGTGAAATGAGGAGGCTTTGTACATTAAGAGGTTCAATTCAGGCTAATAGACAATGTTTGTCACGCTGCGTTTCCCGAATGCAATTATTGAGTCACTGTATGACCAGAATACATGTGAGGTGAGGTTCTCTGACGGCAGTTCATAGAAATCAGTGTACACGAGGAACCACAGTCCCTGCTTCCCTGACCGGGAATCGAACCCGGGCCGCGGCGGTGAGAGCGCCGAATCCTAGCCACTAGACCATCAGGGAGATGCCTTGTATATTGTGCAATCTATTGTCAAATCCTGTGAAATGAGGAGGCTTTGTACATTAAGAGGTTCAATTCAGGCTAATAGACAATGTTTGTCACGCTGCGTTTCCCGAATGCAATCATTGAGTCACTGTATGACCAGAATACATGTGAGGTGAGGTTCTCTGACGGCAGTTCATAGAAATTAGTTTACACGAGGAACCACAGAGCGCCGAATCCTAGCCACTAGACCATCAGGGAGATGCCATGTATATTTAGCAATCTATTTTCAAATCCTGTGAAATGAGGAGGCTTTGTACATTAAGAGGTTCAATTAAGGCTAATAGACAATGTTTGTCACGCTGCGTTTCGCGAATGCAATTATTGAGTCACTGATGACCAGAATACATGTGAGGTGAGGTTCTCTGACGGCAGTTCATAGAAATCAGTGTACACGAGGAACCACAGTCCCTGCTTCCCTGACCGGGAATCGAACCCGGGCCGCGGCGGTGAGAGCGCCGAATCCTAGCCACTAGACCATCAGGGAGATGCCTTGTATATTTAGCAATCTATTATCAAATCCTGTGAAATGAGGAGGCTTTGTACATTAAGAGGTTCAATTCAGGCTAATAGACAATTTTGTCACGCAGCGTTTCCCAAATGCAATCATTGGTTCACTGAATACATGTGAGGTGAGGTTCTCTGACGGCAGTTCATAGAAATTAGTGTACACGAGGAACCACAGTCCCTGCTTCCCTGACCGGGAATCGAACCCGGGCCGCGGCGGTGAGAGCGCCGAATCCTAGCCACTAGACCATCTGGGAGATGCCATGTATATTTAGCAATCTATTGTCAAATCCTGTGAAATGAGGAGGCTTTGTACATTAAGAGGTTCAATTCAGGCTAATAGACAATGTTTTTTCACGTTGCGTTTCCCAAATGCAATTATTGAGTCACTGATGACCAGAATTCATGTGAGGTGAGGATCTCTGACCGCAGTTCATAGAAATCAGTGTACACGAGGAACCACAGTCCCTGCTTCCCTGACCGGGAATCGAACCCGGGCCGCAGCGGTGAGAGCGCCGAATCCTAGCCACTAGACCATCAGGGAGATGCCTCATTGAATTTGCAATCTTTTGTCAAATCCTATGAAATGAGGAGGCTTTGTACTTTAAGAGGTTCAATTCAGGCTAATAGACAATTTTGTCACGCAGCATTTCCCAAATGCAATCATTGGTTCACTGAATACATGTGAGGTGAGGTTCTCTGACGGCAGTTCATAGATTTCTTTGCACACAAGGAACTACATTTCCTGCTTCCCTGACCGGGAATCGAACCCGGGGCGCGGCGGTGAAAGCGCCGAATCCTAGCCACTAGACCATCAGGGAGATGCCTTGTATATTTTGCAATCTATTGTCAAATTCTGTGAAATGAGGAGGCTTTGTACATTAAGAGATTCAATTCAGGCTAATAGACAATGTTTGTCATGCTGCGTTTCCCGAATGCAATTATTGAGTCACTGTATGACCAGAATACATGTGAGGTGAGGTTCTCTGACGGCAGTTCATAGAAATTAGTTTACACGAGGAACCACAGAGCGCCGAATCCTAGCCACTAGACCATCAGGGAGATGCCATGTATATTTAGCAATCTATTTTCAAATCCTGTGAAATGAGGAGGCTTTGTACATTAAGAGGTTCAATTAAGGCTAATAGACAATGTTTGTCACGCTGCGTTTCGCGAATGCAATTACTGAGTCACTGATGACCAGAATACATGTGAGGTGAGGTTCTCTGACGGCAGTTCATAGAAATCAGTGTACACGAGGAACCACAGTCCCTGCTTCCCTGACCGGGAATCGAACGCGGGCCGCGGCGGTGAGAGCGCCGAATCCTAGCCACTAGACCATCAGGGAGATGCCTCATTGAATTTGCAATCTTTTGTCAAATCCTATGAAATGAGGAGGCTTTGTACTTTAAGAGGTTCAATTCAGGCTAATAGACAATTTTGTCACGCAGCGTTTCCCAAATGCAATCATTGGTTCACTGAATACATGTGAGGTGAGGTTCTCTGACGGCAGTTCATAGATTTCTTTGCACACGAGGAACTACAGTTCCTGCTTCCCTGACCGGGAATCGAACCCGGGCCGCGGCGGTGAAAGCGCCGAATCCTAGCCACTAGACCATCAGGGAGATGCCTCATTGAATTTGCAATCTTTTGTCAAATCCTATGAAATGAGGAGGCTTTGTACTTTAAGAGGTTCAATTCAGGCTAATAAACATTGTTTGTCACGCAGCGTTTTCCGAATGCAATCATTGGTTCACTGTATTCACTGAATACATGTGAGGTGAGGTTCTCTGACGGCAGTTCATAGATTTCTTTGCACACGAGGAACCACAGTTCCTGCTTCCCTGACCGGGAATCGAACCCGGGCCGCGGCGGTGAAAGCGCCGAATCCTAGCCACTAGACCATCAGGGAGATGCCTTGTTGAATTTACAATCTTTTGTGAAATCCTATGAAGTGAGGAGGCTTTGTACTTTAAGAGGTTCAATTCAGGCTAATAAACATTGTTTGTCACACAGCGTTTTCCGAATGCAATCATTGGTTCACTGTATTCACTGAATACATGTGAGGTGAGGTTCTCTGACGGCAGTTCATAGATTTCTTTGCACACGAGGAACTACATTTCCTGCTTCCCTGACCGGGAATCGAACCCGGGCCGCGGCGGTGAAAGCGCCGAATCCTAGCCACTAGACCATCAAGGAGATGCCTTGTATATTTTGCAATCTATTGTCAAATCCTGTGAAATGAGGAGGCTTTGTACATTAAGAGGTTCAATTCAGGCTAATAGACAATGTTTTTTCACGTTGCGTTTCCCAAATGCAATTATTGAGTCACTGATGACCAGAATTCATGTGAGGTGAGGATCTCTGACCGCAGTTCATAGAAATCAGTGTACACGAGGAACCACAGTCCCTGCTTCCCTGACCGGGAATCGAACCCGGGCCGCAGCGGTGAGAGCGCCGAATCCTAGCCACTAGACCATCAGGGAGATGCCTCATTGAATTTGCAATCTTTTGTCAAATCCTATGAAATGAGGAGGCTTTGTACTTTAAGAGGTTCAATTCAGGCTAATAGACAATTTTGTCACGCAGCATTTCCCAAATGCAATCATTGGTTCACTGAATACATGTGAGGTGAGGTTCTCTGACGGCAGTTCATAGATTTCTTTGCACACAAGGAACTACATTTCCTGCTTCCCTGACCGGGAATCGAACCCGGGGCGCGGCGGTGAAAGCGCCGAATCCTAGCCACTAGACCATCAGGGAGATGCCTTGTATATTTTGCAATCTATTGTCAAATTCTGTGAAATGAGGAGGCTTTGTACATTAAGAGATTCAATTCAGGCTAATAGACAATGTTTGTCATGCTGCGTTTCCCGAATGCAATTATTGAGTCACTGTATGACCAGAATACATGTGAGGTGAGGTTCTCTGACGGCAGTTCATAGAAATTAGTTTACACGAGGAACCACAGAGCGCCGAATCCTAGCCACTAGACCATCAGGGAGATGCCATGTATATTTAGCAATCTATTTTCAAATCCTGTGAAATGAGGAGGCTTTGTACATTAAGAGGTTCAATTAAGGCTAATAGACAATGTTTGTCACGCTGCGTTTCGCGAATGCAATTACTGAGTCACTGATGACCAGAATACATGTGAGGTGAGGTTCTCTGACGGCAGTTCATAGAAATCAGTGTACACGAGGAACCACAGTCCCTGCTTCCCTGACCGGGAATCGAACGCGGGCCGCGGCGGTGAGAGCGCCGAATCCTAGCCACTAGACCATCAGGGAGATGCCTCATTGAATTTGCAATCTTTTGTCAAATCCTATGAAATGAGGAGGCTTTGTACTTTAAGAGGTTCAATTCAGGCTAATAGACAATTTTGTCACGCAGCGTTTCCCAAATGCAATCATTGGTTCACTGAATACATGTGAGGTGAGGTTCTCTGACGGCAGTTCATAGATTTCTTTGCACACGAGGAACTACAGTTCCTGCTTCCCTGACCGGGAATCGAACCCGGGCCGCGGCGGTGAAAGCGCCGAATCCTAGCCACTAGACCATCAGGGAGATGCCTCATTGAATTTGCAATCTTTTGTCAAATCCTATGAAATGAGGAGGCTTTGTACTTTAAGAGGTTCAATTCAGGCTAATAAACATTGTTTGTCACGCAGCGTTTTCCGAATGCAATCATTGGTTCACTGTATTCACTGAATACATGTGAGGTGAGGTTCTCTGACGGCAGTTCATAGATTTCTTTGCACACGAGGAACCACAGTTCCTGCTTCCCTGACCGGGAATCGAACCCGGGCCGCGGCGGTGAAAGCGCCGAATCCTAGCCACTAGACCATCAGGGAGATGCCTTGTTGAATTTACAATCTTTTGTGAAATCCTATGAAGTGAGGAGGCTTTGTACTTTAAGAGGTTCAATTCAGGCTAATAAACATTGTTTGTCACACAGCGTTTTCCGAATGCAATCATTGGTTCACTGTATTCACTGAATACATGTGAGGTGAGGTTCTCTGACGGCAGTTCATAGATTTCTTTGCACACGAGGAACTACATTTCCTGCTTCCCTGACCGGGAATCGAACCCGGGCCGCGGCGGTGAAAGCGCCGAATCCTAGCCACTAGACCATCAAGGAGATGCCTTGTATATTTTGCAATCTATTGTCAAATCCTGTGAAATGAGGAGGCTTTGTACATTAAGAGGTTCAATTCAGGCTAATAGACAATGTTTGTCACGCTGCGTTTCCCGAATGCAATTATTGAGTCACTGTATGACCAGAATACATGTGAGGTGAGGTTCTCTGACGGCAGTTCATAGAAATCAGTGTACACGAGGAACCACAGTCCCTGCTTCCCTGACCGGGAATCGAACCCGGGCCGCGGCGGTGAGAGCGCCGAATCCTAGCCACTAGACCATCAGGGAGATGCCTTGTATATTGTGCAATCTATTGTCAAATCCTGTGAAATGAGGAGGCTTTGTACATTAAGAGGTTCAATTCAGGCTAATAGACAATGTTTGTCACGCTGCGTTTCCCGAATGCAATCATTGAGTCACTGTATGACCAGAATACATGTGAGGTGAGGTTCTCTGACGGCAGTTCATAGAAATTAGTTTACACGAGGAACCACAGAGCGCCGAATCCTAGCCACTAGACCATCAGGGAGATGCCATGTATATTTAGCAATCTATTTTCAAATCCTGTGAAATGAGGAGGCTTTGTACATTAAGAGGTTCAATTAAGGCTAATAGACAATGTTTGTCACGCTGCGTTTCGCGAATGCAATTATTGAGTCACTGATGACCAGAATACATGTGAGGTGAGGTTCTCTGACGGCAGTTCATAGAAATCAGTGTACACGAGGAACCACAGTCCCTGCTTCCCTGACCGGGAATCGAACCCGGGCCGCGGCGGTGAGAGCGCCGAATCCTAGCCACTAGACCATCAGGGAGATGCCTTGTATATTTAGCAATCTATTATCAAATCCTGTGAAATGAGGAGGCTTTGTACATTAAGAGGTTCAATTCAGGCTAATAGACAATTTTGTCACGCAGCGTTTCCCAAATGCAATCATTGGCTCACTGAATACATGTGAGGTGAGGTTCTCTGACGGCAGTTCATAGAAATTAGTGTACACGAGGAACCACAGTCCCTGCTTCCCTGACCGGGAATCGAACCCGGGCCGCGACGGTGAGAGCGCCGAATCCTAGCCACTAGACCATCTGGGAGATGCCATGTATATTTAGCAATCTATTGTCAAATCCTGTGAAATGAGGAGGCTTTGTACATTAAGAGGTTCAATTCATAGAGGTTCAATTCAGGCTAATAGACAATGTTTTTTCACGTTGCGTTTCCCAAATGCAATTATTGAGTCACTGATGACCAGAATTCATGTGAGGTGAGGATCTCTGACCGCAGTTCATAGAAATCAGTGTACACGAGGAACCACAGTCCCTGCTTCCCTGACCGGGAATCGAACCCGGGCCGCGGCGGTGAGAGCGCCGAATCCTAGCCACTAGACCATCAGGGAGATGCCTCATTGAATTTGCAATCTTTTGTCAAATCCTATGAAATGAGGAGGCTTTGTACTTTAAGAGGTTCAATTCAGGCTAATAGACAATTTTGTCACGCAGCATTTCCCAAATGCATTCATTGGTTCACTGAATACATGTGAGGTGAGGTTCTCTGACGGCAGTTCATAGATTTCTTTGCACACGAGGAACTACAGTTCCTGCTTCCCTGACCGGGAATCGAACCCTGGCCGCGGCGGTGAAAGCGCCGAATCCTAGCCACTAGACCATCAGGGAGATGCCTCATTGAATTTGCAATCTTTTGTCAAATCCTATGAAATGAGGAGGCTTTGTACTTTAAGAGGTTCAATTCAGGCTAATAAACATTGTTTGTCACGCAGCGTTTTCCGAATGCAATCATTGGTTCACTGTATTCACTGAATACATGTGAGGTGAGGTTCTCTGACGGCAGTTCATAGATTTCTTTGCACACGAGGAACTACATTTCCTGCTTCCCTGACCGGGAATCGAACCCGGGCCGCGGCGGTGAAAGCGCCGAATCCTAGCCACTAGACCATCAGGGAGATGCCTTGTATATTTTGCAATCTATTGTCAAATCCTGTGAAATGAGGAGGCTTTGTACATTAAGAGGTTCAATTCAGGCTAATAGACAATGTTTGTCACGCTGCGTTTCCCGAATGCAATTATTGAGTCACTGTATGACCAGAATACATGTGAGGTGAGGTTCTCTGACGGCAGTTCATAGAAATCAGTGTACACGAGGAACCACAGTTCCTGCTTCCCTGACCGGGAATCGAACCCGGGCCGCGGCGGTGAAAGCGTCGAATCCTAGCCACTAGACCATCAGGGAGATGCCTTGTTGAATTTACAATCTTTTGTGAAATCCTATGAAATGAGGAGGCTTTGTACTTTAAGAGGTTCAATTCAGGCTAATAAACATTGTTTGTCACACAGCGTTTTCCGAATGCAATCATTGGTTCACTGTATTCACTGAATACATGTGAGGTGAGGTTCTCTGACGGCAGTTCATAGATTTCTTTGCACACGAGGAACTACATTTCCTGCTTCCCTGACCGGGAATCAAACCCGGGCCGCGGCGGTGAAAGCGCCGAATCCTAGCCACTAGACCATCAAGGAGATGCCTTGTATATTTTGCAATCTATTGTCAAATCCTGTGAAATGAGGAGGCTTTGTACATTAAGAGGTTCAATTCAGGCTAATAGACAATGTTTGTCACGCTGCGTTTCCCGAATGCAATTATTGAGTCACTGTATGACCAGAATACATGTGAGGTGAGGTTCTCTGACGGCAGTTCATAGAAATCAGTGTACACGAGGAACCACAGTCCCTGCTTCCCTGACCGGGAATCGAACCCGGGCCGCGGCGGTGAGAGCGCCGAATCCTAGCCACTAGACCATCAGGGAGATGCCTTGTATATTGTGCAATCTATTGTCAAATCCTGTGAAATGAGGAGGCTTTGTACATTAAGAGGTTCAATTCAGGCTAATAGACAATGTTTGTCACGCTGCGTTTCCCGAATGCAATCATTGAGTCACTGTATGACCAGAATACATGTGAGGTGAGGTTCTCTGACGGCAGTTCATAGAAATTAGTTTACACGAGGAACCACAGAGCGCCGAATCCTAGCCACTAGACCATCAGGGAGATGCCATGTATATTTAGCAATCTATTTTCAAATCCTGTGAAATGAGGAGGCTTTGTACATTAAGAGGTTCAATTAAGGCTAATAGACAATGTTTGTCACGCTGCGTTTCGCGAATGCAATTATTGAGTCACTGATGACCAGAATACATGTGAGGTGAGGTTCTCTGACGGCAGTTCATAGAAATCAGTGTACACGAGGAACCACAGTCCCTGCTTCCCTGACCGGGAATCGAACCCGGGCCGCGGCGGTGAGAGCGCCGAATCCTAGCCACTAGACCATCAGGGAGATGCCTTGTATATTTAGCAATCTATTATCAAATCCTGTGAAATGAGGAGGCTTTGTACATTAAGAGGTTCAATTCAGGCTAATAGACAATTTTGTCACGCAGCGTTTCCCAAATGCAATCATTGGTTCACTGAATACATGTGAGGTGAGGTTCTCTGACGGCAGTTCATAGAAATTAGTGTACACGAGGAACCACAGTCCCTGCTTCCCTGACCGGGAATCGAACCCGGGCCGCGGCGGTGAGAGCGCCGAATCCTAGCCACTAGACCATCTGGGAGATGCCATGTATATTTAGCAATCTATTGTCAAATCCTGTGAAATGAGGAGGCTTTGTACATTAAGAGGTTCAATTCAGGCTAATAGACAATGTTTTTTCACGTTGCGTTTCCCAAATGCAATTATTGAGTCACTGATGACCAGAATTCATGTGAGGTGAGGATCTCTGACCGCAGTTCATAGAAATCAGTGTACACGAGGAACCACAGTCCCTGCTTCCCTGACCGGGAATCGAACCCGGGCCGCAGCGGTGAGAGCGCCGAATCCTAGCCACTAGACCATCAGGGAGATGCCTCATTGAATTTGCAATCTTTTGTCAAATCCTATGAAATGAGGAGGCTTTGTACTTTAAGAGGTTCAATTCAGGCTAATAGACAATTTTGTCACGCAGCATTTCCCAAATGCAATCATTGGTTCACTGAATACATGTGAGGTGAGGTTCTCTGACGGCAGTTCATAGATTTCTTTGCACACAAGGAACTACATTTCCTGCTTCCCTGACCGGGAATCGAACCCGGGGCGCGGCGGTGAAAGCGCCGAATCCTAGCCACTAGACCATCAGGGAGATGCCTTGTATATTTTGCAATCTATTGTCAAATTCTGTGAAATGAGGAGGCTTTGTACATTAAGAGATTCAATTCAGGCTAATAGACAATGTTTGTCATGCTGCGTTTCCCGAATGCAATTATTGAGTCACTGTATGACCAGAATACATGTGAGGTGAGGTTCTCTGACGGCAGTTCATAGAAATTAGTTTACACGAGGAACCACAGAGCGCCGAATCCTAGCCACTAGACCATCAGGGAGATGCCATGTATATTTAGCAATCTATTTTCAAATCCTGTGAAATGAGGAGGCTTTGTACATTAAGAGGTTCAATTAAGGCTAATAGACAATGTTTGTCACGCTGCGTTTCGCGAATGCAATTACTGAGTCACTGATGACCAGAATACATGTGAGGTGAGGTTCTCTGACGGCAGTTCATAGAAATCAGTGTACACGAGGAACCACAGTCCCTGCTTCCCTGACCGGGAATCGAACGCGGGCCGCGGCGGTGAGAGCGCCGAATCCTAGCCACTAGACCATCAGGGAGATGCCTCATTGAATTTGCAATCTTTTGTCAAATCCTATGAAATGAGGAGGCTTTGTACTTTAAGAGGTTCAATTCAGGCTAATAGACAATTTTGTCACGCAGCGTTTCCCAAATGCAATCATTGGTTCACTGAATACATGTGAGGTGAGGTTCTCTGACGGCAGTTCATAGATTTCTTTGCACACGAGGAACTACAGTTCCTGCTTCCCTGACCGGGAATCGAACCCGGGCCGCGGCGGTGAAAGCGCCGAATCCTAGCCACTAGACCATCAGGGAGATGCCTCATTGAATTTGCAATCTTTTGTCAAATCCTATGAAATGAGGAGGCTTTGTACTTTAAGAGGTTCAATTCAGGCTAATAAACATTGTTTGTCACGCAGCGTTTTCCGAATGCAATCATTGGTTCACTGTATTCACTGAATACATGTGAGGTGAGGTTCTCTGACGGCAGTTCATAGATTTCTTTGCACACGAGGAACCACAGTTCCTGCTTCCCTGACCGGGAATCGAACCCGGGCCGCGGCGGTGAAAGCGCCGAATCCTAGCCACTAGACCATCAGGGAGATGCCTTGTTGAATTTACAATCTTTTGTGAAATCCTATGAAGTGAGGAGGCTTTGTACTTTAAGAGGTTCAATTCAGGCTAATAAACATTGTTTGTCACACAGCGTTTTCCGAATGCAATCATTGGTTCACTGTATTCACTGAATACATGTGAGGTGAGGTTCTCTGACGGCAGTTCATAGATTTCTTTGCACACGAGGAACTACATTTCCTGCTTCCCTGACCGGGAATCGAACCACGGGCCGCGGCGGTGAAAGCGCCGAATCCTAGCCACTAGACCATCAAGGAGATGCCTTGTATATTTTGCAATCTATTGTCAAATCCTGTGAAATGAGGAGGCTTTGTACATTAAGAGGTTCAATTCAGGCTAATAGACAATGTTTGTCACGCTGCGTTTCCCGAATGCAATTATTGAGTCACTGTATGACCAGAATACATGTGAGGTGAGGTTCTCTGACGGCAGTTCATAGAAATCAGTGTACACGAGGAACCACAGTCCCTGCTTCCCTGACCGGGAATCGAACCCGGGCCGCGGCGGTGAGAGCGCCGAATCCTAGCCACTAGACCATCAGGGAGATGCCTTGTATATTGTGCAATCTATTGTCAAATCCTGTGAAATGAGGAGGCTTTGTACATTAAGAGGTTCAATTCAGGCTAATAGACAATGTTTGTCACGCTGCGTTTCCCGAATGCAATCATTGAGTCACTGTATGACCAGAATACATGTGAGGTGAGGTTCTCTGACGGCAGTTCATAGAAATTAGTTTACACGAGGAACCACAGAGCGCCGAATCCTAGCCACTAGACCATCAGGGAGATGCCATGTATATTTAGCAATCTATTTTCAAATCCTGTGAAATGAGGAGGCTTTGTACATTAAGAGGTTCAATTAAGGCTAATAGACAATGTTTGTCACGCTGCGTTTCGCGAATGCAATTATTGAGTCACTGATGACCAGAATACATGTGAGGTGAGGTTCTCTGACGGCAGTTCATAGAAATCAGTGTACACGAGGAACCACAGTCCCTGCTTCCCTGACCGGGAATCGAACCCGGGCCGCGGCGGTGAGAGCGCCGAATCCTAGCCACTAGACCATCAGGGAGATGCCTTGTATATTTAGCAATCTATTATCAAATCCTGTGAAATGAGGAGGCTTTGTACATTAAGAGGTTCAATTCAGGCTAATAGACAATTTTGTCACGCAGCGTTTCCCAAATGCAATCATTGGTTCACTGAATACATGTGAGGTGAGGTTCTCTGACGGCAGTTCATAGAAATTAGTGTACACGAGGAACCACAGTCCCTGCTTCCCTGACCGGGAATCGAACCCGGGCCGCGGCGGTGAGAGCGCCGAATCCTAGCCACTAGACCATCTGGGAGATGCCATGTATATTTAGCAATCTATTGTCAAATCCTGTGAAATGAGGAGGCTTTGTACATTAAGAGGTTCAATTCATAGAGGTTCAATTCAGGCTAATAGACAATGTTTTTTCACGTTGCGTTTCCCAAATGCAATTATTGAGTCACTGATGACCAGAATTCATGTGAGGTGAGGATCTCTGACCGCAGTTCATAGAAATCAGTGTACACGAGGAACCACAGTCCCTGCTTCCCTGACCGGGAATCGAACCCGGGCCGCGGCGGTGAGAGCGCCGAATCCTAGCCACTAGACCATCAGGGAGATGCCTCATTGAATTTGCAATCTTTTGTCAAATCCTATGAAATGAGGAGGCTTTGTACTTTAAGAGGTTCAATTCAGGCTAATAGACAATTTTGTCACGCAGCATTTCCCAAATGCAATCATTGGTTCACTGAATACATGTGAGGTGAGGTTCTCTGACGGCAGTTCATAGATTTCTTTGCACACAAGGAACTACATTTCCTGCTTCCCTGACCGGGAATCGAACCCGGGGCGCGGCGGTGAAAGCGCCGAATCCTAGCCACTAGACCATCAGGGAGATGCCTTGTATATTTTGCAATCTATTGTCAAATTCTGTGAAATGAGGAGGCTTTGTACATTAAGAGATTCAATTCAGGCTAATAGACAATGTTTGTCATGCTGCGTTTCCCGAATGCAATTATTGAGTCACTGTATGACCAGAATACATGTGAGGTGAGGTTCTCTGACGGCAGTTCATAGAAATTAGTTTACACGAGGAACCACAGAGCGCAGAATCCTAGCCACTAGACCATCAGGGAGATGCCATGTATATTTAGCAATCTATTTTCAAATCCTGTGAAATGAGGAGGCTTTGTACATTAAGAGGTTCAATTAAGGCTAATAGACAATGTTTGTCACGCTGCGTTTCGCGAATGCAATTATTGAGTCACTGATGACCAGAATACATGTGAGGTGAGGTTCTCTGACGGCAGTTCATAGAAATCAGTGTACACGAGGAACCACAGTCCCTGCTTCCCTGACCGGGAATCGAACGCGGGCCGCGGCGGTGAGAGCGCCGAATCCTAGCCACTAGACCATCAGGGAGATGCCTCATTGAATTTGCAATCTTTTGTCAAATCCTATGAAATGAGGAGGCTTTGTACTTTAAGAGGTTCAATTCAGGCTAATAGACAATTTTGTCACGCAGCGTTTCCCAAATGCAATCATTGGTTCACTGAATACATGTGAGGTGAGGTTCTCTGACGGCAGTTCATAGATTTCTTTGCACACGAGGAACTACAGTTCCTGCTTCCCTGACCGGGAATCGAACCCGGGCCGCGGCGGTGAAAGCGCCGAATCCTAGCCACTAGACCATCAGGGAGATGCCTCATTGAATTTGCAATCTTTTGTCAAATCCTATGAAATGAGGAGGCTTTGTACTTTAAGAGGTTCAATTCAGGCTAATAAACATTGTTTGTCACGCAGCGTTTTCCGAATGCAATCATTGGTTCACTGTATACATGTGAGGTGAGGTTCTCTGACGGCAGTTCATAGATTTCTTTGCACACGAGGAACCACAGTTCCTGCTTCCCTGACCGGGAATCGAACCCGGGCCGCGGCGGTGAAAGCGCCGAATCCTAGCCACTAGACCATCAAGGAGATGCCTTGTATATTTTGCAATCTATTGTCAAATCCTGTGAAATGAGGAGGCTTTGTACATTAAGAGGTTCAATTCAGGCTAATAGACAATGTTTGTCACGCTGCGTTTCCCGAATGCAATTATTGATTGAGTCACTGTATGACCAGAATACATGTGAGGTGAGGTTCTCTGACGGCAGTTCATAGAAATCAGTGTACACGAGGAACCACAGTCCCTGCTTCCCTGACCGGGAATCGAACCCGGGCCGCGGCGGTGAGAGCGCCGAATCCTAGCCACTAGACCATCAGGGAGATGCCTTGTATATTGTGCAATCTATTGTCAAATCCTGTGAAATGAGGAGGCTTTGTACATTAAGAGGTTCAATTCAGGCTAATAGACAATGTTTGTCACGCTGCGTTTCCCGAATGCAATCATTGAGTCACTGTATGACCAGAATACATGTGAGGTGAGGTTCTCTGACGGCAGTTCATAGAAATTAGTTTACACGAGGAACCACAGAGCGCCGAATCCTAGCCACTAGACCATCAGGGAGATGCCATGTATATTTAGCAATCTATTTTCAAATCCTGTGAAATGAGGAGGCTTTGTACATTAAGAGGTTCAATTAAGGCTAATAGACAATGTTTGTCACGCTGCGTTTCGCGAATGCAATTATTGAGTCACTGATGACCAGAATACATGTGAGGTGAGGTCCTCTGACAGCAGTTCATAGAAATCAGTGTACACGAGGAACCACAGTCCCTGCTTCCCTGACCGGGAATCGAACCCGGGCCGCGGCGGTGAGAGCGCCGAATCCTAGCCACTAGACCATCAGGGAGATGCCTCATTGAATTTGCAATCTTTTGTCAAATCCTATGAAATGAGGAGGCTTTGTACTTTAAGAGGTTCAAATCAGGCTAATAGACAATTTTGTCACGCAGCGTTTCCCAAATGCAATCATTGGTTCACTGAATACATGTGAGGTGAGGTTCTCTGACGGCAGTTCATAGATTTCTTTGCACACGAGGAACTACAGTTCCTGCTTCCCTGACCGGGAATCGAACCCGGGCCGCGGCGGTGAAAGTTTGTCACGCTGCGTTTCCCGAATGCAATTATTGAGTCACTGTATGACCAGAATACATGTGAGGTGAGGTTCTCTGACGGCAGTTCATAGAAATCAGTGTACACGAGGAACCACAGTTCCTGCTTCCCTGACCGGGAATCGAACCCGGGCCGCGGCGGTGAAAGCGCCGAATCCTAGCCACTAGACCATCAGGGAGATGCCTTGTTGAATTTACAATCTTTTGTGAAATCCTATGAAATGAGGAGGCTTTGTACTTTAAGAGGTTCAATTCAGGCTAATAAACATTGTTTGTCACACAGCGTTTTCCGAATGCAATCATTGGTTCACTGTATTCACTGAATACATGTGAGGTGAGGTTCTCTGACGGCAGTTCATAGATTTCTTTGCACACGAGGAACTACATTTCCTGCTTCCCTGACCGGGAATCGAACCCGGGCCGCGGCGGTGAAAGCGCCGAATCCTAGCCACTAGACCATCAAGGAGATGCCTTGTATATTTTGCAATCTATTGTCAAATCCTGTGAAATGAGGAGGCTTTGTACATTAAGAGGTTCAATTCAGGCTAATAGACAATGTTTGTCACGCTGCGTATGACCAGAATACATGTGAGGTGAGGTTCTCTGACGGCAGTTCATAGAAATCAGTGTACACGAGGAACCACA
Organism: Nannobrachium achirus; assembly: GCF_963921795.1. Classification (NCBI taxonomy): domain Eukaryota; kingdom Metazoa; phylum Chordata; class Actinopteri; order Myctophiformes; family Myctophidae; genus Nannobrachium; species Nannobrachium achirus. The sequence goes on from NC_137814.1 coordinate 74,809,856, forward strand.
GTCCCTGCTTCCCTGACCGGGAATCGAACCCGGGCCGCGGCGGTGAGAGCGCCGAATCCTAGCCACTAGACCATCAGGGAGATGCCTTGTATATTGTGCAATCTATTGTCAAATCCTGTGAAATGAGGAGGCTTTGTACATTAAGAGGTTCAATTCAGGCTAATAGACAATGTTTGTCACGCTGCGTTTCCCGAATGCAATCATTGAGTCACTGTATGACCAGAATACATGTGAGGTGAGGTTCTCTGACGGCAGTTCATAGAAATTAGTTTACACGAGGAACCACAGAGCGCCGAATCCTAGCCACTAGACCATCAGGGAGATGCCATGTATATTTAGCAATCTATTTTCAAATCCTGTGAAATGAGGAGGCTTTGTACATTAAGAGGTTCAATTAAGGCTAATAGACAATGTTTGTCACGCTGCGTTTCGCGAATGCAATTATTGAGTCACTGATGACCAGAATACATGTGAGGTGAGGTTCTCTGACGGCAGTTCATAGAAATCAGTGTACACGAGGAACCACAGTCCCTGCTTCCCTGACCGGGAATCGAACCCGGGCCGCGGCGGTGAGAGCGCCGAATCCTAGCCACTAGACCATCAGGGAGATGCCTTGTATATTTAGCAATCTATTATCAAATCCTGTGAAATGAGGAGGCTTTGTACATTAAGAGGTTCAATTCAGGCTAATAGACAATTTTGTCACGCAGCGTTTCCCAAATGCAATCATTGGTTCACTGAATACATGTGAGGTGAGGTTCTCTGACGGCAGTTCATAGAAATTAGTGTACACGAGGAACCACAGTCCCTGCTTCCCTGACCGGGAATCGAACCCGGGCCGCGGCGGTGAGAGCGCCGAATCCTAGCCACTAGACCATCTGGGAGATGCCATGTATGTTTAGCAATCTATTGTCAAATCCTGTGAAATGAGGAGGCTTTGTACATTAAGAGGTTCAATTCATAGAGGTTCAATTCAGGCTAATAGACAATGTTTTTTCACGTTGCGTTTCCCAAATGCAATTATTGAGTCACTGATGACCAGAATTCATGTGAGGTGAGGATCTCTGACCGCAGTTCATAGAAATCAGTGTACACGAGGAACCACAGTCCCTGCTTCCCTGACCGGGAATCGAACCCGGGCCGCGGCGGTGAGAGCGCCGAATCCTAGCCACTAGACCATCAGGGAGATGCCTCATTGAATTTGCAATCTTTTGTCAAATCCTATGAAATGAGGAGGCTTTGTACTTTAAGAGGTTCAATTCAGGCTAATAGACAATTTTGTCACGCAGCATTTCCCAAATGCAATCATTGGTTCACTGAATACATGTGAGGTGAGGTTCTCTGACGGCAGTTCATAGATTTCTTTGCACACAAGGAACTACATTTCCTGCTTCCCTGACCGGGAATCGAACCCGGGGCGCGGCGGTGAAAGCGCCGAATCCTAGCCACTAGACCATCAGGGAGATGCCTTGTATATTTTGCAATCTATTGTCAAATTCTGTGAAATGAGGAGGCTTTGTACATTAAGAGATTCAATTCAGGCTAATAGACAATGTTTGTCATGCTGCGTTTCCCGAATGCAATTATTGAGTCACTGTATGACCAGAATACATGTGAGGTGAGGTTCTCTGACGGCAGTTCATAGAAATTAGTTTACACGAGGAACCACAGAGCGCCGAATCCTAGCCACTAGACCATCAGGGAGATGCCATGTATATTTAGCAATCTATTTTCAAATCCTGTGAAATGAGGAGGCTTTGTACATTAAGAGGTTCAATTAAGGCTAATAGACAATGTTTGTCACGCTGCGTTTCGCGAATGCAATTATTGAGTCACTGATGACCAGAATACATGTGAGGTGAGGTTCTCTGACGGCAGTTCATAGAAATCAGTGTACACGAGGAACCACAGTCCCTGCTTCCCTGACCGGGAATCGAACGCGGGCCGCGGCGGTGAGAGCGCCGAATCCTAGCCACTAGACCATCAGGGAGATGCCTCATTGAATTTGCAATCTTTTGTCAAATCCTATGAAATGAGGAGGCTTTGTACTTTAAGAGGTTCAATTCAGGCTAATAGACAATTTTGTCACGCAGCGTTTCCCAAATGCAATCATTGGTTCACTGAATACATGTGAGGTGAGGTTCTCTGACGGCAGTTCATAGATTTCTTTGCACACGAGGAACTACAGTTCCTGCTTCCCTGACCGGGAATCGAACCCGGGCCGCGGCGGTGAAAGTTTGTCACGCTGCGTTTCCCGAATGCAATTATTGAGTCACTGTATGACCAGAATACATGTGAGGTGAGGTTCTCTGACGGCAGTTCATAGAAATCAGTGTACACAAGGAACCACAGTTCCTGCTTCCCTGACCGGGAATCGAACCCGGGCCGCGGCGGTGAAAGCGCCGAATCCTAGCCACTAGACCATCAGGGAGATGCCTTGTTGAATTTACAATCTTTTGTGAAATCCTATGAAATGAGGAGGCTTTGTACATTAAGAGGTTCAATTCAGGCTAATAGACAATGTTTGTCACGCTGCGTTTCCCGAATGCAATTATTGAGTCACTGTATGACCAGAATATATGTGAGGTGAGGTTCTCTGACGGCAGTTCATAGAAATCAGTGTACACAAGGAACCACAGTTCCTGCTTCCCTGACCGGGAATCGAACCCGGGCCGCAGCGGTGAAAGCGCCGAATCCTAGCCACTAGACCATCAGGGAGATGCCTTGTATATTTTGCAATCTATTGTCAAATCCTGTGAAATGAGGAGGCTTTGTACATTAAGAGGTTCAATTCAGGCTAATAGACAATGTTTGTCACGCTGCGTTTCCCGAATGCAATTATTGAGTCACTGTATGACCAGAATACATGTGAGGTGAGGTTCTCTGACGGCAGTTCATAGAAATCAGTGTACACGAGGAACCACAGTTCCTGCTTCCCTGACCGGGAATCGAACCCGGGCCGCGGCGGTGAAAGCGCCGAATCCTAGCCACTAGACCATCAGGGAGATGCCTTGTTGAATTTACAATCTTTTGTGAAATCCTATGAAATGAGGAGGCTTTGTACTTTAAGAGGTTCAATTCAGGCTAATAGACAATGTTTGTCACGCTGCGTTTCCCGAATGCAATTATTGAGTCACTGATGACCAGAATACATGTGAGGTGAGGTTCTCTGACGGCAGTTCATAGAAATCAGTGTACACGAGGAACCACAGTCCCTGCTTCCCTGACCGGGAATGGAACCCGGGCCACGGCGGTGAGAGCGCCGAATCCTAGCCACTAGACCATCAGGGAGATGCCTTGTATATTTAGCAATCTATTATCAAATCCTGTGAAATGAGGAGGCTTTGTACATTAAGAGGTTCAATTCAGGCTAATAGACAATTTTGTCACGCAGCATTTCCCAAATGCAATCATTGGTTCACTGAATACATGTGAGGTGAGGTTCTCTGACGGCAGTTCATAGAAATTAGTGTACACGAGGAACCACAGTCCCTGCTTCCCTGACCGGGAATCGAACCCGGGCCGCGGCGGTGAGAGCGCCGAATCCTAGCCACTAGACCATCTGGGAGATGCCATGTATATTTAGCAATCTATTGTCAAATCCTGTGAAATGAGGAGGCTTTGTACATTAAGAGGTTCAATTCATAGAGGTTCAATTCAGGCTAATAGACAATGTTTTTTCACGTTGCGTTTCCCAAATGCAATTATTGAGTCACTGATGACCAGAATTCATGTGAGGTGAGGATCTCTGACCGCAGTTCATAGAAATCAGTGTACACGAGGAACCAAAGTCCCTGCTTCCCTGACCGGGAATCGAACCCGGGCCGCGGCGGTGAGAGCGCCGAATCCTAGCCACTAGACCATCAGGGAGATGCCTCATTGAATTTGCAATCTTTTGTCAAATCCTATGAAATGAGGAGGCTTTGTACTTTAAGAGGTTCAATTCAGGCTAATAGACAATTTTGTCACGCAGCATTTCCCAAATGCAATCATTGGTTCACTGAATACATGTGAGGTGAGGTTCTCTGACGGCAGTTCATAGATTTCTTTGCACACAAGGAACTACATTTCCTGCTTCCCTGACCGGGAATCGAACCCGGGACGCGGCGGTGAAAGCGCCGAATCCTAGCCACTAGACCATCAGGGAGATGCCTTGTATATTTTGCAATCTATTGTCAAATCCTGTGAAATGAGGAGGCTTTGTACATTAAGAGATTCAATTCAGGCTAATAGACAATGTTTGTCATGCTGCGTTTCCCGAATGCAATTATTGAGTCACTGTATGACCAGAATACATGTGAGGTGAGGTTCTCTGACGGCAGTTCATAGAAATTAGTTTACACGAGGAACCACAGAGCGCCGAATCCTAGCCACTAGACCATCAGGGAGATGCCATGTATATTTAGCAATCTATTTTCAAATCCTGTGAAATGAGGAGGCTTTGTACATTAAGAGGTTCAATTAAGGCTAATAGACAATGTTTGTCACGCTGCGTTTCGCGAATGCAATTATTGAGTCACTGATGACCAGAATACATGTGAGGTGAGGTTCTCTGACGGCAGTTCATAGAAATCAGTGTACACGAGGAACCACAGTTCCTGCTTCCCTGACCGGGAATCGAACCCGGGCCGCGGCGGTGAAAGCGCCGAATCCTAGCCACTAGACCATCAGGGAGATGCCTTGTTGAATTTACAATCTTTTGTGAAATCCTATGAAATGAGGAGGCTTTGTACTTTAAGAGGTTCAATTCAGGCTAATAGACAATGTTTGTCACGCTGCGTTTCCCGAATGCAATTATTGAGTCACTGATGACCAGAATACATGTGAGGTGAGGTTCTCTGACGGCAGTTCATAGAAATCAGTGTACACGAGGAACCACAGTCCCTGCTTCCCTGACCGGGAATGGAACCCGGGCCGCAGCGGTGAGAGCGCCGAATCCTAGCCACTAGACCATCAGGGAGATGCCTTGTATATTTAGCAATCTATTATCAAATCCTGTGAAATGAGGAGGCTTTGTACATTAAGAGGTTCAATTCAGGCTAATAGACAATTTTGTCACGCAGCATTTCCCAAATGCAATCATTGGTTCACTGAATACATGTGAGGTGAGGTTCTCTGACGGCAGTTCATAGAAATTAGTGTACACGAGGAACCACAGTCCCTGCTTCCCTGACCGGGAATCGAACCCGGGCCGCGGCGGTGAGAGCGCCGAATCCTAGCCACTAGACCATCTGGGAGATGCCATGTGTATTTAGCAATCTATTGTCAAATCCTGTGAAATGAGGAGGCTTTGTACATTAAGAGGTTCAATTCATAGAGGTTCAATTCAGGCTAATAGACAATGTTTTTTCACGTTGCGTTTCCCAAATGCAATTATTGAGTCACTGATGACCAGAATTCATGTGAGGTGAGGATCTCTGACCGCAGTTCATAGAAATCAGTGTACACGAGGAACCAAAGTCCCTGCTTCCCTGACCGGGAATCGAACCCGGGCCGCGGCGGTGAGAGCGCCGAATCCTAGCCACTAGACCATCAGGGAGATGCCTCATTGAATTTGCAATCTTTTGTCAAATCCTATGAAATGAGGAGGCTTTGTACTTTAAGAGGTTCAATTCAGGCTAATAGACAATTTTGTCACGCAGCATTTCCCAAATGCAATCATTGGTTCACTGAATACATGTGAGGTGAGGTTCTCTGACGGCAGTTCATAGATTTCTTTGCACACAAGGAACTACATTTCCTGCTTCCCTGACCGGGAATCGAACCCGGGGCGCGGCGGTGAAAGCGCCGAATCCTAGCCACTAGACCATCAGGGAGATGCCTTGTATATTTTGCAATCTATTGTCAAATCCTGTGAAATGAGGAGGCTTTGTACATTAAGAGATTCAATTCAGGCTAATAGACAATGTTTGTCATGCTGCGTTTCCCGAATGCAATTATTGAGTCACTGTATGACCAGAATACATGTGAGGTGAGGTTCTCTGACGGCAGTTCATAGAAATTAGTTTACACGAGGAACCACAGAGCGCCGAATCCTAGCCACTAGACCATCAGGGAGATGCCATGTATATTTAGCAATCTATTTTCAAATCCTGTGAAATGAGGAGGCTTTGTACATTAAGAGGTTCAATTAAGGCTAATAGACAATGTTTGTCACGCTGCGTTTCGCGAATGCAATTATTGAGTCACTGATGACCAGAATACATGTGAGGTGAGGTTCTCTGACGGCAGTTCATAGAAATCAGTGTACACGAGGAACCACAGTCCCTGCTTCCCTGACCGGGAATCGAACGCGGGCCGCGGCGGTGAGAGCGCCGAATCCTAGCCACTAGACCATCAGGGAGATGCCTCATTGAATTTGCAATCTTTTGTCAAATCCTATGAAATGAGGAGGCTTTGTACTTTAAGAGGTTCAATTCAGGCTAATAGACAATTTTGTCACGCAGCGTTTCCCAAATGCAATCATTGGTTCACTGAATACATGTGAGGTGAGGTTCTCTGACGGCAGTTCATAGATTTCTTTGCACACGAGGAACTACAGTTCCTGCTTCCCTGACCGGGAATCGAACCCGGGCCGCGGCGGTGAAAGCGCCGAATCCTAGCCACTAGACCATCAGGGAGATGCCTCATTGAATTTGCAATCTTTTGTCAAATCCTATGAAATGAGGAGGCTTTGTACTTTAAGAGGTTCAATTCAGGCTAATAAACATTGTTTGTCACGCAGCGTTTTCCGAATGCAATCATTGGTTCACTGTATTCACTGAATACATGTGAGGTGAGGTTCTCTGACGGCAGTTCATAGATTTCTTTGCACACGAGGAACCACAGTTCCTGCTTCCCTGACCGGGAATCGAACCCGGGCCGCGGCGGTGAAAGCGCCGAATCCTAGCCACTAGACCATCAGGGAGATGCCTTGTTGAATTTACAATCTTTTGTGAAATCCTATGAAGTGAGGAGGCTTTGTACTTTAAGAGGTTCAATTCAGGCTAATAAACATTGTTTGTCACACAGCGTTTTCCGAATGCAATCATTGGTTCACTGTATTCACTGAATACATGTGAGGTGAGGTTCTCTGACGGTAGTTCATAGATTTCTTTGCACACGAGGAACTACATTTCCTGCTTCCCTGACCGGGAATCGAACCCGGGCCGCGGCGGTGAAAGCGCCGAATCCTAGCCACTAGACCATCAAGGAGATGCCTTGTATATTTTGCAATCTATTGTCAAATCCTGTGAAATGAGGAGGCTTTGTACATTAAGAGGTTCAATTCAGGCTAATAGACAATGTTTGTCACGCTGCGTTTCCCGAATGCAATTATTGAGTCACTGTATGACCAGAATACATGTGAGGTGAGGTTCTCTGACGGCAGTTCATAGAAATCAGTGTACACGAGGAACCACAGTCCCTGCTTCCCTGACCGGGAATCGAACCCGGGCCGCGGCGGTGAGAGCGCCGAATCCTAGCCACTAGACCATCAGGGAGATGCCTTGTATATTGTGCAATCTATTGTCAAATCCTGTGAAATGAGGAGGCTTTGTACATTAAGAGGTTCAATTCAGGCTAATAGACAATGTTTGTCACGCTGCGTTTCCCGAATGCAATCATTGAGTCACTGTATGACCAGAATACATGTGAGGTGAGGTTCTCTGACGGCAGTTCATAGAAATTAGTGTACACGAGGAACCACAGTCCCTGCTTCCCTGACCGGGAATCGAACCCGGGCCGCGGCGGTGAGAGCGCCGAATCCTAGCCACTAGACCATCAGGGAGATGCCTTGTATATTGTGCAATCTATTGTCAAATCCTGTGAAATGAGGAGGCTTTGTACATTAAGAGGTTCAATTCAGGCTAATAGACAATGTTTGTCACGCTGCGTTTCCCGAATGCAATCATTGAGTCACTGTATGACCAGAATACATGTGAGGTGAGGTTCTCTGACGGCAGTTCATAGAAATTAGTTTACACGAGGAACCACAGAGCGCCGAATCCTAGCCACTAGACCATCAGGGAGATGCCATGTATATTTAGCAATCTATTTTCAAATCCTGTGAAATGAGGAGGCTTTGTACATTAAGAGGTTCAATTAAGGCTAATAGACAATGTTTGTCACGCTGCGTTTCGCAAATGCAATTATTGAGTCACTGATGACCAGAATACATGTGAGGTGAGGTTCTCTGACAGCAGTTCATAGAAATCAGTGTACACGAGGAACCACAGTCCCTGCTTCCCTGACCGGGAATCGAACCCGGGCCGCGGCGGTGAGAGCGCCGAATCCTAGCCACTAGACAATCAGGGAGATGCCTCATTGAATTTGCAATCTTTTGTCAAATCCTATGAAATGAGGAGGCTTTGTACTTTAAGAGGTTCAATTCAGGCTAATAGACAATTTTGTCACGCAGCGTTTCCCAAATGCAATCATTGGTTCACTGAATACATGTGAGGTGAGGTTCTCTGACAGCAGTTCATAGAAATCAGTGTACACAAGGAACCACAGTTCCTGCTTCCCTGACCGGGAATCGAACCCGGGCCGCGGCGGTGAAAGCGCCGAATCCTAGCCACTAGACCATCAGGGAGATGCCTTGTTGAATTTACAATCTTTTGTGAAATCCTATGAAATGAGGAGGCTTTGTACTTTAAGAGGTTCAATTCAGGCTAATAAACATTGTTTGTCACGCTGCGTTTCCCGAATGCAATTATTGAGTCACTGTATGACCAGAATATATGTGAGGTGAGGTTCTCTGACGGCAGTTCATAGAAATCAGTGTACACAAGGAACCACAGTTCCTGCTTCCCTGACCGGGAATCGAACCCGGGCCGCGGCGGTGAAAGCGCCGAATCCTAGCCACTAGACCATCAGGGAGATGCCTTGTATATTTTGCAATCTATTGTCAAATCCTGTGAAATGAGGAGGCTTTGTACATTAAGAGGTTCAATTCAGGCTAATAGACAATGTTTGTCACGCTGCGTTTCCCGAATGCAATTATTGAGTCACTGTATGACCAGAATACATGTGAGGTGAGGTTCTCTGACGGCAGTTCATAGAAATCAGTGTACACGAGGAACCACAGTTCCTGCTTCCCTGACCGGGAATCGAACCCGGGCCGCGGCGGTGAAAGCGCCGAATCCTAGCCACTAGACCATCAGGGAGATGCCTTGTTGAATTTACAATCTTTTGTGAAATCCTATGAAATGAGGAGGCTTTGTACTTTAAGAGGTTCAATTCAGGCTAATAAACATTGTTTGTCATACAGCGTTTTCCGAATGCAATCATTGGTTCACTGTATTCACTGAATACATGTGAGGTGAGGTTCTCTGACGGCAGTTCATAGATTTCTTTGCACACGAGGAACTACATTTCCTGCTTCCCTGACCGGGAATCGAACCCGGGCCGCGGCGGTGAAAGCGCCGAATCCTAGCCACTAGACCATCAAGGAGATGCCTTGTATATTTTGCAATCTATTGTCAAATCCTGTGAAATGAGGAGGCTTTGTACATTAAGAGGTTCAATTCAGGCTAATAGACAATGTTTGTCACGCTGCGTTTCCCGAATGCAATTATTGAGTCACTGTATGACCAGAATACATGTGAGGTGAGGTTCTCTGACGGCAGTTCATAGAAATCAGTGTACACGAGGAACCACAGTACCTGCTTCCCTGACCGGGAATCGAACCCGGGCCGCGGCGGTGAGAGCGCCGAATCCTAGCCACTAGACCATCAGGGAGATGCCTTGTATATTGTGCAATCTATTGTCAAATCCTGTGAAATGAGGAGGCTTTGTACATTAAGAGGTTCAATTCAGGCTAATAGACAATGTTTGTCACGCTGCGTTTCCCGAATGCAATCATTGAGTCACTGTATGACCAGAATACATGTGAGGTGAGGTTCTCTGACGGCAGTTCATAGAAATTAGTTTACACGAGGAACCACAGAGCGCCGAATCCTAGCCACTAGACCATCAGGGAGATGCCATGTATATTTAGCAATCTATTTTCAAATCCTGTGAAATGAGGAGGCTTTGTACATTAAGAGGTTCAATTAAGGCTAATAGACAATGTTTGTCACGCTGCGTTTCGCGAATGCAATTATTGAGTCACTGATGACCAGAATACATATTAGGTGAGGTTCTCTGACGGCAGTTCATAGAAATCAGTGTACACGAGGAACCACAGTCCCTGCTTCCCTGAACGGGAATCGAACCCGGGCCGCGGCGGTGAGAGCGCCGAATCCTAGCCACTAGACCATCAGGGAGATGCCTCATTGAATTTGCAATCTTTTGTCAAATCCTATGAAATGAGGAGGCTTTGTACTTTAAGAGGTTCAATTCAGGCTAATAAACATTGTTTGTCACGCAGCGTTTTCCGAATGCAATCATTGGTTCACTGTATTGACTGAATACATGTGAGGTGAGGTTCTCTGACGGCAGTTCATAGATTTCTTTGCACACGAGGAACTACATTTCCTGCTTCCCTGACCGGGAATCGAACCCGGGCCGCGGCGGTGAAAGCGCCGAATCCTAGCCACTAGACCATCAGGGAGATGCCTTGTATATTTTGCAATCTATTGTCAAATCCTGTGAAATGAGGAGGCTTTGTACATTAAGAGGTTCAATTCAGGCTAATAGACAATGTTTGTCACGCTGCGTTTCCCGAATGCAATTATTGAGTCACTGTATGACCAGAATACATGTGAGGTGAGGTTCTCTGACGGCAGTTCATAGAAATCAGTGTACACGAGGAACCACAGTTGCTGCTTCCCTGACCGGGAATCGAACCCGGGCCGCGGCGGTGAAAGCGCCGAATCCTAGCCACTAGACCATCAGGGAGATGCCTTGTTGAATTTACAATCTTTTGTGAAATCCTATGAAATGAGGAGGCTTTGTACTTTAAGAGGTTCAATTCAGGCTAATAAACATTGTTTGTCACACAGCGTTTTCCGAATGCAATCATTGGTTCACTGTATTCACTGAATACATGTGAGGTGAGGTTCTCTGACGGCAGTTCATAGATTTCTTTGCACACGAGGAACTACATTTCCTGCTTCCCTGACCGGGAATCGAACCCGGGCCGCGGCGGTGAAAGCGCCGAATCCTAGCCACTAGACCATCAAGGAGATGCCTTGTATATTTTGCAATCTATTGTCAAATCCTGTGAAATGAGGAGGCTTTGTACATTAAGAGGTTCAATTCAGGCTAATAGACAATGTTTGTCACGCTGCGTTTCCCGAATGCAATTATTGAGTCACTGTATGACCAGAATACATGTGAGGTGAGGTTCTCTGACGGCAGTTCATAGAAATCAGTGTACACGAGGAACCACAGTCCCTGCTTCCCTGACCGGGAATCGAACCCGGGCCGCGGCGGTGAGAGCGCCGAATCCTAGCCACTAGACCATCAGGGAGATGCCTTGTATATTGTGCAATCTATTGTCAAATCCTGTGAAATGAGGAGGCTTTGTACATTAAGAGGTTCAATTCAGGCTAATAGACAATGTTTGTCACGCTGCGTTTCCCGAATGCAATCATTGAGTCACTGTATGACCAGAATACATGTGAGGTGAGGTTCTCTGACGGCAGTTCATAGAAATTAGTTTACACGAGGAACCACAGAGCGCCGAATCCTAGCCACTAGACCATCAGGGAGATGCCATGTATATTTAGCAATCTATTTTCAAATCCTGTGAAATGAGGAGGCTTTGTACATTAAGAGGTTCAATTAAGGCTAATAGACAATGTTTGTCACGCTGCGTTTCGCGAATGCAATTATTGAGTCACTGATGACCAGAATACATGTGAGGTGAGGTTCTCTGACGGCAGTTCATAGAAATCAGTGTACATGAGGAACCACAGTCCCTGCTTCCCTGACCGGGAATCGAACCCGGGCCGCGGCGGTGAGAGCGCCGAATCCTAGCCACTAGACCATCAGGGAGATGCCTCATTGAATTTGCAATCTTTTGTCAAATCCTATGAAATGAGGAGGCTTTGTACTTTAAGAGGTTCAATTCAGGCTAATAGACAATTTTGTCACGCAGCGTTTCCCAAATGCAATCATTGGTTCACTGAATACATGTGAGGTGAGGTTCTCTGACGGCAGTTCATAGATTTCTTTGCACACGAGGAACTACAGTTCCTGCTTCCCTGACCGGGAATCGAACCCGGGCCGCGGCGGTGAAAGCGCCGAATCCTAGCCACTAGACCATCAGGGAGATGCCTCATTGAATTTGCAATCTTTTGTCAAATCCTATGAAATGAGGAGGCTTTGTACTTTAAGAGGTTCAATTCAGGCTAATAAACATTGTTTGTCACGCAGCGTTTTCCGAATGCAATCATTGGTTCACTGTATTCACTGAATACATGTGAGGTGAGGTTCTCTGACGGCAGTTCATAGATTTCTTTGCACACGAGGAACTACATTTCCTGCTTCCCTGACCGGGAATCGAACCCGGGCCGCGGCGGTGAAAGCGCCGAATTCTAGCCACTAGACCATCAGGGAGATGCCTTGTATATTTTGCAATCTATTGTCAAATCCTGTGAAATGAGGAGGCTTTGTACATTAAGAGGTTCAATTCAGGCTAATAGACAATGTTTGTCACGCTGCGTTTCCCGAATGCAATTATTGAGTCACTGTATGACCAGAATACATGTGAGGTGAGGTTCTCTGACGGCAGTTCATAGAAATCAGTGTACACGAGGAACCACAGTCCCTGCTTCCCTGACCGGGAATCGAACCCGGGCCGCGGCGGTGAGAGCGCCAAATCCTAGCCACTAGACCATCAGGGAGATGCCTTTTTGAATTTGCAATCTTTTGTCAAATCCTATGAAATGAGGAGGCTTTGTACTTTAAGAGGTTCAATTCAGGCTAATAGACAATGTTTGTCACGCTGCGTTTCCCGAATGCAATTATTGAGTCACTGTATGACCAGAATATATGTGAGGTGAGGTTCTCTGACGGCAGTTCATAGAAATCAGTGTACACGAGGAACCACAGTACCTGCTTCCCTGACCGGGAATCGAACCCGGGCCGCGGCGGTGAGAGCGCCGAATCCTAGCCACTAGACCATCAGGGAGATGCCTTGTATATTGTGCAATCTATTGTCAAATCCTGTGAAATGAGGAGGCTTTGTACATTAAGAGGTTCAAATTCAGGCTAATAGACAATGTTTGTCACGCTGCGTTTCCCGAATGCAATCATTGAGTCACTGTATGACCAGAATACATGTGAGGTGAGGTTCTCTGACGGCAGTTCATAGAAATTAGTGTACACGAGGAACCACAGTCCCTGCTTCCCTGACAGGGAATCGAACCCGGGCCGCGGCGGTGAGAGCGCCGAATCCTAGCCACTAGACCATCAGGGAGATGCCATGTATATTTAGCAATCTATTGTCAAATCCTGTGAAATGAGGAGGCTTTGTACATTAAGAGGTTCAATTCAGGCTAATAGACAATGTTTGTCACGCTGCGTTTCCCGAATGCAATTATTGAGTCACTGATGACCAGAATACATGTGAGGTGAGGTTCTCTGACGGCAGTTCATAGAAATCAGAGTACACGAGGAACCACAGTCCCTGCTTCCCTGACCGGGAATCGAACCCGGGCCGCGGCGGTGAGAGCGCCGAATCCTAGCCACTAGACCATCAGGGAGATGCCTCATTGAATTTGCAATCTTTTGTCAAATCCTATGAAATGAGGAGGCTTTGTACTTTAAGAGGTTCAATTCAGGCTAATAGACAATTTTGTCACGCAGCGTTTCCCAAATGCAGTCATTGGTTTCTCTGAATACATGTGAGGTGAGGTTCTCTGACGGCAGTTCATAGATTTCTTTGCACACGAGGAACTACAGTTCCTGCTTCCCTGACCGGGAATCGAAGCCGGGCCGCGGCGGTGAAAGCGCCGAATCCTAGCCACTAGACCATCAGGGAGATGCCTTGTTGAATTTACAATATTTTGTCAAATCCTATGAAATGAGGAGGCTTTGTACTTTAAGAGGTTCAATTCAGGCTAATAAACATTGTTTGTCACGCAGCGTTTTCCGAATGCAATCATTGGTTCACTGTATTCACTGAATACATGTGAGGTGAGGTTCTCTGACGGCAGTTCATAGATTTCTTTGCACACGAGGAACTACATTTCCTGCTTCCCTGACCGGGAATCGAACCCGGGCCGCGGCGGTGAATGCGCTGAATTCTAGCCACTAGACCATCAGGGAGATGCCTTGTATATTTTGCAATCTATTGTCAAATCCTGTGAAATGAGGAGGCTTTGTACATTAAGAGGTTCAATTCAGGCTAATAGACAATGTTTGTCACGCTGCGTTTCCCGAATGCAATTATTGAGTCACTGTATGACCAGAATACATGTGAGGTGAGGTTCTCTGACGGCAGTTCATAGAAATCAGTGTACACGAGGAACCACAGTCCCTGCTTCCCTGACCGGGAATCGAACCCGGGCCGCGGCGGTGAGAGCGCCAAATCCTAGCCACTAGACCATCAGGGAGATGCCTTTTTGAATTTGCAATCTTTTGTCAAATCCTATGAAATGAGGAGGCTTTGTACTTTAAGAGGTTCAATTCAGGCTAATAGACAATGTTTGTCACGCTGCGTTTCCCGAATGCAATTATTGAGTCACTGTATGACCAGAATATATGTGAGGTGAGGTTCTCTGACGGCAGTTCATAGAAATCAGAGTACACGAGGAACCACAGTCCCTGCTTCCCTGACCGGGAATCGAACCCGGGCCGCGGCGGTGAGAGCGCCGAATCCTAGCCACTAGACCATCAGGGAGATGCCTCATTGAATTTGCAATCTTTTGTCAAATCCTATGAAATGAGGAGGCTTTGTACTTTAAGAGGTTCAATTCAGGCTAATAGACAATTTTGTCACGCAGCGTTTCCCAAATGCAGTCATTGGTTCACTGAATACATGTGAGGTGAGGTTCTCTGACGGCAGTTCATAGATTTCTTTGCACACGAGGAACTACAGTTCCTGCTTCCCTGACCGGGAATCGAACCCGGGCCGCGGCGGTGAAAGCGCCGAATCCTAGCCACTAGACCATCAGGGAGATGCCATGTATATTTAGCAATCTATTGTCAAATCCTGTGAAATGAGGAGGCTTTGTACATTAAGAGGTTCAATTCAGGCTAATAGACAATGTTTGTCACGCTGCGTTTCCCGAATGCAATTATTGAGTCACTGATGACCAGAATACATGTGAGGTGAGGTTCTCTGACGGCAGTTCATAGAAATCAGAGTACACGAGGAACCACAGTCCCTGCTTTCCTGACCGGGAATCGAACCCGGGCCGCGGCGGTGAGAGCGCCGAATCCTAGCCACTAGACCATCAGGGAGATGCCTCATTGAATTTGCAATCTTTTGTCAAATCCTATGAAATGAGGAGGCTTTGTATTTTAAGAGGTTCAATTCAGGCTAATAGACAATTTTGTCACGCAGCGTTTCCCAAATGCAGTCATTGGTTCACTGAATACATGTGAGGTGAGGTTCTCTGACGGCAGTTCATAGATTTCTTTGCACACGAGGAACTACATTTCCTGCTTCCCTGACCGGGAATCGAACCTGGGCCGCGGCGGTGAAAGCGCCGAATCCTAGCCACTAGACCATCAGGGAGATGCCTTGTAGTTTTGCAATCTATTGTCAAATCCTGTGAAATGAGGAGGCTTTGTACATTAAGAGGTTCAATTCAGGCTAATAGACAATGTTTGTCACGCTGCGTTTCCCGAATGCAATTATTGAGTCACTGTATGACCAGAATACATGTGAGGTGAGGTTCTCTGACGGCAGTTCATAGAAATCAGTGTACACGAGGAACCACAGTCCCTGCTTCCCTGACCGGGAATCGAACCCGGGCCGCGGCGGTGAGAGCGCCGAATACTAGCCACTAGACCATCAGGGAGATGCCTTGTATATTGTGCAATCTATTGTCAAATCCTGTGAAATGAGGAGGCTTTGTACATTAAGAGGTTCAATTCCGGCTAATAGACAATGTTTGTCACGCTGCGTTTCCCGAATGCAATCATTGAGTCACTGTATGACCAGAATACATGTGAGGTGAGGTTCTCTGACGGCAGTTCATAGAAATTAGTTTACACGAGGAACCACAGAGCGCCGAATCCTAGCCACTAGACCATCAGTGAGATGCCATGTATATTTAGCAATCTATTTTCAAATCCTGTGAAATGAGGAGGCTTTGTACATTAAGAGGTTCAATTAAGGCTAATAGACAATGTTTGTCACGCTGCGTTTCGCGAATGCAATTATTGAGTCACTGATGACCAGAATACATGTGAGGTGAGATTCTCTGACGGCAGTTCATAGAAATCAGTGTACACGAGGAACCACAGTCCCTGCTTCCCTGACCGGGAATCGAACCCGGGCCGCGGCGGTGAGAGCGCCGAATCCTAGCCACTAGACCATCTAGGGGGATGCCTCATTGAATTTGCAATCTTTTGTCAAATCCTATGAAATGAGGAGGCTTTGTACTTTAAGAGGTTCAATTCAGGCTAATAGACTATTTTGTCACGCAGCGTTTCCCAAATGCAATCATTGGTTCACTGAATACATGTGAGGTGAGGTTCTCTGACGGCAGTTCATAGATTTCTTTGCACACGAGGAACTACATTTCCTGCTTCCCTGACCGGGAATCGAACCCGGGCCGCGGCGGTGAAAGCGCCGAATCCTAGCCACTAGACCATCAAGGAGATGCCTTGTATATTTTGCAATCTATTGTCAAATCCTGTGAAATGAGGAGGCTTTGTACATTAAGAGGTTCAATTCAGGCTAATAGACAATGTTTGTCACGCTGCGTTTCCCGAATGCAATTATTGAGTCACTGTATGACCAGAATACATGTGAGGTGAGGTTCTCTGACGGCAGTTCATAGAAATCAGTGTACACGAGGAACCACAGTACCTGCTTCCCTGACCGGGAATCGAACCCGGGCCGCGGCGGTGAGAGCGCCGAATCCTAGCCACTAGACCATCAGGGAGATGCCTTGTATATTGTGCAATCTATTGTCAAATCCTGTGAAATGAGGAGGCTTTGTACATTAAGAGGTTCAATTCAGGCTAATAGACAATGTTTGTCACGCTGCGTTTCCCGAATGCAATCATTGAGTCACTGTATGACCAGAATACATGTGAGGTGAGGTTCTCTGACGGCAGTTCATAGAAATTAGTTTACACGAGGAACCACAGAGCGCCGAATCCTAGCCACTAGACCATCAGGGAGATGCCATGTATATTTAACAATCTATTTTCAAATCCTGTGAAATGAGGAGGCTTTGTACATTAAGAGGTTCAATTAAGGCTAATAGACAATGTTTATCACGCTGCGTTTCGCAAATGCAATTATTGAGTCACTGATGACCAGAATACATGTGAGGTGAGGTTCTCTGACGGCAGTTCATAGAAATCAGTGTACACGAGGAACCACAGTCCCTGCTTCCCTGACCGGGAATCGAACCCGGGCCGCGGCGGTGAGAGCGCCGAATCCTAGCCACTAGACCATCAGGGAGATGCCTCATTAAATTTGCAATCTTTTGTCAAATCCTATGAAATGAGGAGGCTTTGTACTTTAAGAGGTTCAATTCAGGCTAATAGACAATTTTGTCACGCAGCGTTTCCCAAATGCAATCATTGGTTCACTGAATACATGTGAGGTGAGGTTCTCTGACGGCAGTTCATAGATTTCTTTGCACACGAGGAACTACAGTTCCTGCTTCCCTGACCGGGAATCGAACCCTGGCCGCGGCGGTGAAAGCGCCGAATCCTAGCCACTAGACCATCAGGGAGATGCCTCATTGAATTTGCAATCTTTTGTCAAATCCTATGAAATGAGGAGGCTTTGTACTTTAAGAGGTTCAATTCAGGCTAATAAACATTGTTTGTCACGCAGCGTTTTCCGAATGCAATCATTGGTTCACTGTATTGACTGAATACATGTGAGGTGAGGTTCTCTGACGGCAGTTCATAGATTTCTTTGCACACGAGGAACTACATTTCCTGCTTCCCTGACCGGGAATCGAACCCGGGCTGCGGCGGTGAAAGCGCCGAATCCTAGCCACTAGACCATCAGGGAGATGCCTTGTATATTTTGCAATCTATTGTCAAATCCTGTGAAATGAGGAGGCTTTGTACATTAAGAGGTTCAATTCAGGCTAATAGACAATGTTTGTCACGTTGCGTTTCCCGAATGCAATTATTGAGTCACTGTATGACCAGAATACATGTGAGGTGAGGTTCTCTGACGGCAGTTCATAGAAATCAGTGTACACGAGGAACCACAGTTGCTGCTTCCCTGACCGGGAATCGAACCCGGGCCGCGGCGGTGAAAGCGCCGAATCCTAGCCACTAGACCATCAGGGAGATGCCTTGTTGAATTTACAATCTTTTGTGAAATCCTATGAAATGAGGAGGCTTTGTACTTTAAGAGGTTCAATTCAGGCTAATAAACATTGTTTGTCACACAGCGTTTTCCGAATGCAATCATTGGTTCACTGTATTCACTGAATACATGTGAGGTGAGGTTCTCTGACGGCAGTTCATAGATTTCTTTGCACACGAGGAACTACATTTCCTGCTTCCCTGACCGGGAATCGAACCCGGGCCGCGGCGGTGAAAGCGCCGAATCCTAGCCACTAGACCATCAAGGAGATGCCTTGTATATTTTGCAATCTATTGTCAAATCCTGTGAAATGAGGAGGCTTTGTACATTAAGAGGTTCAATTCAGGCTAATAGACAATGTTTGTCACGCTGCGTTTCCCGAATGCAATTATTGAGTCACTGTATGACCAGAATACATGTGAGGTGAGGTTCTCTGACGGCAGTTCATAGAAATCAGTGTACACGAGGAACCACAGTCCCTGCTTCCCTGACCGGGAATCGAACCCGGGCCGCGGCGGTGAGAGCGCCGAATCCTAGCCACTAGACCATCAGGGAGATGCCTTGTATATTGTGCAATCTATTGTCAAATCCTGTGAAATGAGGAGGCTTTGTACATTAAGAGGTTCAATTCAGGCTAATAGACAATGTTTGTCACGCTGCGTTTCCCGAATGCAATCATTGAGTCACTGTATGACCAGAATACATGTGAGGTGAGGTTCTCTGACGGCAGTTCATAGAAATTAGTTTACACGAGGAACCACAGAGCGCCGAATCCTAGCCACTAGACCATCAGGGAGATGCCATGTATATTTAGCAATCTATTTTCAAATCCTGTGAAATGAGGAGGCTTTGTACATTAAGAGGTTCAATTAAGGCTAATAGACAATGTTTGTCACGCTGCGTTTCGCGAATGCAATTATTGAGTCACTGATGACCAGAATACATGTGAGGTGAGGTTCTCTGACGGCAGTTCATAGAAATCAGTGTACATGAGGAACCACAGTCCCTGCTTCCCTGACCGGGAATCAAACCCGGGCCGCGGCGGTGAGAGCGCCGAATCCTAGCCACTAGACCATCAGGGAGATGCCTCATTGAATTTGCAATCTTTTGTCAAATCCTATGAAATGAGGAGGCTTTGTACTTTAAGAGGTTCAATTCAGGCTAATAGACAATTTTGTCACGCAGCGTTTCCCAAATGCAATCGTTGGTTCACTGAATACATGTGAGGTGAGGTTCTCTGACGGCAGTTCATAGATTTCTTTGCACACGAGGAACTACAGTTCCTGCTTCCCTGACCGGGAATCGAACCCGGGCCGCGGCGGTGAAAGCGCCGAATCCTAGCCACTAGACCATCAGGGAGATGCCTCATTGAATTTGCAATCTTTTGTCAAATCCTATGAAATGAGGAGGCTTTGTACTTTAAGAGGTTCAATTCAGGCTAATAAACATTGTTTGTCACGCAGCGTTTTCCGAATGCAATCATTGGTTCACTGTATTCACTGAATACATGTGAGGTGAGGTTCTCTGACGGCAGTTCATAGATTTCTTTGCACACGAGGAACTACATTTCCTGCTTCCCTGACCGGGAATCGAACCCGGGCCGCGGCGGTGAAAGCGCCGAATTCTAGCCACTAGACCATCAGGGAGATGCCTTGTATATTTTGCAATCTATTGTCAAATCCTGTGAAATGAGGAGGCTTTGTACATTAAGAGGTTCAATTCAGGCTAATAGACAATGTTTGTCACGCTGCGTTTCCCGAATGCAATTATTGAGTCACTGTATGACCAGAATACATGTGAGGTGAGGTTCTCTGACGGCAGTTCATAGAAATCAGTGTACACGAGGAACCACAGTCCCTGCTTCCCTGACCGGGAATCGAACCCGGGCCGCGGCGGTGAGAACGCCAAATCCTAGCCACTAGACCATCAGGGAGATGCCTTTTTGAATTTGCAATCTTTTGTCAAATCCTATGAAATGAGGAGGCTTTGTACTTTAAGAGGTTCAATTCAGGCTAATAGACAATGTTTGTCACGCTGCGTTTCCCGAATGCAATTATTGAGTCACTGTATGACCAGAATATATGTGAGGTGAGGTTCTCTGACGGCAGTTCATAGAAATCAGTGTACACGAGGAACCACAGTACCTGCTTCCCTGACCGGGAATCGAACCCGGGCCGCGGCGGTGAGAGCGCCGAATCCTAGCCACTAGACCATCAGGGAGATGCCTTGTATATTGTGCAATCTATTGTCAAATCCTGTGAAATGAGGAGGCTTTGTACATTAAGAGGTTCAATTCAGGCTAATAGACAATGTTTGTCACGCTGCGTTTCCCGAATGCAATCATTGAGTCACTGTATGACCAGAATACATGTGAGGTGAGGTTCTCTGACGGCAGTTCATAGAAATTAGTGTACACGAGGAACCACAGTCCCTGCTTCCCTGACAGGGAATCGAACCCGGGCCGCGGCGGTGAGAGCGCCGAATCCTAGCCACTAGACCATCAGGGAGATGCTATGTATATTTAGCAATCTATTGTCAAATCCTGTGAAATGAGGAGGCTTTGTACATTAAGAGGTTCAATTCAGGCTAATAGACAATGTTTGTCACGCTGCGTTTCCCGAATGCAATTATTGAGTCACTGATGACCAGAATACATGTGAGGTGAGGTTCTCTGACGGCAGTTCATAGAAATCAGAGTACACGAGGAACCACAGTCCCTGCTTCCATGACCGGGAATCGAACCCGGGCCGCGGCGGTGAGAGCGCCGAATCCTAGCCACTAGACCATCAGGGAGATGCCTCATTGAATTTGCAATCTTTTGTCAAATCCTATGAAATGAGGAGGCTTTGTACTTTAAGAGGTTCAATTCAGGCTAATAGACAATTTTGTCACGCAGCGTTTCCCAAATGCAGTCATTGGTTTCTCTGAATACATGTGAGGTGAGGTTCTCTGACGGCAGTTCATAGATTTCTTTGCACACGAGGAACTACAGTTCCTGCTTCCCTGACCGGGAATCGAAGCCGGGCCGCGGCGGTGAAAGCGCCGAATCCTAGCCACTAGACCATCAGGGAGATGCCTTGTTGAATTTACAATATTTTGTCAAATCCTATGAAACGAGGAGGCTTTGTACTTTAAGAGGTTCAATTCAGGCTAATAAACATTGTTTGTCACGCAGCGTTTTCCGAATGCAATCATTGGTTCACTGTATTCACTGAATACATGTGAGGTGAGGTTCTCTGACGGCAGTTCATAGATTTCTTTGCACACGAGGAACTACATTTCCTGCTTCCCTGACCGGGAATCGAACCCGGGCCGCGGCGGTGAAAGCGCCGAATTCTAGCCACTAGACCATCAGGGAGATGCCTTGTATATTTTGCAATCTATTGTCAAATCCTGTGAAATGAGGAGGCTTTGTACATTAAGAGGTTCAATTCAGGCTAATAGACAATGTTTGTCACGCTGCGTTTCCCGAATGCAATTATTGAGTCACTGTATGACCAGAATACATGTGAGGTGAGGTTCTCTGACGGCAGTTCATAGAAATCAGTGTACACGAGGAACCACAGTCCCTGCTTCCCTGACCGGGAATCGAACCCGGGCCGCGGCGGTGAGAGCGCCAAATCCTAGCCACTAGACCATCAGGGAGATGCCTTTTTGAATTTGCAATCTTTTGTCAAATCCTATGAAATGAGGAGGCTTTGTACTTTAAGAGGTTCAATTCAGGCTAATAGACAATGTTTGTCACGCTGCGTTTCCCGAATGCAATTATTGAGTCACTGTATGACCAGAATATATGTGAGGTGAGGTTCTCTGACGGCAGTTCATAGAAATCAGAGTACACGAGGAACCACAGTCCCTGCTTCCCTGACCGGGAATCGAACCCGGGCCGCGGCGGTGAGAGCGCCGAATCCTAGCCACTAGACCATCAGGGAGATGCCTCATTGAATTTGCAATCTTTTGTCAAATCCTATGAAATGAGGAGGCTTTGTACTTTAAGAGGTTCAATTCAGGCTAATAGACAATTTTGTCACGCAGCGTTTCCCAAATGCAGTCATTGGTTCACTGAATACATGTGAGGTGAGGTTCTCTGACGGCAGTTCATAGATTTCTTTGCACACGAGGAACTACAGTTCCTGCTTCCCTGACCGGGAATCGAACCCGGGCCGCGGCGGTGAAAGCGCCGAATCCTAGCCACTAGACCATCAGGGAGATGCCATGTATATTTAGCAATCTATTGTCAAATCCTGTGAAATGAGGAGGCTTTGTACATTAAGAGGTTCAATTCAGGCTAATAGACAATGTTTGTCACGCTGCGTTTCCCGAATGCAATTATTGAGTCACTGATGACCAGAATACATGTGAGGTGAGGTTCTCTGACGGCAGTTCATAGAAATCAGAGTACACGAGGAACCACAGTCCCTGCTTTCCTGACCGGGAATCGAACCCGGGCCGCGGCGGTGAGAGCGCCGAATCCTAGCCACTAGACCATCAGGGAGATGCCTCATTGAATTTGCAATCTTTTGTCAAATCCTATGAAATGAGGAGGCTTTGTATTTTAAGAGGTTCAATTCAGGCTAATAGACAATTTTGTCACGCAGCGTTTCCCAAATGCAGTCATTGGTTCACTGAATACATGTGAGGTGAGGTTCTCTGACGGCAGTTCATAGATTTCTTTGCACACGAGGAACTACATTTCCTGCTTCCCTGACCGGGAATCGAACCTGGGCCGCGGCGGTGAAAGCGCCGAATCCTAGCCACTAGACCATCAGGGAGATGCCTTGTAGATTTTGCAATCTATTGTCAAATCCTGTGAAATGAGGAGGCTTTGTACATTAAGAGGTTCAATTCAGGCTAATAGACAATGTTTGTCACGCTGCGTTTCCCGAATGCAATTATTGAGTCACTGTATGACCAGAATACATGTGAGGTGAGGTTCTCTGACGGCAGTTCATAGAAATCAGTGTACACGAGGAACCACAGTCCCTGCTTCCCTGACCGGGAATCGAACCCGGGCCGCGGCGGTGAGAGCGCCGAATCCTAGCCACTAGACCATCAGGGAGATGCCTTGTATATTGTGCAATCTATTGTCAAATCCTGTGAAATGAGGAGGCTTTGTACATTAAGAGGTTCAATTCCGGCTAATAGACAATGTTTGTCACGTTGCGTTTCCCGAATGCAATCATTGAGTCACTGTATGACCAGAATACATGTGAGGTGAGGTTCTCTGACGGCAGTTCATAGAAATTAGTTTACACGAGGAACCACAGAGCGCCGAATCCTAGCCACTAGACCATCAGTGAGATGCCATGTATATTTAGCAATCTATTTTCAAATCCTGTGAAATGAGGAGGCTTTGTACATTAAGAGGTTCAATTAAGGCTAATAGACAATGTTTGTCACGCTGCGTTTCGCGAATGCAATTATTGAGTCACTGATGACCAGAATACATGTGAGGTGAGGTTCTCTGACGGCAGTTCATAGAAATCAGTGTACACGAGGAACCACAGTCCCTGCTTCCCTGACCGGGAATCGAACCCCGGCCGCGGCGGTGAGAGCGCCGAATCCTAGCCACTAGACCATCTAGGGGGATGCCTCATTGAATTTGCAATCTTTTGTCAAATCCTATGAAATGAGGAGGCTTTGTACTTTAAGAGGTTCAATTCAGGCTAATAGACTATTTTGTCACGCAGCGTTTCCCAAATGCAATCATTGGTTCACTGAATACATGTGAGGTGAGGTTCTCTGACGGCAGTTCATAGATTTCTTTGCACACGAGGAACTACAGTTCCTGCTTCCCTGACCGGGAATCGAACCCGGGCCGCGGCGGTGAAAGCGCCGAATCCTAGCCACTAGACCATCAAGGAGATGCCTTGTATATTTTGCAATCTATTGTCAAATCCTGTGAAATGAGGAGGCTTTGTACATTAAGAGGTTCAATTCAGGCTAATAGACAATGTTTGTCACGCTGCGTTTCCCGAATGCAATTATTGAGTCACTGATGACCAGAATACATGTGAGGTGAGGTTCTCTGACGGCAGTTCATAGAAATCAGAGTACACGAGGAACCACAGTCCCTGCTTCCCTGACCGGGAATCGAACCCGGGCCGCGGCGGTGAGAGCGCCGAATCCTAGCCACTAGACCAACAGGGAGATGCCTCATTGAATTTGCAATCTTTTGTCAAATCCTATGAAATGAGGAGGCTTTGTACTTTAAGAGGTTCAATTCAGGCTAATAGACAATTTTGTCACGCAGCGTTTCCCAAATGCAGTCATTGGTTCACTGAATACATGTGAGGTGAGGTTCTCTGACGGCAGTTCATAGATTTCTTTGCACACGAGGAACTACAGTTCCTGCTTCCCTGACCGGGAATCGAACCCGGGCCGCGGCGGTGAAAGCGCCGAATCCTAGCCATTAGACCATCAGGGAGATGCCATGTATATTTAGCAATCTATTGTCAAATCCTGTGAAATGAGGAGGCTTTGTACATTGAGAGGTTCAATTCAGGCTAATAGACAATGTTTGTCACGCTGCGTTTCCCGAATGCAATTATTGAGTCACTGATGACCAGAATACATGTGAGGTGAGGTTCTCTGACGGCAGTTCATAGAAATCAGAGTACACGAGGAACCACAGTCCCTGCTTCCCTGACCAGGAATCGAACCCGGGCCGCGGCGGTGAGAGCGCCGAATCCTAGCCACTAGACCATCAGGGAGATGCCTCATTGAATTTGCAATCTTTTGTCAAATCCTATGAAATGAGGAGGCTTTGTATTTTAAGAGGTTCAATTCAGGCTAATAGACAATTTTGTCACGCAGCGTTTCCCAAATGCAGTCATTGGTTCACTGAATACATGTGAGGTGAGGTTCTCTGACGGCAGTTCATAGATTTCTTTGCACACGAGGAACTACAGTTCCTGCTTCCCTGACCGGGAATCGAAGCCGGGCCGCGGCGGTGAAAGCGCCGAATCCTAGCCACTAGACCATCAGGGAGATGCCTTGTTGAATTTACAATCTTTTGTCAAATCCTATGAAATGAGGAGGCTTTGTACTTTAAGAGGTTCAATTCAGGCTAATAAACATTGTTCGTCACACAGCGTTTTCCGAATGCAATCATTGGTTCACTGTATTCACTGAATACATGTGAGGTGAGGTTCTCTGACGGCAGTTCATAGATTTCTTTGCACACGAGGAACTACATTTCCTGCTTCCCTGACCGGGAATCGAACCTGGGCCGCGGCGGTGAAAGCGCCGAATCCTAGCCACTAGACCATCAGGGAGATGCCTTGTAGATTTTGCAATCTATTGTCAAATCCTGTGAAATGAGGAGGCTTTGTACATTAAGAGGTTCAATTCAGGCTAATAGACAATGTTTGTCACGCTGCGTTTCCTGAATGCAATTATTGAGTCACTGTATGACCAGAATACATGTGAGGTGAGGTTCTCTGACGGCAGTTCATAGAAATCAGTGTACACGAGGAACTACAGTCCCTGCTTCCCTGACCGGGAATCGAACCCGGGCCGCGGCGGTGAGAGCGCCGAATCCTAGCCACTAGACCATCAGGGAGATGCCTTGTATGTTGTGCAATCTATTGTCAAATCCTGTGAAATGAGGAGGCTTTGTACATTAAGAGGTTCAATTCAGGCTAATAGACAATGTTTGTCACGCTGCGTTTCCCGAATGCAATCATTGAGTCACTGTATGACCAGAATACATGTGAGGTGAGGTTCTCTGACGGCAGTTCATAGAAATTAGTTTACACGAGGAACCACAGAGCGCCGAATCCTAGCCACTAGACCATCAGTGAGATGCCATGTATATTTAGCAATCTATTTTCAAATCCTGTGAAATGAGGAGGCTTTGTACATTAAGAGGTTCAATTAAGGCTAATAGACAATGTTTGTCACGCTGCGTTTCGCGAATGCAATTATTGAGTCACTGATGACCAGAATACATGTGAGGTGAGGTTCTCTGACGGCAGTTCATAGAAATCAGTGTACACGAGGAACCACAGTCCCTGCTTCCCTGACCGGGAATCGAACCCGGGACGCGGCGGTGAGAGCGCCGAATCCTAGCCACTAGACCATCTAGGGGGATGCCTCATTGAATTTGCAATCTTTTGTCAAATCCTATGAAATGAGGAGGCTTTGTACTTTAAGAGGTTCAATTCAGGCTAATAGACTATTTTGTCACGCAGCGTTTCCCAAATGCAATCATTGGTTCACTGAATACATGTGAGGTGAGGTTCTCTGACGGCAGTTCATAGATTTCTTTGCACACGAGGAACTACAGTTCCTGCTTCCCTGACCGGGAATCGAACCCGGGCCGCGGCGGTGAAAGCGCCGAATCCTAGCCACTAGACCATCAAGGAGATGCCTTGTATATTTTGCAATCTATTGTCAAATCCTGTGAAATGAGGAGGCTTTGTACATTAAGAGGTTCAATTCAGGCTAATAGACAATGTTTGTCACGCTGCGTTTCCCGAATGCAATTATTGAGTCACTGATGACCAGAATACATGTGAGGTGAGGTTCTCTGACGGCAGTTCATAGAAATCAGAGTACACGAGGAACCACAGTCCCTGCTTCCCTGACCGGGAATCGAACCCGGGCCGCGGCGGTGAGAGCGCCGAATCCTAGCCACTAGACCATCAGGGAGATGCCTCATTGAATTTGCAATCTTTTGTCAAATCCTATGAAATGAGGAGGCTTTGTATTTTAACCCTTAAGTGCTGTTCGGGTCATTTTGACCCGTTTTACATTTTCATTTGGAAAAAAAAGGTAGAAGTTAAAAATGTTTCCACCTGAAACTCACTGGCCTTAAAGATTCTTCTGAGATGAACATGTAAAAAAAATATTTTTGCACTACACCCATGCTACACCCCCCTCATATTTTTTGAACCTTAAGTGCTGTTCGGGTCATTTTGACCCGGAAGCACAGAAATACACAGTATTATGCCAAAACACAGACACACAGTCACCCCCACTTCTAACACCCCCCTTCCGAAGCCCCATTCCGAACCCTCCCCCCCTTCCTATAAGCATGAGCAATATTGCCCAGTATTAAATGAAGTCGTTTTTTTTACATGGATTTCAGCTAAATCAGTAAAAACGCCTAGCTCTTTCAGTGTTTAATGTGATATAGCAAAGCAGAAATGCAAACATTTACCAAATATACCATATGAATTGTTTGGTATTGAGTCAAAGTCAATGTATCATGATGATTTGTTAAGTTAAAATTTATATTAGTGTTGTTTTTTTTAAACCAAATATCCACCGGGTCAAAATGACCCGAACAGAACGAAGGTGTAGTGAATCTGAACAGAACTTAAGGGTTAAGAGGTTCAATTCAGGCTAATAGACAATTTTGTCACGCAGCGTTTCCCAAATGCAGTCATTGGTTCACTGAATACATGTGAGGTGAGGTTCTCTGACGGCAGTTCATAGATTTCTTTGCACACGAGGAACTACAGTTCCTGCTTCCCTGACCGGGAATCGAACCCGGGCCGCGGCGGTGAAAGCGCCGAATCCTAGCCACTAGACCATCAGGGAGATGCCTTGTTGAATTTACAATCTTTTGTCAAATCCTATGAAATGAGGAGGCTTTGTACTTTAAGAGGTTCAATTCAGGCTAATAAACATTGTTTGTCACGCAGCGTTTTCCGAATGCAATCATTGGTTCACTGTATTCACTGAATACATGTGAGGTGAGGTTCTCTGACGGCAGTTCATAGATTTCTTTGCACACGAGGAACTACATTTCCTGCTTCCCTGACCGGGAATCGAACCTGGGCCGCGGCGGTGAAAGCGCCGAATCCTAGCCACTAGACCATCAGGGAGATGCCTTGTAGATTTTGCAATCTATTGTCAAATCCTGTGAAATGAGGAGGCTTTGTACATTAAGAGGTTCAATTCAGGCTAATAGACAATGTTTGTCACGCTGCGTTTCCCGAATGCAATTATTGAGTCACTGTATGACCAGAATACATGTGAGGTGAGGTTCTCTGACGGCAGTTCATAGAAATCAGTGTACACGAGGAACCACAGTCCCTGCTTCCCTGACCGGGAATCGAACCCGGGCCGGCGGTGAGAGCGCCGAATCCTAGCCACTAGACCATCAGGGAGATGCCTTGTATATTGTGCAATCTATTGTCAAATCCTGTGAAATGAGGAGGCTTTGTACATTAAGAGGTTCAATTCAGGCTAATAGACAATGTTTGTCACGCTGCGTTTCCCGAATGCAATCATTGAGTCACTGTATGACCAGAATACATGTGAGGTGAGGTTCTCTGACGGCAGTTCATAGAAATTAGTTTACACGAGGAACCACAGAGCGCCGAATCCTAGCCACTAGACCATCAGGGAGATGCCATGTATATTTAGCAATCTATTTTCAAATCCTGTGAAATGAGGAGGCTTTGTACATTAAGAGGTTCAATTAAGGCTAATAGACAATGTTTGTCACGCTGCGTTTCGCGAATGCAATTATTGAGTCACTGATGACCAGAATACATGTGAGGTGAGGTTCTCTGACGGCAGTTCATAGAAATCAGTGTACACGAGGAACCACAGTCCCTGCTTCCCTGACCGGGAATCGAACCCGGGCCGCGGCGGTGAGAGCGCCGAATCCTAGCCACTAGACCATCTAGGGGGATGCCTCATTGAATTTGCAATCTTTTGTCAAATCCTATGAAATGAGGAGGCTTTGTACTTTAAGAGGTTCAATTCAGGCTAATAGACAATTTTGTCACGCAGCGTTTCCCAAATGCAATCATTGGTTCACTGAATACATGTGAGGTGAGGTTCTCTGACGGCAGTTCATAGATTTCTTTGCACACGAGGAACTACAGTCCCTGCTTCCCTGACCGGGAATCGAACCCGGGCCGCGGCGGTGAGAGCGCCGAATCCTAGCCACTAGACCATCAGGGAGATGCCTCATTGAATTTGCAATCTTTTGTCAAATCCTATGAAATGAGGAGGCTTTGTACTTTAAGAGGTTCAATTCAGGCTAATAGACAATGTTTGTCACGTTGCGTTTCCCGAATGCAATTATTGAGTCACTGTATGACCAGAATATATGTGAGGTGAGGTTCTCTGACGGCAGTTCATAGAAATCAGTGTACACGAGGAACCACAGTACCTGCTTCCCTGACCGGGAATCGAACCCGGGCCGCGGCGGTGAGAGCGCCGAATCCTAGCCACTAGACCATCAGGGAGATGCCTTGTATATTGTGCAATCTATTGTCAAATCCTGTGAAATGAGGAGGCTTTGTACATTAAGAGGTTCAATTCAGGCTAATAGACAATGTTTTTCACGCTGCGTTTCCCGAATGCAATCATTGAGTCACTGTATGACCAGAATACATGTGAGGTGAGGTTCTCTGACGGCAGTTCATAGAAATTAGTGTACACGAGGAACCACAGTCCCTGCTTCCCTGACAGGGAATCGAACCCGGGCCGTGGCGGTGAGAGCGCCGAATCCTAGCCACTAGACCATCAGGGAGATGCCATGTATATTTAGCAATCTATTGTCAAATCCTGTGAAATGAGGAGGCTTTGTACATTAAGAGGTTCAATTCAGGCTAATAGACAATGTTTGTCACGCTGCGTTTCCCGAATGCAATTATTGAGTCACTGATGACCAGAATACATGTGAGGTGAGGTTCTCTGACGGCAGTTCATAGAAATCAGTGTACACGAGGAACCACAGTCCCTGCTTCCCTGACCGGGAATCGAACCCAGGCCGCGGCGGTGAGAGCGCCGAATCCTAGCCACTAGACCATCAGGGAGATGCCTTGTATATTGTGCAATCTATTGTCAAATCCTTTGAAATGAGGAGGCTTTGTACATTAAGAGGTTCAATTCAGGCTAATAGACAATGTTTGTCACGCTGCGTTTCCCGAATGCAATCATTGAGTCACTGTATGACCAGAATACATGTGAGGTGAGGTTCTCTGACGGCAGTTCATAGAAATTAGTGTACACGAGGAACCACAGTCCCTGCTTCCCTGACAGGGAATCGAACCCGGGCCGCGGCGGTGAGAGCGCCGAATCCTAGCCACTAGACCATCAGGGAGATGCCATGTATATTTAGCAATCTATTGTCAAATCCTGTGAAATGAGGAGGCTTTGTACATTAAGAGGTTCAATTCAGGCTAATAGACAATGTTTGTCACGCTGCGTTTCCCGAATGCAATTATTGAGTCACTGATGACCAGAATACATGTGAGGTGAGGTTCTCTGACGGCAGTTCATAGAAATTAGTGTACACGAGGAACCACAGTCCCTGCTTCCCTGACCGGGAATCGAACCCGGGCCGCGGCGGTGAGAGCGCCGAATCCTAGCCACTAGACCATCAGGGAGATGCCTCATTGAATTTGCAATCTTTTGTCAAATCCTATGAAATGAGGAGGCTTTGTACTTTAAGAGGTTCAATTCAGGCTAATAGACAATTTTGTCACGCAGCGTTTCCCAAATGCAGTCATTGGTTCACTGAATACATGTGAGGTGAGGTTCTCTGACGGCAGTTCATAGATTTCTTTGCACACGAGGAACTACAGTTCCTGCTTCCCTGACCGGGAATCGAAGCCGGGCCGCGGCGGTGAAAGCGCCGAATCCTAGCCACTAGACCATCAGGGAGATGCCTTGTTGAATTTACAATCTTTTGTCAAATCCTATGAAATGAGGAGGCTTTGTACTTTAAGAGGTTCAATTCAGGCTAATAAACATTGTTTGTCACGCAGCGTTTTCCGAATGCAATCATTGGTTCACTGTATTCACTGAATACATGTGAGGTGAGGTTCTCTGACGGCAGTTCATAGATTTCTTTGCACACGAGGAACTACATTTCCTGCTTCCCTGACCGGGAATCGAACCTGGGCCGCGGCGGTGAAAGCGCCGAATCCTAGCCACTAGACCATCAGGGAGATGCCTTGTAGATTTTGCAATCTATTGTCAAATCCTGTGAAATGAGGAGGCTTTGTACATTAAGAGGTTCAATTCAGGCTAATAGACAATGTTTGTCACGCTGCGTTTCCCGAATGCAATTATTGAGTCACTGTATGACCAGAATACATGTGAGGTGAGGTTCTCTGACGGCAGTTCATAGAAATCAGTGTACACGAGGAACCACAGTCCCTGCTTCCCTGACCGGGAATCGAACCCGGGCCGCGGCGGTGAGAGCGCCGAATCCTAGCCACTAGACCATCAGGGAGATGCCTTGTATGTTGTGCAATCTATTGTCAAATCCTGTGAAATGAGGAGGCTTTGTACATTAAGAGGTTCAATTCAGGCTAATAGACAATGTTTGTCACGCTGCGTTTCCCGAATGCAATCATTGAGTCACTGTATGACCAGAATACATGTGAGGTGAGGTTCTCTGACGGCAGTTCATAGAAATTAGTTTACACGAGGAACCACAGAGCGCCGAATCCTAGCCACTAGACCATCAGGGAGATGCCATGTATATTTAGCAATCTATTTTCAAATCCTGTGAAATGAGGAGGCTTTGTACATTAAGAGGTTCAATTAAGGCTAATAGACAATGTTTGTCACGCTGCGTTTCGCGAATGCAATTATTGAGTCACTGATGACCAGAATACATGTGAGGTGAGGTTCTCTGACGGCAGTTCATAGAAATCAGTGTACACGAGGAACCACAGTCCCTGCTTCCCTGACAGGGAATCGAACCCGGGCCGCGGCGGTGAGAGCGCCGAATCCTAGCCACTAGACCATCAGGGAGATGCCATGTATATTTAGCAATCTATTGTCAAATCCTGTGAAATGAGGAGGCTTTGTACATTAAGAGGTTCAATTCAGGCTAATAGACAATGTTTGTCACGCTGCGTTTCCCGAATGCAATTATTGAGTCACTGATGACCAGAATACATGTGAGGTGAGGTTCTCTGACGGCAGTTCATAGAAATCAGTGTACACGAGGAACCACAGTCCCTGCTTCCCTGACCGGGAATCGAACCCGGGCCGCGGCGGTGAGAGCACCGAATCCTAGCCACTAGACCATCAGGGAGATGCCTCATTGAATTTGCAATCTTTTGTCAAATCCTATGAAATGAGGAGGCTTTGTACTTTAAGAGGTTCAATTCAGGCTAATAGACAATGTTTGTCACGTTGCGTTTCCCGAATGCAATTATTGAGTCACTGTATGACCAGAATATATGTGAGGTGAGGTTCTCTGACGGCAGTTCATAGAAATCAGTGTACACGAGGAACCACAGTACCTGCTTCCCTGACCGGGAATCGAACCCGGGCCGCGGCGGTGAGAGCGCCGAATCCTAGCCACTAGACCATCAGGGAGATGCCTTGTATATTGTGCAATCTATTGTCAAATCCTGTGAAATGAGGAGGCTTTGTACATTAAGAGGTTCAATTCAGGATAATAGACAATGTTTGTCACGCTGCGTTTCCCGAATGCAATCATTGAGTCACTGTATGACCAGAATACATGTGAGGTGAGGTTCTCTGACGGCAGTTCATAGAAATTAGTGTACACGAGGAACCACAGTCCCTGCTTCCCTGACAGGGAATCGAACCCGGCCCGCGGCGGTGAGAGCGCCGAATCCTAGCCACTAGACCATCAGGGAGATGCCATGTATATTTAGCAATCTATTGTCAAATCCTGTGAAATGAGGAGGCTTTGTACATTAAGAGGTTCAATTCAGGCTAATAGACAATGTTTGTCACGCTGCGTTTCGCGAATGCAATTATTGAGTCACTGATGACCAGAATACATGTGAGGTGAGGTTCTCTGACGGCAGTTCATAGAAATCAGTGTACAGGAGGAACCACAGTCCCTGCTTCCCTGACCGGGAATCGAACCCAGGCCGCGGCGGTGAGAGCGCCGAATCCTAGCCACTAGACCATCTAGGGGGATGCCTCATTGAATTTGCAATCTTTTGTCAAATCCTATGAAATGAGGAGGCTTTGTACTTTAAGAGGTTCAATTCAGGCTAATAGACAATTTTGTCACGCAGCGTTTCCCAAATGCAATCATTGGTTCACTGAATACATGTGAGGTGAGGTTCTCTGACGGCAGTTCATAGATTTCTTTGCACACGAGGAACTACAGTTCCTGCTTCCCTGACCGGGAATCGAACCCGGGCCGCGGCGGTGAAAGCGCCGAATCCTAGCCACTAGACCATCAGGGAGATGCCTCATTGAATTTGCAATCTTTTGTCAAATCCTATGAAATGAGGAGGCTTTGTACTTTAAGAGGTTCAATTCAAGCTAATAAACATTGTTTGTCACGCAGCGTTTTCCGAATGCAATCATTGGTTCACTGTATTCACTGAATACATGTGAGGTGAGGTTCTCTGACGGCAGTTCATAGATTTCTTTGCACACGAGGAACTACATTTCCTGCTTCCCTGACCGGGAATCGAACCCGGGCCGCGGCGGTGAGAGCGCCAAATCCTAGCCACTAGACCATCAGGGAGATGCCTTTTTGAATTTGCAATCTTTTGTCAAATCCTATGAAATGAGGAGGCTTTGTACTTTAAGAGGTTCAATTCAGGCTAATAGACAATGTTTGTCACGCTGCGTTTCCCGAATGCAATTATTGAGTCACTGTATGACCAGAATATATGTGAGGTGAGGTTCTCTGACGGCAGTTCATAGAAATCAGTGTACACGAGGAACCACAGTCCCTGCTTCCCTGACCGGGAATCGAACCCGGGCCGCGGCGGTGAGAGCGCCGAATCCTAGCCACTAGACCATCTAGGGGGATGCCTCATTGAATTTGCAATCTTTTGTCAAATCCTATGAAATGAGGAGGCTTTGTACTTTAAGAGGTTCAATTCAGGCTAATAGACAATTTTGTCACGCAGCGTTTCCCAAATGCAATCATTGGTTCACTGAATACATGTGAGGTGAGGTTCTCTGACGGCAGTTCATAGATTTCTTTGCACACGAGGAACTACAGTTCCTGCTTCCCTGACCGGGAATCGAACCCGGGCCGCGGCGGTGAAAGCACCGAATCCTAGCCACTAGACCATCAGGGAGATGCCTCATTGAATTTGCAATCTTTTGTCAAATCCTATGAAATGAGGAGGCTTTGTACTTTAAGAGGTTCAATTCAAGCTAATAAACATTGTTTGTCACGCAGCGTTTTCCGAATGCAATCATTGGTTCACTGTATTCACTGAATACATGTGAGGTGAGGTTCTCTGACGGCAGTTCATAGATTTCTTTGCACACGAGGAACTACATTTCCTGCTTCCCTGACCGGGAATCGAACCCGGGCCGCGGCGGTGAGAGCGCCAAATCCTAGCCACTAGACCATCAGGGAGATGCCTTTTTGAATTTGCAATCTTTTGTCAAATCCTATGAAATGAGGAGGCTTTGTACTTTAAGAGGTTCAATTCAGGCTAATAGACAATGTTTGTCACGCTGCGTTTCCCGAATGCAATTATTGAGTCACTGTATGACCAGAATATATGTGAGGTGAGGTTCTCTGACGGCAGTTCATAGAAATCAGTGTACACGAGGAACCACAGTACCTGCTTCCCTGACCGGGAATCGAACCCGGGCCGCGGCGGTGAGAGCGCCGAATCCTAGCCACTAGACCATCAGGGAGATGCCTTGTATATTGTGCAATCTATTGTCAAATCCTGTGAAATGAGGAGGCTTTGTACATTAAGAGGTTCAATTCAGGCTAATAGACAATGTTTGTCACGGTGCGTTTCCCGAATGCAATCATTGAGTCACTGTATGACCAGAATACATGTGAGGTGAGGTTCTCTGACGGCAGTTCATAGAAATTAGTGTACACGAGGAACCACAGTCCCTGCTTCCCTGACAGGGAATCGAACCCGGGCCGCGGCGGTGAGAGCGCCGAATCCTAGCCACTAGACCATCAGGGAGATGCCATGTATATTTAGCAATCTATTGTCAAATCCTGTGAAATGAGGAGGCTTTGTACATTAAGAGGTTCAATTCAGGCTAATAGACAATGTTTGTCACGCTGCGTTTCCCGAATGCAATTATTGAGTCACTGATGACCAGAATACATGTGAGGTGAGGTTCTCTGACGGCAGTTCATAGAAATCAGTGTACACGAGGAACCACAGTCCCTGCTTCCCTGACCGGGAATCGAACCCGGGCCGCGGCGGTGAGAGCGCCGAATCCTAGCCACTAGACCATCAGGGAGATGCCTCATTGAATTTGCAATCTTTTGTCAAATCCTATGAAATGAGGAGGCTTTGTACTTTAAGAGGTTCAATTCAGGCTAATAGACAATGTTTGTCACGCTGCGTTTCCCGAATGCAATTATTGAGTCACTGTATGACCAGAATATATGTGAGGTGAGGTTCTCTGACGGCAGTTCATAGAAATCAGTGTACACGAGGAACCACAGTACCTGCTTCCCTGACCGGGAATCGAACCCAGGCCGCGGCGGTGAGAGCGCCGAATCCTAGCCACTAGACCATCAGGGAGATGCCTTGTATATTGTGCAATCTATTGTCAAATCATGTGAAATGAGGAGGCTTTGTACATTAAGAGGTTCAATTCTGGCTAATAGACAATGTTTGTCACGCTGCGTTTCCCGAATGCAATCATTGAGTCACTGTATGACCAGAACACATGTGAGGTGAGGTTCTCTGACGGCAGTTCATAGAAATCAGAGTACACGAGGAACCACAGTCCCTGCTTCCCTGACCGGGAATCGAACCCGGGCAGCGGCGGTGAGAGCGCCGAATCCTAGCCACTAGACCATCAGGGAGATGCCTCATTGAATTTGCAATCTTTTGTCAAATCCTATGAAATGAGGAGGCTTTGTATTTTAAGAGGTTCAATTCAGGCTAATAGACAATTTTGTCACGCAGCGTTTCCCAAATGCAGTCATTGGTTCACTGAATACATGTGAGGTGAGGTTCTCTGACGGCAGTTCATAGATTTCTTTGCACACGAGGAACTACATTTCCTGCTTCCCTGACCGGGAATTGAACCTGGGCCGCGGCGGTGAAAGCGCCGAATCCTAGCCACTAGACCATCAGGGAGATGCCTTGTAGATTTTGCAATCTATTGTCAAATCCTGTGAAATGAGGAGGCTTTGTACATTAAGAGGTTCAATTCAGGCTATTAGACAATGTTTGTCACGCTGCGTTTCTCGAATGCAATTATTGAGTCACTGTATGACCAGAATACATGTGAGGTGAGGTTCTCTGACGGCAGTTCATAGAAATCAGTGTACACGAGGAACCACAGTCCCTGCTTCCCTGACCGGGAATCGAACCCGGGCCGCGGCGGTGAGAGCGCCGAATCCTAGCCACTAGACCATCAGGGAGATGCCTTGTATGTTGTGCAATCTATTGTCAAATCCTGTGAAATGAGGAGGCTTTGTACATTAAGAGGTTCAATTCAGGCTAATAGACAATGTTTGTCACGCTGCGTTTCCCGAATGCAATCATTGAGTCACTGTATGACCAGAATACATGTGAGGTGAGGTTCTCTGACGGCAGTTCATAGAAATTAGTTTACACGAGGAACCACAGAGCGCCGAATCCTAGCCACTAGACCATCAGGGAGATGCCATGTATATTTAGCAATCTATTGTCAAATCCTGTGAAATGAGGAGGCTTTGTACATTAAGAGGTTCAATTAAGGCTAATAGACAATGTTTGTCACGCTGCGTTTCGCGAATGCAATTATTGAGTCACTGATGACCAGAATACATGTGAGGTGAGGTTCTCTGACGGCAGTTCATAGAAATCAGTGTACACGAGGAACCACAGTCCCTGCTTCCCTGACCGGGAATCGAACCCGGGCCGCGGCGGTGAGAGCGCCGAATCCTAGCCACTAGACCATCAGGGAGATGGCTCATTGTGGGCTCGCCTGGAAGGCGAGCACACGTATGTTATCTTCATTATTTATCTATCAGTCAGTCAGTCAGTATCCTCAAAACTTTGGCGCGATTCATCTCTTAAACGCTTACACCTTTCAACACCATTCAAATTTTTATGTGTTCAGCTTACTGAGGACACGTGTGCTTGTATTTTTGGTTTTGAAATGTTTTGTAGTATAAATATAAAAAAATAAAAATGTTTAACTTTAAGCACCCAATGCATTTCCAATGGGTTTAGTGAGTGGGGACAGAGTGGAGAGAAGGATAATAGACCCATGTTTATGTTAAGGCGCTGTGGCTGCAGTGTTCACACTTCAGATATGCTATCTATATCATTGCGTTCACACAGGTCTGCTCTCTGATTTGATCCAAATATCTAAGCTGTGTGATGTATATATTCTGAGTTAAAACTACAAATATCTATAAATGTCCCTCTCCACTCTACTGATTGAGACAGCTGTGATTAAAGGCCTGTCTGTCATTGGCTGTTCTGTGGTGCTGCAAAGTAACCAAGTACATTTACTCAAGTATATACAAGTACTTGTACCTACAGTACAATTTTGAGGTACTTTTACTCTACTTTCCATTTTTGTTACATATACTCTACTATAAATACAGCATTTGACAGCCTCAGTTACTTGTTACTTTGCAGATTTTATTATTAATAAAAAACATAGATGGACCACTTAATACTGCTATGAAGTTGATCTACAATGTGCACACGCATGCACGCACGCACGCACGCACGCACGCACGCACGCACGCACGCACGCACGCACACACGCACACACACACACACACACACACACACACACACACAAACAACTGTTACTGTGTTACTGTGAAGACGTTTGCTTGTATTTGTCTTTGAGACATGTTTTGTAGTGTTTTACAAATTGTTCTTAAAAAGAATAAGGTTTTAGGATCCCGGGCAATGGGATTTACAGTACATATCCTAGAACCCGCAGGGACAATCAGCCCTATTAGTGGTTGTTGTTGGTTTTCAGGGAGATATCACAACCGATGCATTTTCAAATCAGATCCACAAACACAATAAAAGTCATGCTCCACTCCTCAGTCTGGAGTGGCCACATAGAAGAACGCCTTGGTTATAGACATAGTGGAGGACAGATGTGATCTGGGATTGTTAACCTACAGTATATGCACTCAATATACACCTCTAGAACACATAGAATATGTACAGTAAGGTTCAGTAGAGTACAGTAAAAGTACAGTTAGGTTCAGTAGAGTACAGTAAAGTACAGTAAGGTACAGTAAAGTACAATAAAGTACAGTAAAGTACAATAAAGTACAGTAAGGTACAGTGGAGTACAGTAAAGTACAGTAGAGTAACGTAAATTACAGTAGAGTACAGTAAAGTACAGTATAGTAAGGTACAGTAGAGTACAGTACTGTAAGGTACAGTACGGTACAGTAGAGTACAGTATAGTATAGTACAGTAAGGTACACTACAGTAAGGTACAGTAGAGTACAGTAAAGTACAGTAGAGTACAGTAAAGTACAATAAAGTACAGTAAAGTAGAATAAAGTACAGTAAGGTACAGTGGAGTACAGTAAAGTACAGTAGAGTACAGTAAAGTACAGTAGAGTACAGTAAAGTACAGTATAGTAAGGTACAGTAGAGTACAGTACAGTAAGGTACAGTACGGTACAGTAGAGTACAGTATAGTATAGTACAGTAAGGTAGAGTACAGTACAGTAAGGTACAGTAAAGTACAGTAAGGTACAGTACAGTAGAGTACAGTACAGTACAGTACAGTAAGGTACAGTACAATACTGTAGGGTACTGTACCTTACAGTACCTTAAAGTATCCTATTTGTTGGGTTGGAATCGAGCCCACACTGTTTCGAAGGAACAGTATTTCTAGTTGAATTTGCAATCTTTTGTCAAATCCTATGAAATGAGGAGGCTTTGTACTTTAAGAGGTTCAATTCAGGCTAATAGACAATTTTGTCACGCAGCGTTTCCCAAATGCAATCATTGGTTCATTGAATACATGTGAGGTGAGGTTCTCTGACGGCAGTTCATAGATTTCTTTGCACACGAGGAACTACAGTTCCTGCTTCCCTGACCGGGAATCGAACCCGGGCCGCGGCGGTGAAAGCGCCGAATCCTAGCCACTAGACCATCAGGGAGATGCCTCATTGAATTTGCAATCTTTTGTCAAATCCTATGAAATGAGGAGGCTTTGTACTTTAAGAGGTTCAATTCAGGCTAATAAACATTGTTTGTCACGCTGCGTTTCCCGAATGCAATTATTGAGTCACTGTATGACCAGAATACATGTGAGGTGAGGTTCTCTGACGGCAGTTCATAGAAATCAGTGTACACGAGGAACCACAGTCCCTGCTTCCCTGACCGGGAATCGAACCCGGGCCGCGGCGGTGAGAGCGCCAAATCCTAGCCACTAGAACATCAGGGAGATGCCTTTTTGAATTTGCAATCTTTTGTCAAATCCTATGAAATGAGGAGGCTTTGTACATTAAAGAGGTTCAATTCAGGCTAATAGACAATTTTGTCACGCTGCGTTTCCCGAATGCAATCATTGAGACACTGTATGACCAGAATACATGTGAGGTGAGGTTCTCTGACGGCAGTTCATAGAAATTAGTGTACACGAGGAACCACAGTCCCTGCTTCCCTGACCGGGAATCGAACCCGGGCCGCGGCGGTGAGAGCGCCGAATCCTAGCCACTAGACCATCAGGGAGATGCCATGTATATTTAGCAATCTATTATCAAATCCTGTGAAATGAGGAGGCTTTGTACATTAAGAGGTTCAATTCAGGCTAATAGACAATTTTGTCACGCAGCGTTTCCCAAATGCAATCATTGGTTCACTGAATACATGTGAGGTGAGGTTCTCTGACGGCAGTTCATAGATTTCTTTGCACACAAGGAACTACATTTCCTGCTTCCCTGACCGGGAATCGAACCCAGGCCGCGGCGGTGAAAGCGCCGAATCCTAGCCACTAGACCATCAGGGAGATGCCTTGTATATTTTGCAATCTATTGTCAAATCCTGTGAAATGAGGAGGCTTTGTACATTAAGAGGTTCAATTCAGGCTAATAGACAATGTTTGTCACGCTGCGTTTCCCGAATGCAATCATTGAGTCACTGTATGACCAGAATACATGTGAGGTGAGGTTCTCTGACGGCAGTTCATAGAAATTAGTTTACACGAGGAACCACAGAGCGCCGAATCCTAGCCACTAGACCATCAGGGAGATGCCATGTATATTTAGCAATCTATTGTCAAATCCTGTGAAATGAGGAGGCTTTGTACATTAAGAGGTTCAATTAAGGCTAATAGACAATGTTTGTCACGCTGCGTTTCGCGAATGCAATTATTGAGTCACTGATGACCAGAATACATGTGAGGTGAGGTTCTCTGACGGCAGTTCATAGAAATCAGTGTACACGAGGAACCACAGTCCCTGCTTCCCTGACCGGGAATCGAACCCGGGCCGCGGCGGTGAGAGCGCCGAATCCTAGCCACTAGACCATCAGGGAGATGGCTCATTGTGGGCTCGCCTGGAAGGCGAGCACACGTATGTTATCTTCATTATTTATCTATCAGTCAGTCAGTCAGTATCCTCAAAACTTTGGCGCGATTCATCTCTTAAACGCTTACACCTTTCAACACCATTCAAATTTTTATGTGTTCAGCTTACTGAGGACACGTGTGCTTGTATTTTTGGTTTTGAAATGTTTTGTAGTATAAATATAAAAAAATAAAAATGTTTAACTTTAAGCACCCAATGCATTTCCAATGGGTTTAGTGAGTGGGGACAGAGTGGAGAGAAGGATAATAGACCCATGTTTATGTTAAGGCGCTGTGGCTGCAGTGTTCACACTTCAGATATGCTATCTATATCATTGCGTTCACACAGGTCTGCTCTCTGATTTGATCCAAATATCTAAGCTGTGTGATGTATATATTCTGAGTTAAAACTACAAATATCTATAAATGTCCCTCTCCACTCTACTGATTGAGACAGCTGTGATTAAAGGCCTGTCTGTCATTGGCTGTTCTGTGGTGCTGCAAAGTAACCAAGTACATTTACTCAAGTATAT
Source organism: Nannobrachium achirus (assembly GCF_963921795.1). Lineage (NCBI taxonomy): Eukaryota > Metazoa > Chordata > Actinopteri > Myctophiformes > Myctophidae > Nannobrachium > Nannobrachium achirus. Next base: position 74,851,199 of record NC_137814.1, read on the forward strand.
ACAAGTACTTGTACCTACAGTACAATTTTGAGGTACTTTTACTCTACTTTCCATTTTTGTTACATATACTCTACTATAAATACAGCATTTGACAGCCTCAGTTACTTGTTACTTTGCAGATTTTATTATTAATAAAAAACATAGATGGACCACTTAATACTGCTATGAAGTTGATCTACAATGTGCACACGCATGCACGCACGCACGCACGCACGCACGCACGCACGCACGCACGCACACACGCACACACACACACACACACACACACACACACACACACACACAAACAACTGTTACTGTGTTACTGTGAAGACGTTTGCTTGTATTTGTCTTTGAGACATGTTTTGTAGTGTTTTACAAATTGTTCTTAAAAAGAATAAGGTTTTAGGATCCCGGGCAATGGGATTTACAGTACATATCCTAGAACCCGCAGGGACAATCAGCCCTATTAGTGGTTGTTGTTGGTTTTCAGGGAGATATCACAACCGATGTATTTTCAAATCAGATCCACAAAGCCACTAGACCATCAGGGAGATGCCTTGTATATTTAGCAATCTATTATCAAATCCTGTGAAATGAGGAGGCTTTGTACATTAACAGGTTCAATTCAGGCTAATAGACAATGTTTGTCACGCTGCGTTTCCCGGATGCAATCATTGAGTCACTGTATGACCAGAATACATGTGAGGTGAGGTTCTCTGACGGCAGTTCATAGAAATTAGTGTACACGAGGAACCACAGTCCCTGCTTCCCTGACCGGGAATCAAACCCGGGCCGCGGCGGTGAGAGCGCCGAATCCTAGCCACTAGACCATCAGGGAGATGCCATGTATATTTAGCAATCTATTGTCAAATCCTGTGAAATGAGGAGGCTTTGTACATTAAGAGGTTCAATTCAGGCTAATAGACAATGTTTGTCACGCTGCGTTTCCCGGATGCAATCATTGAGTCACTGTATGACCAGAATACATGTGAGGTGAGGTTCTCTGACGGCAGTTCATAGAAATTAGTGTACACGAGGAACCACAGTCCCTGCTTCCCTGACCGGGAATCAAACCCGGGCCGCGGCGGTGAGAGCGCCGAATCCTAGCCACTAGACCATCAGGGAGATGCCATGTATATTTAGCAATCTATTGTCAAATCCTGTGAAATGAGGAGGCTTTGTACTTTAAGAGGTTCAATTCAGGCTAATAGACAATTTTGTCACGCAGCATTTCCCAAATGCAATCATTGGTTCACTGAATACATGTGAGGTGAGGTTCTCTGACGGCAGTTCATAGATTTCTTTGCACACGAGGAACTACAGTTCCTGCTTCCCTGACCGGGAATCGAACCCGGGCCGCGGCGGTGAAAACGCAGAATCCTAGCCACTAGACCATCAGGGAGATGCCTTGTTGAATTTACAATCTTTTGTCAAATCCTATGAAATGAGGAGGCTTTGTACTTTAAGAGGTTCAATTCAGGCTAATAAACATTGTTTGTCACGCAGCGTTTTCCGAATGCAATCATTTGTTCAATGTATTCACTGAATACATGTAAGGTGAGGTTCTCTGACGGCAGTTCATAGAAATCAGTGTACACGAGGAACCACAGTCCCTGCTTCCCTGACCGGGAATCGAAACCGGGCCGCGGCGGTGAGAGCGCCGAATCCTAGCCACTAGACCATCAGGGAGATGCCTTGTATATTTAGCAATCTATTATCAAATCCTGTGAAATGAGGAGGCTTTGTACATTAAGAGGTTCAATTCAGGCTAATAGACAATTTTGTCACGCAGCGTTTCCCAAATGCAATCATTGGTTCACTGAATACATGTGAGGTGAGGTTCTCTGACGGCAGTTCATAGATTTCTTTGCACACAAGGAACTACATTTCCTGCTTCCCTGACCGGGAATCGAACCCGGGCCGCGGCGGTGAAAGCGCCGAATCCTAGCCACTAGACCATCAGGGAGATGCCTTGTATATTTTGCAATCTATTGTCAAATCCTGTGAAATGAGGAGGCTTTGTACATTAAGAGGTTCAATTAGGCTAATAGACAATGTTTGTCACGCTGCGTTTCCCGAATGCAATTATTGAGTCACTGTATGACCAGAATACATGTGAGGTGAGGTTCTCTGACTGCAGTTCATAGAAATCAGTGTACACGAGGAACCACAGTCTCTGCTTCTCTGACCGGGAATCGAACCCGGGCCGCGGCGGTGAGAGCGCCGAATCCTAGCCACTAGACCATCAGGGGGATGCCTTGTATATTGTGCAATCTATTGTCAAATCCTGTGAAATGAGGAGGCTTTGTACATTAAGAGGTTCAATTCAGGCTAATAGACAATGTTTGTCACGCTGCGTTTCCCGAATGCAATCATTGAGTCACTGTATGACCAGAATACATGTGAGGTGAGGTTCTCTGACGGCAGTTCATAGAAATTAGTGTACACGAGGAACCACAGTCCCTGCTTCCCTGACAGGGAATCGAACCCGGGCCGCGGCGGTGAGAGCGCCGAATCCTAGCCACTAGACCATCAGGGAGATGCCATGTATATTTAGCAATCTATTGTCAAATCCTGTGAAATGAGGAGGCTTTGTACATTAAGAGGTTCAATTCAGGCTAATAGACAATGTTTGTCACGCTGCGTTTCCCGAATGCAATTATTGAGTCACTGATGACCAGAATACATGTGAGGTGAGGTTCTCTGACGGCAGTTCATAGAAATCAGTGTACACGAGGAACCACAGTGCCTGCTTCCCTGACCGGGAATCGAACCCGGGCCGCGGCGGTGAGAGCGCCGAATCCTAGACACTAGACCATCAGGGAGATGCCTCATTGAATTTGCAATCTAGGGGCGCATCTGTGAGTGCTGACCCTAGGCACCGGCTCGTCAGTTTGTTTGTTTTGTTTGTTTTGTACTAACATTAGTTACTGACATTAGCAACTGTAACAGGCTGTACACGGCGAACATGTGGGGGAATATGTTCGGCCAGTGTGTAGCCGTGATCGGGGCTCTGGTGATTTTGTTGGACATCGCAAACGCGATCGGAACAACGCCACGGAATCCACAGAATGGGTGGCCCACGGCTCCTGTCTACACCAGGGAATACCTGTTGAGCCTCCGACAGATGCATACAACCCCGCTGAGAGATCTCTACAGTTATCCTGAAATCCTCCGTCCCATGCAACAAGCTGACCATCTTACAACAAAGAGGAAAAAACGTGGATCAAGAGGGGGGATTCGCAACCGGCTCAAACGGAGAGGTAGCCGTTTCCCTTTGCCTACAATCACTCTAACCAACGTTCGCACTCTCCAGAATAAGATGAATCGACTATCTACGCTTGCAAAGCATGACAAGGACTACAAGAACACCAACTTGTTTTGTTTCACGGAGACATGGATTGAGGAGGACATGAATAACATCAACTTGGATGGATACTCACTCCTCCGACTGGACAGAGACCTTGAGGCGGCGGGGAAACGCACTGGAGGTGGACTGTGCATGTTTGTTGATACCAGATGGGCAACCAACTTCACGGTACGTGAAACTGACTGCTGTACTCATTACGAGATTATGACTGTCTCCTTTAGACCACACTATTTGCCCCGTGAGTTTGGGCAAATTACAGTCATTCTGGTATATGTGCCTGGACCAAACTTTGCACTAGCAGCTGAGCGCATAGCTGTCAGTTATAACAAGGCGCAACGTCACTCTGTTGACGACCCTATATTTCTGCTGGGTGATTTTAACAAGTGTGTTATGTCCACCCACCTGCCAAATCTGGAACAGTATGTGACCTGTCCTACAAGGAAGGATAGGATCTTAGATCAGTGCTTTGGAAACGTGGAGGGCGCCTATGTACCTAGATCTCGCCCACCTCTCGGACGGTCTGATCATAACGTCATCCACCTCCTACCAAAGTACCGCCAGAAATTAAAGAGGGAGAAGCCTGTTGTCAAGAACATTCAGTCCTGGACAGAGGACTCAATTGAAGAGTTGAGGGGCTGTTTCGAGGCCACTGAATGGGACTTATTTCTCAGCGACCAGGTCTCCTGTAATAACCCTGAATTGATGATTGACACTGTCACCAGTTACATAACTTTCTGTGTAGATAATGTCATTGAAACAAAGGATGTTAGAATTTACCCCAATAATAAACCGTGGGTTAATAAAGAAATCAAACACATCCTACACCAAAAGAAATTAGCATTTCTGGAGGGAGACCAGCAAAAAGTAAGAGACCTAGAGAAGGAAATAAATCGTATGATTAAGAAAGGGAAAACAGACTATAAAGACAAAGTCGAGAAGGAACTCTGGAATGGCAATGCAAGGGATGCTTGGAGGGGATTGAATGCCATGATGCGTAGGAAACAAAAAGCTGCCCCTCAGTGCGACGACCCTGTAAAGCTCTCTAACGATCTGAACATGTTTTATTCGAGATTTGACAAACATGACTTCAGTAATGAATGTGACACTGTTTGTGCAGGGATGACACCCACTCCTGTGACAATAAAGGAACAGGATGTCATCTCAATCTTTCAGCAGCTCAACCCTCACAAAGCTCCTGGGCCAGATGGGCTCAAGGGAAGGGTGCTGAAAGAATGTGCCACACAATTGGGACCCATATTCACTCAGCTATTTCAGATGTTTCTCAATATCAGCTTTGTCCCCCAGGCTTGGAAAACGGCAGCTATTGTCCCGGAGCCCAAAACTGCCCAGGCCAAAGTGCCCAATGATTTTAGACCAATTGCCCTCACTTCTCTATTAAGCAAATGTATGGAGCGTGTGGTGAGTAAGGAACTCTCACAGCAAACAGCTAAGTCCATGGACCCCATGCAGTTTGCTTATAGACCTAGTAGAGGTGTAGAGGATTCCACTCTCACTCTGTTGGATAAAATACATAGCCACCTAAACGAGCCTAGAAGATATGTCCGTGTACTCTTTATGGACTTCTCCTCTGCTTTTAATACTGTCCAACCCCATCTTCTCCTAAGACGCATGTGTGACCTGAACGTCAGCAGTAACCTGATTTTGTGGATCAGGGAGTTTCTGAGAGAGAGACCCCAACGAGTCTGTATTAATAACACCTTCTCTGACAGCCTTGTTTTGAACACAGGCGTTCCACAGGGATGTGTTTTATCCCCTCTATTATTCTCCCTATACACAAATGAGTTGAAATATAACAACAAAGAGTTTTCTCTCATAAAGTACGCTGACGATATGGCCTTGGTTGCTTGTCTGCAGGATGTCTCCAGTCCCTCCTACTCCCTGCACATCGACCACATTGCTACGTGGTTTGAGGGCAGCTTCCTTGACCTTAATGTTACTAAGACCAAGGAGCTGTGTCTGGGAGGGGGCTCAGAGTCCATCTTCAGGCCTGTCATAATGAGTGGGGAGGAAGTGGAGCAGGTCACTGATTTTAAGTATTTGGGAACAATAATTGATAATAAACTCACCTTCCAGACCAACGCAGAGAGCACTTACAAGAAGGCAAGGCAGCGGCTTTATCTTCTCAGACAGCTGAGAAGTTTTAATGCCAGTAAACACACCCTGACCATGGTCTAAAGGTCACTTACTGAGAGTGTTCTCACTTTTAACATCGTCTCCTGGTATGGGAACCTCTCAGTTAGAGATAGGAACAAGCTCAACCAGGTAGTTAAGCAGGCAGGTAAGATCATTGGAGACAAACAATTGCCACTGCAGGACATATACAACCGCACCATAACCAAAAAGGCAATTCAGATTTATAATGACTCCACACACCCTCTTCGCCCCTCATTTGAGCTGTTACCATCGGGCAGGAGGCTTAGAACAAAACCAGCAAAGAAGAAGGGCTATAAGACATCATTTGTGCCAACTGCAGTGGAGATTTTAAATAAGGAAATATTTGAATAGCTCCAACCCCCCCACAGACCTTGATCACTGCACTGTTTTTATGTTGCTATGTCAGGGGATGCATTTGTATAGTTTTAATGCATTGTGTATTTTATGTATGTTTTACTGTTTTATACTGACTGACTGCCTGTGTGCCAAAGATGAATTTCCATTTTATGCAAAATTTGATGGACAATAAAGTTTTCTTATCTTATCTTATGTCAAATCCTATGAAATGAGGAGGCTTTGTACTTTAAGAGGTTCAATTCAGGCTAATAGACAATTTTGTCACGCAGCGTTTCCCAAATGCAATCATTGGTTCACTGAATACATGTGAGGTGAGGTTCTCTGACGGCAGTTCATAGATTTCTTTGCACACGAGGAACTACAGTTCCTGCTTCCCTGACCGGGAATCGAACCCGGGCCGCGGCGGTGAAAACGCAGAATCCTAGCCACTAGACCATCAGGGAGATGCCTTGTTGAATTTACAATCTTTTGTCAAATCCTATGAAATGAGGAGGCTTTGTACTTTAAGAGGTTCAATTCAGGCTAATAAACATTGTTTGTCACGCAGCGTTTTCCAAATGCAATCATTGGTTCAATGTATTCACTGAATACATGTGAGGTGAGGTTCTCTGACGGCAGTTCATAGAAATCAGTGTACACGAGGAACCACAGTCCCTGCTTCCCTGACCGGGAATCGAACCCGGGCCGCGGCGGTGAGAGCGCCGAATCCTAGCCACTAGATCATCAGGGAGATGCCTTGTATATTTAGCAATCTATTATCAAATCCTGTGAAATGAGGAGGCTTTGTACATTAAGAGGTTCAATTCAGGCTAATCAGGCTAATAGACAATTTTGTCACGCAGCGTTTCCCAAATGCAATCATTGGTTCACTGAATACATGTGAGGTGAGGTTCTCTGACGGCAGTTCATAGATTTCTTTGCACACAAGGAACTACATTTCCTGCTTCCCTGACCGGGAATCGAACCCGGGCCGCGGTGGTGAAAGCGCCGAATCCTAGCCACTAGACCATCAGGGAGATGCCTTGTATATTTTGCAATCTATTGTCAAATCCTGTGAAATGAGGAGGCTTTGTACATTAAGAGGTTCAATTAGGCTAATAGACAATGTTTGTCACGTTGCGTTTCCCGAATGCAATTATTGAGTCACTGTATGACCAGAATACATGTGAGGTGAGGTTCTCTGACGGCAGTTCATAGAAATCAGTGTACACGAGGTACCACAGTCCCTGCTTCCCTGACCGGGAATCGAACCCGGGCCGCAGCGGTGAGAGCGCCGAATCCTAGCCACTAGACCATCAGGGAGATGCCTTGTATATTGTGCAATCTATTGTCAAATCCTGTGAAATGAGGAGGCTTTGTACATTAAGAGGTTCAATTCAGGCTAATAGACAATGTTTGTCACGCTGCGTTTCCCGAATGCAATCATTGAGTCACTGTATGACCAGAATACATGTGAGGTGAGGTTCTCTGACGGCAGTTCATAGAAATTAGTGTACACGAGGAACCACAGTCCCTGCTTCCCTGACAGGGAATCGAACCCGGGCCGCGGCGGTGAGAGCGCCGAATCCTAGCCACTAGACCATCAGGGAGATGCCATGTATATTTAGCAATCTATTGTCAAATCCTGTGAAATGAGGAGGCTTTGTACATTAAGAGGTTCAATTCAGGCTAATAGACAATGTTTGTCACGCTGCGTTTCCCGAATGCAATTATTGAGTCACTGATGACCAGAATACATGTGAGGTGAGGTTCTCTGACGGCAGTTCATAGAAATCAGTGTACACGAGGAACCACAGTGCCTGCTTCCCTGACCGGGAATCGAACCCGGGCCGCGGCGGTGAGAGCACCGAATCCTAGCCACTAGACCATCAGGGAGATGCTTCATTGAATTTGCAATCTTTTGTCAAATCCTATGAAATGAGGAGGCTTTGTACTTTAAGAGGTTCAATTCAGGCTCATAGACAATTTTGTCACGCAGCGTTTCCCAAATGCAATCGTTGGTTCACTGAATACATGTGAGGTGAGGTTCTCTGACGGCAGTTCATAGATTTCTTTGCACACGAGGAACTACAGTTCCTGCTTCCCTGACCGGGAATCGAACCCGGGCCGCGGCGGTGAAAGCGCCGAATCCTAGCCACTAGACCATCAGGGAGATGCCTTGTTGAATTTACAATCTTTTGTCAAATCCTATGAAATGAGGAGGCTTTGTACTTTAAGAGGTTCAATTCAGGCTAATAAACATTGTTTGTCACGCAGCGTTTTCCGAATGCAATCATTGGTTCACTGTATTCATGTGAGGTGAGGTTCTCTGACGGCAGTTCATAGAAATCAGTGTACACGAGGAACCACAGTCCCTGCTTCCCTGACCGGGAATCGAACCCGGGCCGCGGCGGTGAGAGCGCCGAATCCTAGCCACTAGACCATCAGGGAGATGCCTTGTATATTTAGCAATCTATTATCAAATCCTGTGAAATGAGGAGGCTTTGTACATTAAGAGGTTCAATTCAGGCTAATAGACAATTTTGTCACGCAGCGTTTCCCAAATGCAATCATTGGTTCACTGAATACATGTGAGGTTCTCTGACGGCAGTTCATAGAAATTAGTGTACACGAGGAACCACAGTCCCTGCTTCCCTGACCGGGAATCGAACCCGGGCCGCGGCGGTGAGAGCGCCGAATCCTAGCCACTAGACCATCAGGGAGATGCCATGTATATTTAGCAATCTATTGTCAAATCCTGTGAAATGAGGAGGCTTTGTACATTAAGAGGTTCAATTCATAGAGGTTCAATTCAGGCTAATAGACAATGTTTTTTCACGCTGCGTTTCCCAAATGCATATTGAGTCACTGATGACCAGAATACATGTGAGGTGAGGTTCTCTGACGGCAGTTCATAGAAATCAGTGTACACAAGGAACCACAGTCCCTGCTTCCCTGACCGGGAATCGAACCCGGGCCGCGGCGGTGAGAGCGCCGAATCCTAGCCACTAGACCATCAGGGAGATGCCTCATTGAATTTGCAATCTTTTGTCAAATCCTATGAAATGAGGAGGCTTTGTACTTTAAGAGGTTCAATTCAGGCTAATAGACAATTTTGTCACGCAGCGTTTCCCAAATGCAATCATTGGTTCACTGAATACATGTGAGGTGAGGTTCTCTGACGGCAGTTCATAGATTTCTTTGCACACAAGGAACTACATTTCCTGCTTCCCTGACCGGGAATCGAACCCCGGCCGCAGCGGTGAAAGCGCCGAATCCTAGCCACTAGACCATCAGGGAGATGCCTTGTATATTTTGCAATCTATTGTCAAATCCTGTGAAATGAGGAGGCTTTGTACATTAAGAGGTTCAATTCAGGCTAATAGACAATGTTTGTCACGCTGCGTTTCCCGAATGCAATTATTGAGTCACTGTATGACCAGAATACATGTGAGGTGAGGTTCTCTGACGGCAGTTCATAGAAATCAGTGTACACGAGGAACCACAGTTCCTGCTTCCCTGACCGGGAATCGAACCCCAGCCGCGGCGGTGAAAGCGCCAAATCCTAGCCACTAGACCATCAGGGAGATGCCTTGTTGAATTTACAATCTTTTGTCAAATCCTATGAAATGAGGAGGCTTTGTACTTTAAGAGGTTCAATTCAGGCTAATAAACATTGTTTGTCACGCAGCGTTTTCCGAATGCAATCATTGGTTTACTGTATTCACTGAATACATGTGAGGTGAGGTTCTCTGACGGCAGCTCATAGAAATTAGTGTACACGAGGAACCACAGTCCCAGCTTCCCTGACCGGGAATCGAACCCGGGCCGCGACGGTGAGAGCGCCGAATCCTAGCCACTAGACCATCAGGGAGATGCCATGTATATTTAGCAATCTATTGTCAAATCCTGTGAAATGAGGAGGCTTTGTACATTAAGAGGTTCAATTCAGGCTAATAGACAATGTTTGTCACGCTGCGTTTCCTGAATGCAATCATTGAGTCACTGTATGACCAGAACACATGTGAGCGCCGAATCCTAGCCACTAGACCATCAGGGAGATGCCTCATTGAATTTGCAATCTTTTGTCAAATCCTATGAAATGAGGAGGCTTTGTACTTCAAGAGGTTCAATTCAGGCTAATAGACAATTTTGTCACGCAGCGTTTCCCAAATGCAATCATTGGTTCACTGAATACATGTGAGGTGAGGTTCTCTGACGGCAGTTCATAGATTTCTTTGCACACGAGGAACTACAGTTCCTGCTTCCCTGACCGGGAATCGAACCCGGGGCGTGGCGGTGAAAGCGCCGAATCCTAGCCACTAGACCATCAGGGAGATGCTTTGTATATTTTGCAATCTATTGTCAAATCCTGTGAAATGAGGAGGCTTTGTACATTAAGAGGTTCAATTCAGGCTAATAGACAATGTTTGTCACGCTGCGTTTCCCGAATGCAATTATTGAGTCACTGTATGACCAGAATACATGTGAGGTGAGGTTCTCTGACGGCAGTTCATAGAAATCAGTGTACACGAGGAACCACAGTCCCTGCTTCCCTGACCGGGAATCGAACCCGGGCCGCGGCGGTGAGAGCGCCGAATCCTAGCCACTAGACCATCAGGGAGATGCCTTGTATATTGTGCAATCTATTGTCAAATCCTGTGAAATGAGGAGGCTTTGTAGATTAAGAGGTTCAATTCAGGCTAATAGACAATGTTTGTCACGCTGCGTTTCCCGAATGCAATCATTGACAGGGTTGTCAACATTGGACTGTCAGAATCCAGGAGATTTATTTTTGGGCGGTGCGCGGAACTCCCCAACCGGGCTCTGGCCGTCTGGGGGGTCCTCTCCCCAAAACGTATTAATATATTTTTGTGCATGTTTGATACTTTTATCAGGCTTGCTTTACTAGCAAATTGTACCGTACAATTTCAGCCTTAAAATGCCAAATGTTGGTGTACAGATTTGATGACTGAAGCAAAAGGACATCTTTAATAATGATTTCTCATCTTTAAGTCATTACTTAAGTGAATATCTGTATGATCTTTCTTGCATGCATTGCCCCCACCCCTAAAGCGGGGGGTCTGGGGGTCCTCCCACAGAACATTTTTAACATAGTAGATGTCATTTCCTGTGTTCTGGTGAATTTTGGGAGTTTGATACAAAATCCAGGAGAAATCCAGGAGATTTGCCAATCCAGGAGACTCCCAGGAGAGGGGTTCAAAATCCAGGAGACTCCTGGGAAATCCAGGAGAGTTGACAAGCCTGATCATTGAGTCACTGTATGACCAGAATACATGTGAGGTGATGTTCTCTGACAGCAGTTCATAGAAATTAGTTTACACGAGGAACCACAGTCCCTGCCTCCCTGACCGGGAATCGAACCCGGGCCGCGGCGGTGAGAGCGCCGAATCCTAGCCACTAGACCATCAGGGAGATGCCTTGTATATTGTGCAATCTATTGTCAAATCCTGTGAAATGAGGAGGCTTTGTACATTAAGAGGTTCAATTCAGGCTAATAGACAATGTTTGTCACGCTGCGTTTCCCGAATGCAATCATTGAGTCACTGTATGACCAGAATACATGTGAGGTGAGGTTCTCTGACGGCAGTTCATAGAAATTAGTGTACACGAGGAACCACAGTCCCTGCTTCCCTGACAGGGAATCGAACCCGGGCCGCGGCGGTGAGAGCGCCGAATCCTAGCCACTAGACCATCAGGGAGATGCCATGTATATTTAGTAGGGGTGTAACGATATATTTTAATAGCGATTCGATACATATCACGATTCATGGTTGACGATACGATCCATGGACGATATTGGTTCATTCATGGCGATACGATACGATTCGATTCAATGATTTAAAATCGATATAGTAACTATTTAGCAAAGACATTAAATCTGTGTGAAAGGTGTGGATAGTGCAGGTTTTTAAGGGAAACATGTATTATTATGGATATAAATAAGTAAACACAGTGATTATCTGCCAAATACAAGGACATTGTATATTGACAAACATTTCACCTTTACATGAACCCAGAGATTACAGACATTTATCAATGGACCAGTGTAGCTATATGGAAAGGAAAAGTAATTAAACCCCTCCTTTTAGTTTTTCTTCTTGCAAATGCTAAATACAATGCTCAAGTAGGTAGTATCGATACAATCGATTCTTTGCACTGCCGATTCGATACGATACAAAATAAAACGATACGATTCGATTTTAGCTGTTTTCATTTCGATATACTTCGATTTTTTAAGTTAAAAACGATATTTCGATACAGTTACTATATCGTTACACCCCTAATATTTAGCAATCTATTGTCAAATCCTGTGAAATGAGGAGGCTTTGTACATTAAGAGGTTCAATTGAGGCTAATAGACAATGTTTGTCACGCTGCGTTTCCCGAATGCAATTATTGAGTCACTGATGACCAGAATACATGTGAGGTGAGGTTCTCTGACGGCAGTTCATAGAAATCAGTGTACACGAGGAACCACAGTGCCTGCTTCCCTGACCGGGAATCGAACCCGGGCCGCGGCGGTGAGAGCGCCGAATCCTAGCCACTAGACCATCAGGGAGATGCCATGTATATTTAGCAATCTATTGTCAAATCCTGTGAAATGAGGAGGCTTTGTACATTAAGAGGTTCAATTCAGGCTAATAGACAATGTTTGTCACGCTGCGTTTCCCGAATGCAATTATTGAGTCACTGATGACCAGAATACATGTGAGGTGCTCTGACGGCAGTTCATAGAAATCAGTGTACACGAGGAACCACAGTCCCTGCTTCTCTGACCGGGAATCGAACCCGGGCCGCGGCGGTGAAAGCGCCGAATCCTAGCCACTAGACCATCAGGGAGATGCCTTGTTGAATTTACAGTCTTTTGTCAAATCCTATGAAATGAGGAGGCTTTGTACTTTAAGAGGTTCAATTCAGGCTAATAAACATTGTTTGTCACGCTGCGTTTTCCGAATGCAATCATTGGTTCACTGTATTCACTGAATACATGTGAGGCGAGGTTCTCTGACGGCAGTTCATAGATTTCTTTGCACAGGAGGAACTACATTTCCTGCTTCCCTGACCGGGAATCGAACCCCGGGCCGCGGCGGTGAGAGCGCCGAATCCTAGCCACTAGACCATCAGGGAGATGCCTTGTATAGTGTGCAATCTATTGTCAAATCCTGTGAAATGAGGAGGCTTTGTACATTAAGAGGTTCAATTCAGGCTAATAGACAATGTTTGTCATGCTGCGTTTCCCGAATGCAATCATTGAGTCACTGCATGACCAGAATACATGTGAGGTGAGGTTCTCTGACGGCAGTTCATAGAAATTAGTGAACACGAGGAACCACAGTCCCAGCTTCCCTGAACGGGAATCGAACCCGGGCCGCGGCGGTGAGAGCGCCGAATCCTAGCCACTAGACCATCAGGGAGATGCCTTGTATATTTTGCAATCTATTGTCAAATCCTGTGAAATGAGGAGGCTTTGTACATTAAGAGGTTCAATTCAGGCTAATAGACAATGTTTGTCACGCTGCGTTTCCCGAATGCAATTATTGAGTCACTGTATGACCAGAATACATGTGAGGTGAGGTTCTCTGACGGCAGTTCATAGAAATCAGTGTACACGAGGAACCACAGTCCCTGCTTCCCTGACCGGGAATCGAACCCGGGCCGCGGCGGTGAGAGCGCCGAATCCTAGCCACTAGACCATCAGGGAGATGCCTCATTGATTTTGCAATCTTTTGTCAAATCCTATGAAATGAGGAGGCTTTCTACTTTAAGAGGTTCAATTCAGGCTAATAGACAATTTTGTCACGCAGCGTTTCCCAAATGCAATCATTGGTTCACTGAATACATGTGAGGTGAGGTTCTCTGACGGCAGTTCATAGATTTCTTTGCACACAAGGAACTACAGTTCCTGCTTCCCTGACCGGGAATCGAACCCGGGCCGCGGCGGTGAAAGCGCCGAATCCTAGCCACTAGACGATCAGGGAGATGCCTCATTGAATTTGCAATCTTTTGTCAAATCCTATGAAATGAAGAGGCTTTGTACTTTAAGAGGTTCAATTCAGGCTAATAAACATTGTTTGTCACGCAGCGTTTTCCGAATGCAATCATTGGTTCACTGTATTCACTGAATACATGTGAGGTGAGGTTCTCTGACGGCAGTTCATAGAAATCAGTGTACACGAGGAACCACAGTCCCTGCTTCCCTGACCGGGAATCGAACCCGGGCCGCGGCGGTGAGAGCGCCGAATCCTAGCCACTAGACCATCAGGGAGATGCCTTTTATATTTAGCAATCTATTATCAAATCCTGTGAAATGAGGAGGCTTTGTACATTAAGAGGTTCAATTGACCGATCGCTATGCCCCTCCTAAAGCCGTCCTTGCCCAATGCCACGTTAGCGACAGGTTACTAAGGCGGGTGCCTTGGCAAGCTCCCAAGCTGTCAGCAAAAATGCCTAAGCGGTGCGTATACTTGAAATGCAACTCGGATGCAAGATATCCGGAACGTTTGGAGGGTGGTGTTGTTTTTTTCCCTTTCCCCAAACCAAAAACACAGCTGGAGAAATGTATTTTATGGATTAAACAGTGTGGAAGATCTGACTCGTTGAAGCCGCTGACGCCAGCAAAGATAACTACTAACTATTACGTTTGTTCCAAGGTAAGATGCTAACGCTAACAATCTAGTTAAACTCTCACACACACACACACACACCACACTCAGCTTTGCATGCCACATACATTGCTGTTACGGTTATGAATAAAAGCTTGTGTTTTAACCAGTGGTGCAGTGGTGATTCAATGTTTGGGAGGGTCTCGAACGTCGCTCAAAACACCTACTATACAGGAGGCCTATTGATAATATGCATATAGGCTCGTTTCTTTGTTAAAACAGTTGTCGAGGTGTTAACTTGAGGGGAGGGAGGAGGGGAGGGGGGGGTGCGAGACCCCGGCTGAGAAAATATATGGGTCGTCGGGTGCGCGACGCGCGACCCAAGACCACGGCATCACTGGTTTTAACATTTGAGTAAGGATAGTATTGTGTCATTTGAGGCAAGTTGTAAACAAAGACGCTATCACTGGTCTCCCCCTCTCAGCATTTTGTGGATGGACAACCAACGCCAGACTTTCCCAATCCTGTAGCTGCTAATATGCCTGTGTTTGACGGTCAGCAAAGACGGGAACTTTTGGGAGGCTGCAGAAACCCTCCAGCCAAAAGGTTTGTTGTGCAAATCAGGACAGTAGTTAGTAGTTGTTTCATAGTGCTTTAATGTAATGGTGATGTTTGTGGAGTAGTGGTTTGGAAATATCCGAGAGAACAAGGCAGAAAGGAAAACAAAAATGCATTTGAAATGTACATACACAACATAATGTGTTACCGGAGTAATGACAATGAGTAAATAAATCCTAATCGAGGCAAAGGCTCACCGATCGCTATGCAAAAGTCAGTCTTTTTGTGTGTGTGTGTGTGTGTGTGTGTGTGTGTGTGCTACAGAATCCGCAGTGAACCGATTGCTGAAGCATCCACCTCAACAATCACTCAAAGTGCATCATCACAACACCACAGTGCACCAGCATCCCCCTTAAACCTCAGTGAAAGTGCATCACAACAACAACACAGTGCACCAGCATCCCCCTTAAACCTCAGTAAAAGTGCATCACAACAACAACACAGTGCACCAGCATCCACCTCAAACCTCCCCATCAATGGTAAGTGCATTTATTTAACCCTGGTGGCTACTAACAAAATAGTCAAAGAAAAACGTGTCTAATTTTTTTTTCATCCCACACCACTTAACTGTGTCAAAATGAATCCGCTCAAGATGGAAGTCATTTGTGCACATCACGTGAAAGTCACACCATAGCATCCCTGTGAGTCCCATCTGGCCCATTATTTGGAAGTGGTATGCGTGGCTTTCTTTGAGCTTGTAGCTCCCATCTGCCTGCCTCTTTAGATACGCACACTCTTGAATGTTGTCTTTTGATGGACACTTTATCTCTTAAAGGCCATAGTGTGTGGTATCCCCCTTCTTCTCAATAATTTTCCTGTCTGGTGAAGTGCCAAGATGAGGAGCTTGTGGGTTCACTACAAAGCCGCATGGTAGTACAATATTGCCTGTTATCTCAGAATACTGTTTTGCTGCAGTGGACTCGAGGTCTATCCCTCTTTTCATGGCCTTGGTTCTTCTTTGTACAGGGGTCTTGAGGGCAGTAGCCAGACTTTCATGGTTGGCTCTCCTGGAGCATATTTTATGAAAGTCACTTGATGTTAATCGTGGAGTCCGTGCCAGATGCCAGAGGTCTGATGTGTTCTGTTGTCTGGTTTGAAGTTCTAGGTTGATTGCCTCAGACAAAGTGATGGTTATGTTATTGTAGGAATGCATTTCATTGTTATTCAGAACTGTACAGACATCTGTTGGTTGTGGTGGTAGTGGAAAATCTGGGAAATGGTGGTTTGCAGGTGGTGTTGGTTGAGCTGTGCAGATGAGAGGAAGCTGTAATAAGGGAGACAATGAAACACATGATTAAATGTTTTTCTTTTTTGTTATTTGTACCATTACAGAGGCACATCATCTCACATTCAACCATGAAGAGGAGCTGACAACCCTCAAGGACACAGTGGACCAACAGAAAATGGACCTGGATGCAAAGGATGCCCACATCCAGCTGCTCAGAAAACAACTTGAAACTGCACGTGCAACCACTCCAGAAACATTACATGAAAGTTCTGTCCCAGGTTATTTCCATTACAACACCGGATTCACATATGATCAGTTCAACGACTTGTGTGAATTTTTCAAACTGCCAAATAATCCAGATGCCCCACTAACACCCATTCCTCTCACATACTTAAAAGTAGACCAACATATCCGATTAATGCCCTTGCGTTGTCAGTTTTTATTCACATTAATGACATTTCGGCAAAACTTTAACCACAAAGATCTGGCACATAAATTTCACATTCCTTTACAGACTGTCAGCACACTTTTTAACTCCTGGGTAGATTACATGTATGACAGACTTGGCAGCCGATCTCCGTGTTATCCTCCCTTGGTATGGGTCTGTTTTCACCCCTGTCATGCCTTGGCCAAGGCTCAGTAGTCGGACTACCAACTACCAGGAGCTGGTAGATCCGTTATCGCCCATAGACTTGTCATTGCAATGCGCATGCGCCAATGCACGTTCACAGGAACAGTATACTGGTCACTCCGTCAGTGAGAATCGAACCCCGGCCGTCGGATTACTAGTCCCCGACGCTACCGACTGAGCTAACCAAGGCAGCTGGCGGACTTTTGTTTTTTGCTTGGTTTTACACATGACTCGGTAACGGGAGCAGTCCCCTGGTCAAAATTTACTATTCTGTCCATAACGGCACATAATTCGGTAACGCCGCTGAGTCGGCTCATGCGCCGTTCGCACCGTTCGCCGCGGCGACTCGGTCGCTACCGCTCCCTCGGCGGCGGCTCTCGGGGCTCATCGGCGCCTGAGACGGCGCGGCTCCGTCGTTTATAGTGGCGTGAACGGTAGCGTCGGGTGGCTGGTAACCACCTCATAGCGGTATCGAATCCCGCTTCGGGAACATTTTTTTTTTCTTTCTCAAGGCTGATATTAAGGTTGATATTGGGACTACCCAGCTACTGGTAGTTGGTAGTCTGACTACTGAGCCTTGGCTAAGGTATGACAATTTTGATAACAGTCCCATCCATAGGATATGATAACACGTGTATCAGGTGGACTTGGCCAACTAGCCATTTGGCCGCACAGAGATGTGATTTCACAGAACATGCCAGCTAACTATAAACAGGACTTCCCAAACACCTTTGCAATACTGGACTGCACAGAACTAAAAATAGAGAAGCCTACATCATTAGTCTTGCAGAGTATGACGTATTCTACATACAAGTCTGCCAACACACTCAAGTCTCTGGTTGCCTGTGACCCCCGAGGTGCTCTCATCTATGTGTCTGCCCTCTTCACTGGATCCATCTCAGACAAAGAACTCTTTAATAGATGCAATCTCATAGAGCAACTGCAGGGTTTGATTCGTTGTGGCTACCTAAATGCAGGAGATGGGTTAATGACCGATAAGGGTTTTCTTATTGAAAAAGAAGTGGAAGATATTGGTCTGAAACTTAACATTCCACCTTTTTCCAGGTCCAATCGTCAGATGCCACATGCAGATGTTAAGATAACCAAAAAAATAGCTAAACACAGAGTTCACGTGGAAAGAGCCATTGGCAAAATAAAGAAATTTAAGATTATTTCTGGTCAGATCCCGCTCTCTCGTCTGAGTAACATAAATCAAATATGGTATGTGGTTAGCATGCTGTCCAACTTCCAACCACACATCATCAAAGACAAGTGACTCCTTGACTTGAGACTGAGAGAGAGAGAGAGAGAGATATCTTATACTGTGTGTATATGTGTGTGTGTGTGTGTGTGTGTGTGTGTGTGTATGTGTGTGTGCGTGTGTGCACACACATAGTATTTCCATGTGGTTTTGTGATATATTTTTATTTTTGGTTGCTTTCCCTTAATGTAAACAAAATAGTTTATTCTTAGTTCTCTCTTACCCCCCTTGTCAAATGTATTTGGGTTATCAGAAAAGTGCTATATACATTTTGAGTTATTATGTGATGTTTTGTTTATTAGCTTTTGCCATGACAAGCTAATCTTCCTGGGGTCTGACTCTGACACAGACCAGAAAAATGAGTTTTGAATAAATGGTTGGTTGGTTGGTTGGTACAATCTTGTGTCCATGTACTTATGTGGAATGAAATTTGGATTAAACAAACTGAACTGTTCAGTCAAGTGCTTTTCCTATACCTGATGGCTCAAACCACTTCCAAGTGGGTAGCTGCTTCCTCCTACAGCTACCTCGACAGGGGGTCTGTTGGCCAAGTAGCTGATGGGAGCACCTCTCATCCTCTGCAACAAACTCATGTCCTCATCATTTATTGCATTGCTCCTCATCCTAAACAAACCAGAAAACACCATGAATCATCCCATATGAAAGAAGTTATACGGTCATACCACTTGGTTGTCAATACATATCTTTGTTACAGTTTGTGTAAACCTAAAAAATATGCTCATGATAAGTTCCAACCCTGAAACGGGACGGTCGTTGATAATCTGACGACCGTCCTGGCCGACCCTTTAGCTCGGTTTGCGCACGCGAATCCGTTCGCGTCTACAAACTACGCAAACGTTCAAATTTCACAAACAAAGTGCTTAATAAAGTCACAAACGATAGCTTTCCTTGGCCGGAAATGTAGAAATCCTGGCCGGCATTGTGTTCTTTAATAAAAAGCCTTTTTATCCGATCGTGTTATGTTTTCCCATGTATTTCCGGATTCATTTTTGCAAGGCCACGCCCATATCTCAGTGTTCAATAGACGGGGTTGGTGCGCTTGGGGAACCCCAGGAAATACATGGGAAAACAACACGATCGGATAAAAAGGCTTTTTTTATTAAAGAACGCTATGCCGGACAGGATTTCTACATCTCCGGCCAAGGTAAGCTATCGGTTGTGACTTTATTAAGCACTTTGTTTGTGAAATGTGAACGTTTGTGTAGTTATGTAGACGCGAACGGATTCGCTTGCGCACACAGAGGTACGGTTCACCCAGGACGGTCGTACATTAGATTATCGACCGTCCAGCTTTGAGTACACACTACACAGCGTTATAGCAGGGCTAGGAGAACTAACGCATTGGACCAGAGCTGATGATGATGTGCATCCGTTAAACAAAGGTTTCTTAACTCAAATGAGGCTTTGCCACTGTGCAAGTTAACTTACCCTGGTGCGTAAATAAAGTATGAATACCCCTGGCTGCCCCCCGACCCTTACCGTTTCCCAGTGTAGTGACAGTCGATAGGTCTTCGTTTGCGGACCTTGGTGGCTTTACTGACCACCACGCTGGATATGGGCATTGCTTGTATTTTTGCCCCCCTGGGGATGTGCCATTCTTTTGTGGCAAACTGGTACATGATCTCCCTGGGCTTTCCACTTGGGCCATCATAACATCCAGGGTGTTTATTAAGCCCACGATGTGGGAACAATATCCCGGGGCGCTATAAACAAATGGAAACAGGATGATTCACCAATAAGGGGCTTAAACACGCTAAAACTATGAAAGTCATGACTGAACCTTAACTTAAAATAAAATAATGTAATTACTTACCCTGCAATGCAAGAACATTGTTGTTCTGTTATGTGTCTATCCACGACATTAATGGATAAGACGTGGGGTGGCTGACTTTTGCATTGCGACCGGTGAGCTTTTGCCTCGATTTTAAATACTTTCTCATTGTCATTACTCCGGTGACAGATAATGGTGTGTATGTATTTTTCAAATGCATATTGCAATCCTTTCTGCCTTGTTCTCTCGGATATTTCCGAACCACTACTCCAGAAATGTGCTATGATTTCTTTGGGTATGTCTTGAACTGTTACCAACTCCATAGCATAGCTTCTAGCAGCCAGACTCGGTACACACCGAAGTACGCCGCCATGGCAGCTTGCCAAGGCACCCGCCTTAGTAACCTGTCGTCTAGCGTGGCATTGGGCAAGGGCGGCTTTAGGAGGGGCATAGCGATCGGTCAATTCAGGCTAATAGACAATTTTGTCACGCAGCGTTTCCCAAATGCAATCATTGGTTCACTGAATACATGTGAGGTGAGGTTCTCTGACGGCAGTTCATAGATTTCTTTGCACACAAGGAACTACATTTCCTGCTTCCCTGACCGGGAATCGAACCCGGGCCGCGGCGGTGAAAGCGCCGAATCCTAGCCACTAGACCATCAGGGAGATGCCTTGTATATTTTGCAATCTATTGTCAAATCCTGTGAAATGAGGAGGCTTTGTACATTAAGAGGTTCAATTCAGGCTAATAGACAATGTTTGTAACGCTGCGTTTCCCGAATGCAATTATTGAGTCACTGTATGACCAGAATACATGTGAGGTGAGGTTCTCTGACGGCAGTTCATAGAAATCAGTGTACACGAGGAACCACAGTCCCTGCTTCCCTGACTGGGAATCGAACCCGGGCCGCGGCGGTGAGAGCACCGAATCCTAGCCACTAGACCATCAGGGAAATGCCTTGTATATTGTGCAATCTATTGTCAAATCCTGTGAAATGAGGAGGCTTTGTACATTAAGAGGTTCAATTCAGGCTAATAGACAATGTTTGTCACGCTGCGTTTCCCGAATGCAATCATTGAGTCACTGTATGACCAGAATACATGTGAGGTGAGGTTCTCTGACGGCAGTTCATAGAAATTAGTGTACACGAGGAACCACAGTCCCTGCTTCCCTGACAGGGAATCGAACCCGGGCCACGGCGGTGAGAGCGCCGAATCCTAGCCACTAGACCATCAGGGAGATGCCATGTATATTTAGCAATCTATTGTCAAATCCTGTGAAATGAGGAGGCTTTGTACATTAAGAGGTTCAATTCAGGCTAATAGACAATGTTTGTCACGCTGCGTTTCCCGAATGCAATTATTGAGTCACTGATGACCAGAATACATGTGAGGTGAGGTTCTCTGACGGCAGTTCATAGAAATCAGTGTACACGAGGAACCACAGTCCCTGCTTCCCTGACCGGGAATCGAACCCCGGCCGTGGCGGTGAGAGCGCCGAATCCTAGCCACTAGACCATCAGGGAGATGCCTCATTGAATTTGCAATCTTTTGTCAAATCCTATGAAATGAGGAGGCTTTGTACTTTAAGAGGTTCAATTCAGGCTAATAGACAATTTTGTCACGCAGCGTTTCCCAAATGCAATCATTGGTTCACTGAATACATGTGAGGTGAGGTTCTCTGACGGCAGTTCATAGATTTCTTTGCACACGAGGAACTACAGTTCCTGCTTCCCTGACCGGGAATCGAACCCGGGCCGCGGCGGTGAAAGCGCCGAATCCTAGCCACTAGACCATCAGGGAGATGCCTTGTATATTTTGCAATCTATTGTCAAATCCTGTGAAATGAGGAGGCTTTGTACATTAAGAGGTTCAATTCAGGCTAATAGACAATGTTTGTCACGCTGCGTTTCCCGAATGCAATTATTGAGTCACTGTATGACCAGAATACATGTGAGGTGAGGTTCTCTGACGGCAGTTCATAGAAATCAGTGTACACGAGGAACCACAGTCCCTGCTTCCCTGACCGGGAATCGAACCCGGGCCGCGGCGGTGAGAGCGCCGAATCCTAGCCACTAGACCATCAGGGAGATGCCTTGTATATTGTGCAATCTATTGTCAAATCCTGTGAAATGAGGAGGCTTTGTACATTAAGAGGTTCAATTCAGGCTAATAGACAATGTTTGTCACGCTGTGTTTCACGAATGCAATCATTGAGTCACTGTAAGACCAGAATACATGTGAGGTGAGGTTCTCTGACGGCAGTTCATAGAAATAAGTGTACACGAGGAACCACAGTGCCTGCTTCCCTGACCGGGAATCGAACCCGGGCCGTGGCAGTGAGAGCGCCGAATCCTAGCCACTAGACCATCAGGGAGATGCCTCATTGAATTTGCAATCTTTTGTCAAATCCTATGAAATGAGGAGGAGGCTTTGTACTTTAAGAGGTTCAATTCAGGCTAATAGACAATTTTGTCACGCAGCGTTTCCCAAATGCAATCATTGGTTCACTGAATACATGTGAGGTGAGGTTCTCTGACGGCAGTTCATATATTTCTTTGCACACAAGGAACTACAGTTCCTGCTTCCCTGACCGGGAATCGAACCCGGGCCGCGGCGGTGAAAGCGCAGAATCCTAGCCACTAGACCATCAGGGAGATGCCTCATTGAATTTGCAATCTTTTGTCAAATCCTATGAAATGAGGAGGCTTTGTACTTTAAGAGGTTCAATTCAGGCTAATAAACATTGTTTGTCACGCAGCGTTTTCCGAATGCAATCATTGGTTCACTGTATTCACTGAATACATGTGAGGTGAGGTTCTCTGACGGCAGTTCATAGAAATCAGTGTACACGAGGAACCACAGTCCCTGCTTCCCTGACCGGGAATCGAACCCGGGCCGCGGCGGTGAGAGCGCCGAATCCTAGCCACTAGACCATCAGGGAGATGCCTTGTATATTTAGCAATCTATTATCAAATCCTGTGAAATGAGGAGGCTTTGTACATTAAGAGGTTCAATTCAGGCTAATAGACAATTTTGTCACGCAGCGTTTCCCAAATGCAATCATTGGTTCACTGAATACATGTGAGGTGAGGTTCTCTGACGGCAGTTCATAGATTTCTTTGCACACAAGGAACTACATTTCCTGCTTCCCTGACCGGGAATCGAACCCAGGCCGCGGCGGTGAAAGCGCCGAATCCTAGCCACTAGACCATCAGGGAGATGCCTTGTATATTTTGCAATCTATTGTCAAATCCTGTGAAATGAGGAGGCTTTGGTACATTAAGAGGTTCAATTCAGGCTAATAGACAATGTTTGTCACGCTGCGTTTCCCGAATGCAATTATTGAGTCACTGTATGACCAGAATACATGTGAGGTGAGGTTCTCTGACGGCAGTTCATAGAAATCAGTGTACACGAGGAACCACAGTCCCTGCTTCCCTGACCGGGAATCGAACCCGGGCCGCGGCCGTGGAGAGCACCGAATCCTAGCCACTAGACCATCAGGGAGATGCCTCATTGAATTTGCAATCTTTTGTCAAATCCTATGAAATGAGGAGGCTTTGTACTTTAAGAGGTTCAATTCAGGCTAATAGACAATTTTGTCACGCAGTGTTTCCCAAATGCAATCATTGGTTCACTGAATACATGTGAGGTGAGGTTCTCTGACGGCAGTTCATAGATTTCTTTGCACACGAGGAACTACAGTTCCTGCTTCCCTGACCGGGAATCGAACCCGGGCCGCGGCGGTGAAAGCGCCGAATCCTAGCCACTAGACCATCAGGGAGATGCCTCATTGAATTTGCAATCTTTTGTCAAATCCTATGAAATGAGGAGGCTTTGTACTTTAAGAGGTTCAATTCAGGCTAATAAACATTGTTTGTCACGCTGCGTTTTCCGAATGCAATCATTGGTTCACTGTATTCACTGAATACATGTGAGGTGAGGTTCTCTGACGGCAGTTCATAGAAATCAGTGTACACGAGGAACCACAGTCCCTGCTTCCCTGACCGGGAATCGAACCCGGGCCACGGCGGTGAAAGCGCCGAATCCTAGCCACTAGACCATCAGGGAGATGCCTTGTATATTTTGCAATCTATTGTCAAATCCTGTGAAATGAGGAGGCTTTGGTACATTAAGAGGTTCAATTCAGGCTAATAGACAATGTTTGTCACGCTGCGTTTCCCGAATGCAATTATTGAGTCACTGTATGACCAGAATACATGTGAGGTGAGGTTCTCTGACGGCAGTTCATAGAAATCAGTGTACACGAGGAACCACAGTCCCTGCTTCCCTGACCGGGAATCGAACCCGGGCCGCGGCCGTGGAGAGCACCGAATCCTAGCCACTAGACCATCAGGGAGATGCCTCATTGAATTTGCAATCTTTTGTCAAATCCTATGAAATGAGGAGGCTTTGTACTTTAAGAGGTTCAATTCAGGCTAATAGACAATTTTGTCACGCAGTGTTTCCCAAATGCAATCATTGGTTCACTGAATACATGTGAGGTGAGGTTCTCTGACGGCAGTTCATAGATTTCTTTGCACACGAGGAACTACAGTTCCTGCTTCCCTGACCGGGAATCGAACCCGGGCCGCGGCGGTGAAAGCGCCGAATCCTAGCCACTAGACCATCAGGGAGATGCCTCATTGAATTTGCAATCTTTTGTCAAATCCTATGAAATGAGGAGGCTTTGTACTTTAAGAGGTTCAATTCAGGCTAATAAACATTGTTTGTCACGCAGCGTTTTCCGAATGCAATCATTGGTTCACTGTATTCACTGAATACATGTGAGGTGAGGTTCTCTGACGGCAGTTCATAGAAATCAGTGTACACGAGGAACCACAGTCCCTGCTTCCCTGACGGGGAATCGAACCCGGGCCGCGGCGGTGAGAGCGCCGAATCCTAGCCACTAGACCATCAGGGAGATGCCTTGTATATTTAGCAATCTATTATCAAATCCTGTGAAATGAGGAGGCTTTGTACATTAAGAGGTTCAATTCAGGCTAATAGACAATTTTGTCACGCAGCGTTTCCCAAATGCAATCATTGGTTCACTGAATACATGTGAGGTGAGGTTCTCTGACGGCAGTTCATAGATTTCTTTGCACACAAGGAACTACATTTCCTGCTTCCCTGACCGGGAATCGAACCCGGGCCGCGGCGGTGAAAGCGCCGAATCCTAGCCACTAGACCATCAGGGAGATGCCTTGTATATTTTGCAATCTATTGTCAAATCCCGTGAAATGAGGAGGCTTTGTACATTAAGAGGTTCAATTCAGGCTAATAGACAATGTTTGTCACGCTGCGTTTCCCGAATGCAATTATTGAGTCACTGTATGACCAGAATACATGTGAGGTGAGGTTCTCTGACGGCAGTTCATAGAAATCAGTGTACACGAGGAACCACAGTCCCTGCTTCCCTGACCGGGAATCGAACCCGGGCCGCGGCGGTGAGAGCACCGAATCCTAGCCACTAGACCATCAGGGAGATGCCTTGTATATTGTGCAATCTATTGTCAAATCCTGTGAAATGAGGAGGCTTTGTACATTAAGAGGTTCAATTCAGGCTAATAGACAATGTTTGTCACGCTGCGTTTCCCGAATGCAATCATTGAGTCACTGTATGACCAGAATACATGTGAGGTGAGGTTCTCTGACGGCAGTTCATAGAAATTAGTGTACACGAGGAACCACAGTCCCTGCTTCCCTGACAGGGAATCGAACCCGGGCCGCGGCGGTGAGAGCGCCGAATCTTAGCCACTAGACCATCAGGGAGATGCCATGTATATTTAGCAATCTATTGTCAAATCCTGTGAAATGAGGAGGCTTTGTACATTAAGAGGTTCAATTCAGGCTAATAGACAATGTTTGTCACGCTGCGTTTCCCGAATGCAATTATTGAGTCACTGATGACCAGAATACATTTGAGGTGAGGTTCTCTGACGGCAGTTCATAGAAATCAGTGTACACGAGGAACCACAGTCCCTGCTTCCCTGACCGGGAATCGAACCCGGGCCGCGGCGGTGAGAGCGCCGAATCCTAGCCACTAGACCATCAGGGAGATGCCTCATTGAATTTGCAATCTTTTGTCAAATCCTATGAAATGAGGAGGCTTTGTACTTTAAGAGGTTCAATTCAGGCTAATAGACAATTTTGTCACGCAGCGTTTCCCAAATGCAATCATTGGTTCACTGAATACATGTGAGGTGAGGTTCTCTGACGGCAGTTCATAGATTTCTTTGCACACGAGGAACTACAGTTCCTGCTTCCCTGACCGGGAATCGAACCCGGGCCGCGGCGGTGAAAGCGCCGAATCCTAGCCACTAGACCATCAGGGAGATGCCTCATTGAATTTGCAATCTTTTGTCAAATCCTATGAAATGAGGAGGCTTTGTACTTTAAGAGGTTCAATTCAGGCTAATAGACAATTTTGTCACGCAGCGTTTCCCAAATGCAATCATTGGTTCACTGAATACATGTGAGGTGAGGTTCTCTGACGGCAGTTCATAGATTTCTTTGCACACGAGGAACTACAGTTCCTGCTTCCCTGACCGGGAATCGAAACCGGGCCGCGGCGGTGAAAGCGCCGAATCCTAGCCACTAGACCATCAGGGAGATGCCTCATTGAATTTGCAATCTTTTGTCAAATCCTATGAAATGAGGAGGCTTTGTACTTTAAGAGGTTCAATTCAGGCTAATAAACATTGTTTGTCACGCAGCGTTTTCCGAATGCAATCATTGGTTCACTGTATTCACTGAATACATGTGAGGTGAGGTTCTCTGACGGCAGTTCATAGAAATCAGTGTCAAGAGGAACCACAGTCCCTGCTTCCCTGACCGGGAATCGAACCCGGGCCGCGGCAGTGAGAGCGCCGAATCCTAGCCACTAGACCATCAGGGAGATGCCTTGTATATTTAGCAATCTATTATCAAATCCTGTGAAATGAGGAGGCTTTGTACATTAAGAGGTTCAATTCAGGCTAATAGACAATTTTGTCACGCAGCGTTTCCCAAATGCAATCATTGGTTCACTGAATACATGTGAGGTGAGGTTCTCTGACGGCAGTTCATAGATTTCTTTGCACACAAGAAACTACATTTCCTGCTTCCCTGACCGGGAATCGAACCCGGGCCGCGGCGGTGAAAGCGCCGAATCCTAGCCACTAGACCATCAGGGAGATGCCTTGTATATTTTGCAATCTATTGTCAAATCCTGTGAAATGAGGAGGCTTTGTACATTAAGAGGTTCAATTCAGGCTAATAGACAATGTTTGTCACGCTGCGTTTCCCGAATGCAATTATTGAGTCACTGTATGACCAGAATACATGTGAGGTGAGGTTCTCTGACGGCAGTTCATAGAAATCAGTGTACACGAGGAACCACAGTCCCTGCTTCCCTGACCGGGAATCGAACCCGGGCCGCGGCGGTGAGAGCACCGAATCCTAGCCACTAGACCATCAGGGAGATGCCTTGTATATTGTGCAATCTATTGTCAAATCCTGTGAAATGAGGAGGCTTTGTACATTAAGAGGTTCAATTCAGGCTAATAGACAATGTTTGTCACGCTGCGTTTCCCGAATGCAATCATTGAGTCACTGTATGACCAGAATACATGTGAGGTGAGGTTCTCTGACGGCAGTTCATAGAAATTAGTGTACACGAGGAACCACAGTCCCTGCTTCCCTGACAGGGAATCGAACCCGGGCCGCGGCGGTGAGAGCGCCGAATCCTAGCCACTAGACCATCAGGGAGATGCCATGTATATTTAGCAATCTATTGTCAAATCCTGTGAAATGAGGAGGCTTTGTACATTAAGAGGTTCAATTCAGGCTAATAGACAATGTTTGTCACGCTGCGTTTCCCAAATGCAATTATTGAGTCACTGATGACCAGAATACATGTGAGGTGAGGTTCTCTGACGGCAGTTCATAGAAATCAGTGTACACGAGGAACCACAGTCCCTGCTTCCCTGACCGGGAATCGAACCCGGGCCGCGGCGGTGAGAGCACCGAATCCTAGCCACTAGACCATCAGGGAGATGCCTCATTGAATTTGCAATCTTTTGTCAAATCCTATGAAATGAGGAGGCTTTGTACTTTAAGAGGTTCAATTCAGGCTAATAGACAATTTTGTCACGCAGCGTTTCCCAAATGCAATCATTGGTTCACTGAATACATGTGAGGTGAGGTTCTCTGACGGCAGTTCATAGATTTCTTTGCACACAAGGAACTACATTTCCTGCTTCCCTGACCGGGAATCGAACCCGGGCCGCGGCGGTGAAAGCGCCGAATCCTAGCCACTAGACCATCAGGGAGATGCCTTGTATATTTTGCAATCTATTGTCAAATCCTGTGAAATGAGGAGGCTTTGTACATTAAGAGGTTCAATTCAGGCTAATAGACAATGTTTGTCACGCTGCGTTTCCCGAATGCAATTATTGAGTCACTGTATGACCAGAATACATGTGAGGTGAGGTTCTCTGACGGCAGTTCATAGAAATCAGTGTACACGAGGAACCACAGTTCCTGCTTCCCTGACCGGGAATCGAACCCGGGCCGCGGCGGTGAAAGCGCCGAATCCTAGCCACTAGACCATCAGGGAGATGCCTTGTTGAATTTACAATCTTTTGTCAAATCCTATGAAATGAGTAGGCTTTGTACTTTAAGAGGTTCAATTCAGGCTAATAAACATTGTTTGTCACGCAGCGTTTTCCGAATGCAATCATTGGTTCACTGTATTCACTGAATACATGTGAGGTGAGGTTCTCTGACGGCAGTTCATAGATTTCTTTGCACACGAGGAACTACATTTCCTGCTTCCCTTACCCGCCGTTAGGGAAGAGCGTCCATTCGGCGGAACCTGCCGAAAGGACGCCGCGTCCACTCGGCACCGGGGTCCATTCCATCCCGGCACCCGGCCCTCCGGTCGAGCCGGGCCAGCCAAGCGCGTCCCCCGTTTCCGGGGGCCCTAAAAATAAGGGGCTGGGGCCACGAGAAAGAGGATCCTTTTCGTCCACCGGAGGGCGTCGTGTCTTTTTGGAATTTTTGCCATGTACATTTGGCCATGGATCGCACGTTGTTGGGACTTTGAAATATTTTCTAAGTCTCAACTGAGTGCGGGCCTTGGCCAAATGGACATGGCAAACATGCCAAAAAGACAAGTCAACCGTACGACGCAAAAGGTCAGGGCTCATTTTTTAAAGTTCCGGAGGTGCTACGGGAACCAAACTGCAGTGATATAATCATCTTTCAATGCTCTTTCAGAATATGCAGAGCTTGAGTTCCACAAACAATCCGTTTGATGAGAACAGCGGCCCAAGCGTGTCCCGAGAAGGCCCAACGTCTTTTTGGCATGGTTTACATTTTAGGTTTTTGAAAACGGAATCGTCTCTAGTTCCGGAACCTCGATAGATAACGACGCCAGCCGGTTACGGTATATTCGTCAATAGCCCTAAATAGCGCACGTGCATTTTCGGGGCTTTCGGGGGCCCAGAAAAGAAATAGGAACGAAAGAGTATCGACTGCGTCCATTTGGCAAATTTGAAAGATGGGTCAAATCTTTTTTGACCGTAACTCGGCCATAAGACCACCTGAGGACCCCAGATTTTCAGCAGCGATACTCCTCCTGCCCAATAATCAGACCTTAAGTGCTGGGCTTTGTAACTGCCGTTCACTTTGGAGCCTCCGAATGGTCTCAGAGGCTTAGGCCTTAAGAGCCTTTGGAACAAAAGTTGGTCATTTAGGCCATACTTTCTTTCTACGTTATTTGAGGTTATGATTCCGACATATGTTGATCGGGACTCTATTTAGAGCATCCCCGTGGTGGTTTCACCTCTCTGGGGGTCTCGGAAGGCCCACAGTGGTCTTGTCCGTTTGGCATGGGAATGAACTCCCATTCATTTCCCTGCCAAAAGGACATTACATTTTCTCAGCCACAATAGCATCAAATTAAGTTATTGTACAGGGCATCTGAATAGAGCCTCATAAACCACCTCTTAGAATATCTGGCCGGTAGCCCCTTTTAAAAGTGGACTTTAGCACAAGTAAAAAGCTACTCAGCATCAGGGGCCACGAAATGACAAGCGGTGACCGACACCTGACTGGCGGGGTCACAGGCATCACCTGGTGTTAGTTTCAGGTCAATAGTGGCTGTGGAAGCAAAACTGTAGCCAAAATTGGTTGCAAGGTCAGTCAGGTGACCTTTCCTCCATTTTGTCTTTTTGGCATGTTTGCCATGTACATTTGGCCATGGACCGCACTTTGTTGAGACTTTGAAATATTTTCTAAGTCTCAACCGAGTGCGGGCCTAGGCCAAATGGACATGGCAAACATGCCAAAATGACAGGTCAACCGTACACTGCAGAAGGTCAGGGCTCGTTTTTTAAAGTTCTGGAGGTGCTACGGGAACCAAACTGCAGTGATATAATCATCTTTCAATGCTCTTTCAGAATATGCAGAGCTTGATTTCCACAAACCATCCGTTGGATCAGAAAAGGGGCTTAAGTGTATCCCGAGAAGGCCCGACGTCTTTTTGGCATGGGTTACATGTTAGGTTTTTGAAAACTGAATCATCTCTAGTTCTGGAACCTCGATAGATAACGACGCCAGCCGGTTACCGTATATTCGTCAATAGCCCTAAATAGCGCACGTGCATTTTGGGGACTTTCGGGGGCCCAGAAAAGAAATGACAGCAAATGAGCAATGACCAAAGAGGCCTGCGTCAATTTGGCATGGGATTTGGTGTTAGGATTATCATCAGGGGCCACGAAATGACAAGCGGTGACCGACACCTGACTGGCGGGGTCACAGGCATCACCTGGTGTTAGTTTCAGGTCAATAGTGGCTGTGGAAGCAAAACTGTAGCCAAAATTGGTTGCAAGGTCAGTCAGGTGACCTTTCCTCCATTTTGTCTTTTTGGCATGTTTGCCATGTACATTTGGCCATGGACCGCACTTTGTTGAGACTTTGAAATATTTTCTAAGTCTCAAACGAGTGCGGGCCTTGGCCAAATGGACATGGCAAACATGCCAAAATGACAGGTCAACCGTACACTGCAGAAGGTCAGGGCTCGTTTTTTAAAGTTCTGGAGGTGCTACGGGCACCAAACTGCAGTGATATAATCATCTTTCAATGCTCTTTCAGAATATGCAGAGCTTGATTTCCACAAACTATCCGTTGGAACAGAAAAGGGGCTTAAGTGTATCCCGAGAAGGCCCAACGTCTTTTTGGCATGGGTTACATTTTAGGTTTTTGAAAACTGAATCGTCTCTAGTTCTGGAACCTCGATAGATAATGACGCCAGCCGGTTACCGTATATTCGTCAATAGCCCTAAATAGCGCACGTGCATTTTCAGGGCTTTCGGGGGCCCAGAAAAGAAATAGGAACGAAAGAGCATCGACTGCCAAGGCCTTGCGTCCATTTGGCAAATTTGAAAGATGGGTCAAACCTTTTTTGACCGTAACTCGGCTATAAGACCACCTGAGGACCCCAGATTTTCAGCAGCAATACTCCTCCTGCCCAATAATCAGACCCTAAGTGCTGGGCTTTGTAACTGCCGTGGAAAAAAAATGCTTCACTTTGGAGCCTCCGAATGGTCTCAGAGGCTTAGGCCTTAAGAGCCTTTGGAACAAAAGTTGGTCATTTAGGCCATACTTTCTTTCTACGTTATTTGAGGTTATGATTCCGACATATGTTGATCGGGACTCTATTTAGAGCATCCCCGTGGTGGTTTCACCTCTCTGGGGGTCTCGGAAGGCCCACAGTGGTCTTGTCCGTTTGGCATGGGAATGAACTCCCATTCATTTCCCTGCCAAAAGGACATTACATTTTCTCAGCCACAATAGCATCAAATTAAGTTATAATGTACAGGGCATCTGAATAGAGCCTCATAAACCACCTCTTAGAATATCTGGCCGGTAGCCCCTTTTAAAAGTGGACTTTAGCACAAGTAAAAAGCTACTCAGCATCAGGGGCCACGAAATGACAAGCGGTGACCGACACCTGACTGGCGGGGTCACAGGCATCACCTGGTGTTAGTTTCAGGTCAATAGTGGCTGTGGAAGCAAAACTGTAGCCAAAATTGGTTGCAAGGTCAGTCAGGTGACCTTTCCTCCATTTTGTCTTTTTGGCATGTTTGCCATGTACATTTGGCCATGGACCGCACTTTGTTGAGACTTTGAAATATTTTCTAAGTCTCAACCGAGTGCGGGCCTTGGCCAAATGGACATGGCAAACATGCCAAAATGACGGGTCAACCGTACACTGCAGAAGGTCAGGGCTCGTTTTTTAAAGTTCTGGAGGTGCTACGGGAACCAAACTGCAGTGATATAATCATCTTTCAATGCTCTTTCAGAATATGCAGAGCTTGATATCCACAAACCATCCGTTGGATCAGAAAAGGGGCTTAAGTGTATCCCGAGAAGGCCCGACGTCTTTTTGGCATGGGTTACATGTTAGGTTTTTGAAAACTGAATCGTCTCTAGTTCTGGAACCTCGATAGATAACGACGCCAGCCGGTTACCGTATATTCGTCAATAGCCCTAAATAGCGCACGTGCATTTTGGGGACTTTCGGGGGCCCAGAAAAGAAATGACAGCAAATGAGCAATGACCAAAGAGGCCTGCGTCAATTTGGCATGGGATTTGGTGTTAGGATTATCATCAGGGGCCACGAAATGACAAGCGGTGACCGACACCTGACTGGCGGGGTCACAGGCATCACCTGGTGTTAGTTTCAGGTCAATAGTGGCTGTGGAAGCAAAACTGTAGCCAAAATTGGTTGCAAGGTCAGTCAGGAGACCTTTCCTCCATTTTGTCTTTTTGGCATGTTTGCCATGTACATTTGGCCATGGACCGCACTTTGTTGAGACTTTGAAATATTTTCTAAGTCTCAACCGAGTGCGGGCCTTGGCCAAATGGACATGGCAAACATGCCAAAATGACAGGTCAACCGTACACTGCAGAAGGTCAGGGCTCGTTTTTTAAAGTTCTGGAGGTGCTACGGGCACCAAACTGCAGTGATATAATCATCTTTCAATGCTCTTTCAGAATATGCAGAGCTTGATTTCCACAAACTATCCGTTGGAACAGAAAAGGGGCTTAAGTGTATCCCGAGAAGGCCCAACGTCTTTTTGGCATGGGTTACATTTTAGGTTTTTGAAAACTGAATCGTCTCTAGTTCTGGAACCTCGATAGATAATGATGCCAGCCGGTTACCGTATATTCGTCAATAGCCCTAAATAGCGCACGTGCATTTTCAGGGCTTTCGGGGGCCCAGAAAAGAAATAGGAACGAAAGAGCATCGACTGCCAAGGCCTTGCATCCATTTGGCAAATTTGAAAGATGGGTCAAACCTTTTTTGACCGTAACTCGGCCATAAGACCACCTGAGGACCCCAGATTTTCAGCAGCAATACTCCTCCTGCCCAATAATCAGACCCTAAGTGCTGGGCTTTGTAACTGCCATGGAAAAAAAATGCTTCACTTTGGAGCCTCCAAATGGTCTCAGAGGCTTAGGCCTTAAGAGCCTTTGGAACAAAAGTTGGTCATTTAGGCCATACTTTCTTTCTACGTTATTTGAGGTTATGATTCCGACATATGTTGATCGGGACTCTATTTAGAGCATCCCCGTGGTGGTTTCACCTCTCTGGGGGTCTCGGAAGGCCCACAGTGGTCTTGTCCGTTTGGCATGGGAATGAACTCCCATTCATTTCCCTGCCAAAAGGACATTACATTTTCTCAGCCACAATAGCATCAAATTAAGTTATAATGTACAGGGCATCTGAATAGAGCCTCATAAACCACCTCTTAGAATATCTGGCCGGTAGCCCCTTTTAAAAGTGGACTTTAGCACAAGTAAAAAGCTACTCAGCATCAGGGGCCACGAAATGACAAGCGGTGACCGACACCTGACTGGCGGGGTCACAGGCATCACCTGGTGTTAGTTTCAGGTCAATAGTGGCTGTGGAAGCAAAACTGTAGCCAAAATTGGTTGCAAGGTCAGCCAGGTGACCTTTCCTCCATTTTGTCTTTTTGGCATGTTTGCCATGTACATTTGGCCATGGACCGCACTTTGTTGAGACTTTGAAATATTTTCTAAGTCTCAACCGAGTGCGGGCCTTGGCCAAATGGACATGGCAAACATGCCAAAATGACAGGTCAACCGTACACTGCAGAAGGTCAGGGCTCGTTTTTTAAAGTTCTGGAGGTGCTACGGGAACCAAACTGCAGTGATATAATCATCTTTCAATGCTCTTTCAGAATATGCAGAGCTTGATTTCCACAAACCATCCGTTGGATCAGAAAAGGGGCTTAAGTGTATCCCGAGAAGGCCCGACGTCTTTTTGGCATGGGTTACATGTTAGGTTTTTGAAAACTGAATCGTCTCTAGTTCTGGAACCTCGATAGATAACGACGCCAGCCGGTTACCGTATATTCGTCAATAGCCCTAAATAGCGCACGTGCATTTTGGGGACTTTCGTGGGCCCAGAAAAGAAATGACAGCAAATGAGCAATGACCAAAGAGGCTTGCGTCAATTTGGCATGGGATTTGGTGTTAGGATTATCATCAGGGGCCACGAAATGACAAGCGGTGACCGACACCTGACTGGCGGGGTCACAGGCATCACCTGGTGTTAGTTTCAGGTCAATAGTGGCTGTGGAAGCAAAACTGTAGCCAAAATTGGTTGCAAGGTCAGTCAGGTGACCTTTCCTCCATTTTGTCTTTTTGGCATGTTTGCCATGTACATTTGGCCATGGACCGCACTTTGTTGAGACTTTGAAATATTTTCTAAGTCTCAACCGAGTGCGGGCCTTGGCCAAATGGACATGGCAAACATGCCAAAATGACAGGTCAACCGTACACTGCAGAAGGTCAGGGCTCGTTTTTTAAAGTTCTGGAGGTGCTACGGGCACCAAACTGCAGTGATATAATCATCTTTCAATGCTCTTTCAGAATATGCAGAGCTTGATTTCCACAAACTATCCGTTGGAACAGAAAAGGGGCTTAAGTGTATCCCGAGAAGGCCCAACGTCTTTTTGGCATGGGTTACATTTTAGGTTTTTGAAAACTGAATCGTCTCTAGTTCTGGAACCTCGATAGATAATGACGCCAGCCGGTTACCGTATATTCGTCAATAGCCCTAAATAGCGCACGTGCATTTTCAGGGCTTTCGGGGGCCCAGAAAAGAAATAGGAACGAAAGAGCATCGACTGCCAAGGCCTTGCGTCCATTTGGCAAATTTGAAAGATGGGTCAAACCTTTTTTGACCTCAACTCGGCCATAAGACCACCTGAGGACCCCAGATTTTCAGCAGCGATACTCCTCCTGCCCAATAATCAGACCCTAAGTGCTGGGCTTTGTAACTGCCGTGGAAAAAAAATGCTTCACTTTGGAGCCTCCGAATGGTCTCAGAGGCTTAGGCCTTAAGAGCCTTTGGAACAAAAGTTGGTCATTTAGGCCATACTTTCTTTCTACGTTATTTGAGGTTATGATTCCGACATATGTTGATCGGGACTCTATTTAGAGCATCCCCGTGGTGGTTTCACCTCTCTGGGGGTCTCGGAAGGCCCACAGTGGTCTTGTCCGTTTGGCATGGGAATGAACTCCCATTCATTTCCCTGCCAAAAGGACATTACATTTTCTCAGCCACAATAGCATCACATTAAGTTATAATGTACAGGGCATCTGAATAGAGCCTCATAAACCACCTCTTAGAATATCTGGCCGGTAGCCCCTTCTAAAAGTGGACTTTAGCACAAGTAAAAAGCTACTCAGCATCAGGGGCCACGAAATGACAAGCGGTGACCGACACCTGACTGGCGGGGTCACAGGCATCACCTGGTGTTAGTTTCAGGTCAATAGTGGCTGTGGAAGCAAAACTGTAGCCAAAATTGGTTGCAAGGTCAGCCAGGTGACCTTTCCTCCATTTTGTCTTTTTGGCATGTTTACCATGTACATTTGGCCATGGACCGCACTTTGTTGAGACTTTGAAATATTTTCTATGTCTCAACCGAGTGCGGGCCTTGGCCAAATGGACATGGCAAACATGCCAAAATGACAGGTCAACCGTACACTGCAGAAGGTCAGGGCTCGTTTTTTAAAGTTCTGGAGGTGCTACGGGAACCAAACTGCAGTGATATAATCATCTTTCAATGCTCTTTCAGAATATGCAGAGCTTGATTTCCACAAACCATCCGTTGGATCAGAAAAGGGGCTTAAGTGTATCCCGAGAAGGCCCGACGTCTTTTTGGCATGGGTTACATGTTAGGTTTTTGAAAACTGAATCGTCTCTAGTTCTGGAACCTCGATAGATAACGACGCCAGCCGGTTACCGTATATTCGTCAATAGCCCTAAATAGCGCACGTGCATTTTGGGGACTTTCGGGGGCCCAGAAAAGAAATGACAGCAAATGAGCAATGACCAAAGAGGCCTGTGTCAATTTGGCATGGGATTTGGTGTTAGGATTATCATCAGGGGCCACGAAATGACAAGCGGTGACCGACACCTGACTGGCGGGGTCACAGGCATCACCTGGTGTTAGTTTCAGGTCAATAGTGGCTGTGGAAGCAAAACTGTAGCCAAAATTGGTTGCAAGGTCAGTCAGGTGACCTTTCCTCCATTTTGTCTTTTTGGCATGTTTGCCATGTACATTTGGCCATGGACCGCACTTTGTTGAGACTTTGAAATATTTTCTAAGTCTCAACCGAGTGCGGGCCTTGGCCAAATGGACATGGCAAACATGCCAAAATGACAGGTCAACCGTACACTGCAGAAGGTCAGGGCTCGTTTTTTAAAGTTCTGGAGGTGCTACGGGCACCAAACTGCAGTGATATAATCATCTTTCAATGCTCTTTCAGAATATGCAGAGCTTGATTTCCACAAACTATCCGTTGGAACAGAAAAGGGGCTTAAGTGTATCCCGAGAAGGCCCAACGTCTTTTTGGCATGGGTTACATTTTAGGTTTTTGAAAACTGAATCGTCTCTAGTTCTGGAACCTCGATAGATAATGACGCCAGCCGGTTACCGTATATTCGTCAATAGCCCTAAATAGCGCACGTGCATTTTCAGGGCTTTCGGGGGCCCAGAAAAGAAATAGGAACGAAAGAGCATCGACTGCCAAGGCCTTGCGTCCATTTGGCAAATTTGAAAGATGGGTCAAACCTTTTTTGACCGTAACTCGGCCATAAGACCACCTGAGGACCCCAGATTTTCAGCAGCGATACTCCTCCTGCCCAATAATCAGACCCTAAGTGCTGGGCTTTGTAACTGCCGTGGAAAAAAAATGCTTCACTTTGGAGCCTCCGAATGGTCTCAGAGGCTTAGGCCTTAAGAGCCTTTGGAACAAAAGTTGGTCATTTAGGCCATACTTTCTTTCTACGTTATTTGAGGTTATGATTCCGACATATGTTGATCGGGACTCTATTTAGAGCATCCCCGTGGTGGTTTCACCTCTCTGGGGGTCTCGGAAGGCCCACAGTGGTCTTGTCCGTTTGGCATGGGAATGAACTCCCATTCATTTCCCTGCCAAAAGGACATTACATTTTCTCAGCCACAATAGCATCACATTAAGTTATAATGTACAGGGCATCTGAATAGAGCCTCATAAACCACCTCTTAGAATATCTGGCCGGTAGCCCCTTCTAAAAGTGGACTTTAGCACAAGTAAAAAGCTACTCAGCATCAGGGGCCACGAAATGACAAGCGGTGACCGACACCTGACTGGCGGGGTCACAGGCATCACCTGGTGTTAGTTTCAGGTCAATAGTGGCTGTGGAAGCAAAACTGTAGCCAAAATTGGTTGCAAGGTCAGCCAGGTGACCTTTCCTCCATTTTGTCTTTTTGGCATGTTTGCCATGTACATTTGGCCATGGACCGCACTTTGTTGAGACTTTGAAATATTTTCTAAGTCTCAACCGAGTGCGGGCCTTGGCCAAATGGACATGGCAAACATGCCAAAATGACAGGTCAACCGTACACTGCAGAAGGTCAGGGCTCGTTTTTTAAAGTTCTGGAGGTGCTACGGGAACCAAACTGCAGTGATATAATCATCTTTCAATGCTCTTTCAGAATATGCAGAGCTTGATTTCCACAAACCATCCGTTGGATCAGAAAAGGGGCTTAAGTGTATCCCGAGAAGGCCCGACGTCTTTTTGGCATGGGTTACATGTTAGGTTTTTGAAAACTGAATCGTCTCTAGTTCTGGAACCTCGATAGATAACGACGCCAGCCGGTTACCGTATATTCGTCAATAGCCCTAAATAGCGCACGTGCATTTTGGGGACTTTCGGGGGCCCAGAAAAGAAATGACAGCAAATGAGCAATGACCAAAGAGGCCTGCGTCAATTTGGCATGGGATTTGGTGTTAGGATTATCATCAGGGGCCACGAAATGACAAGCGGTGACCGACACCTGACTGGCGGGGTCACAGGCATCACCTGGTGTTAGTTTCAGGTCAATAGTGGCTGTGGAAGCAAAACTGTAGCCAAAATTGGTTGCAAGGTCAGTCAGGTGACCTTTCCTCCATTTTGTCTTTTTGGCATGTTTGCCATGTACATTTGGCCATGGACCGCACTTTGTTGAGACTTTGAAATATTTTCTAAGTCTCAACCGAGTGCGGGCCTTGGCCAAATGGACATGGCAAACATGCCAAAATGACAGGTCAACCGTACACTGCAGAAGGTCAGGGCTCGTTTTTTAAAGTTCTGGAGGTGCTACGGGCACCAAACTGCAGTGATATAATCATCTTTCAATGCTCTTTCAGAATATGCAGAGCTTGATTTCCACAAACTATCCGTTGGAACAGAAAAGGGGCTTAAGTGTATCCCGAGAAGGCCCAACGTCTTTTTGGCATGGGTTACATTTTAGGTTTTTGAAAACTGAATCGTCTCTAGTTCTGGAACCTCGATAGATAATGACGCCAGCCGGTTACCGTATATTCGTCAATAGCCCTAAATAGCGCACGTGCATTTTCAGGGCTTTCGGGGGCCCAGAAAAGAAATAGGAACGAAAGAGCATCGACTGCCAAGGCCTTGCGTCCATTTGGCAAATTTGAAAGATGGGTCAAACCTTTTTTGACCGTAACTCGGCCATAAGACCACCTGAGGACCCCAGATTTTCAGCAGCGATACTCCTCCTGCCCAATAATCAGACCCTAAGTGCTGGGCTTTGTAACTGCCGTGGAAAAAAAATGCTTCACTTTGGAGCCTCCGAATGGTCTCAGAGGCTTAGGCCTTAAGAGCCTTTGGAACAAAAGTTGGTCATTTAGGCCATACTTTCTTTCTACGTTATTTGAGGTTATGATTCCGACATATGTTGATCGGGACTCTATTTAGAGCATCCCCGTGGTGGTTTCACCTCTCTGGGGGTCTCGGAAGGCCCACAGTGGTCTTGTCCGTTTGGCATGGGAATGAACTCCCATTCATTTCCCTGCCAAAAGGACATTACATTTTCTCAGCCACAATAGCATCACATTAAGTTATAATGTACAGGGCATCTGAATAGAGCCTCATAAACCACCTCTTAGAATATCTGTCCGGTAGCCCCTTCTAAAAGTGGACTTTAGCACAAGTAAAAAGCTACTCAGCATCAGGGGCCACGAAATGACAAGCGGTGACCGACACCTGACTGGCGGGGTCACAGGCATCACCTGGTGTTAGTTTCAGGTCAATAGTGGCTGTGGAAGCAAAACTGTAGCCAAAATTGGTTGCAAGGTCAGCCAGGTGACCTTTCCTCCATTTTGTCTTTTTGGCATGTTTGCCATGTACATTTGGCCATGGACCGCACTTTATTGAGACTTTGAAATATTTTCTAAGTCTCAACCGAGTGCGGGCCTTGGCCAAATGGACATGGCAAACATGCCAAAATGACAGGTCAACCGTACACTGCAGAAGGTCAGGGCTCGTTTTTTAAAGTTCTGGAGGTGCTACGGGAACCAAACTGCAGTGATATAATCATCTTTCAATGCTCTTTCAGAATATGCAGAGCTTGATTTCCACAAACCATCCGTTGGATCAGAAAAGGGGCTTAAGTGTATCCCGAGAAGGCCCGACGTCTTTTTGGCATGGGTTACATGTTAGGTTTTTGAAAACTGAATCGTCTCTAGTTCTGGAACCTCGATAGATAACGACGCCAGCCGGTTACCGTATATTCGTCAATAGCCCTAAATAGCGCACGTGCATTTTCAGGGCTTTCGGGGGCCCAGAAAAGAAATAGGAACGAAAGAGCATCGACTGCCAAGGCCTTGCATCCATTTGGCAAATTTGAAAGATGGGTCAAACCTTTTTTGACCGTAACTCGGCCATAAGACCACCTGAGGACCCCAGATTTTCAGCAGCAATACTCCTCCTGCCCAATAATCAGACCCTAAGTGCTGGGCTTTGTAACTGCCGTGGAAAAAAAATGCTTCACTTTGGAGCCTCCGAATGGTCTCAGAGGCTTAGGCCTTAAGAGCCTTTGGAACAAAAGTTGGTCATTTAGGCCATACTTTCTTTCTACGTTATTTGAGGTTATGATTCCGACATATGTTGATCGGGACTCTATTTAGAGCATCCCCGTGGTGGTTTCACCTCTCTGGGGGTCTCGGAAGGCCCACAGTGGTCTTGTCCGTTTGGCATGGGAATGAACTCCCATTCATTTCCCTGCCAAAAGGACATTACATTTTCTCAGCCACAATAGCATCAAATTAAGTTATAATGTACAGGGCATCTGAATAGAGCCTCATAAACCACCTCTTAGAATATCTGGCCGGTAGCCCCTTTTAAAAGTGGACTTT
Organism: Nannobrachium achirus; assembly: GCF_963921795.1. Taxonomy (NCBI): domain Eukaryota; kingdom Metazoa; phylum Chordata; class Actinopteri; order Myctophiformes; family Myctophidae; genus Nannobrachium; species Nannobrachium achirus. The sequence goes on from NC_137814.1 coordinate 74,891,996, forward strand.
AGCACAAGTAAAAAGCTACTCAGCATCAGGGGCCACGAAATGACAAGCGGTGACCGACACCTGACTGGCGGGGTCACAGGCATCACCTGGTGTTAGTTTCAGGTCAATAGTGGCTGTGGAAGCAAAACTGTAGCCAAAATTGGTTGCAAGGTCAGCCAGGTGACCTTTCCTCCATTTTGTCTTTTTGGCATGTTTGCCATGTACATTTGGCCATGGACCGCACTTTGTTGAGACTTTGAAATATTTTCTAAGTCTCAACCGAGTGCGGGCCTTGGCCAAATGGACATGGCAAACATGCCAAAATGACAGGTCAACCGTACACTGCAGAAGGTCAGGGCTCGTTTTTTAAAGTTCTGGAGGTGCTACGGGAACCAAACTGCAGTGATATAATCATCTTTCAATGCTCTTTCAGAATATGCAGAGCTTGATTTCCACAAACCATCCGTTGGATCAGAAAAGGGGCTTAAGTGTATCCCGAGAAGGCCCGACGTCTTTTTGGCATGGGTTACATGTTAGGTTTTTGAAAACTGAATCGTCTCTAGTTCTGGAACCTCGATAGATAACGACGCCAGCCGGTTACCGTATATTCGTCAATAGCCCTAAACAGCGCACGTGCATTTTGGGGACTTTCGTGGGCCCAGAAAAGAAATGACAGCAAATGAGCAATGACCAAAGAGGCCTGCGTCAATTTGGCATGGGATTTGGTGTTAGGATTATCATCAGGGGCCACGAAATGACAAGCGGTGACCGACACCTGACTGGCGGGGTCACAGGCATCACCTGGTGTTAGTTTCAGGTCAATAGTGGCTGTGGAAGCAAAACTGTAGCCAAAATTGGTTGCAAGGTCAGTCAGGTGACCTTTCCTCCATTTTGTCTTTTTGGCATGTTTGCCATGTACATTTGGCCATGGACCGCACTTTGTTGAGACTTTGAAATATTTTCTAAGTCTCAACCGAGTGCGGGCCTTGGCCAAATGGACATGGCAAACATGCCAAAATGACAGGTCAACCGTACACTGCAGAAGGTCAGGGCTCGTTTTTTAAAGTTCTGGAGGTGCTACGGGCACCAAACTGCAGTGATATAATCATCTTTCAATGCTCTTTCAGAATATGCAGAGCTTGATTTCCACAAACTATCCGTTGGAACAGAAAAGGGGCTTAAGTGTATCCCGAGAAGGCCCAACGTCTTTTTGGCATGGGTTACATTTTAGGTTTTTGAAAACTGAATCGTCTCTAGTTCTGGAACCTCGATAGATAATGACGCCAGCCGGTTACCGTATATTCGTCAATAGCCCTAAATAGCGCACGTGCATTTTCAGGGCTTTCGGGGGCCCAGAAAAGAAATAGGAACGAAAGAGCATCGACTGCCAAGGCCTTGCGTCCATTTGGCAAATTTGAAAGATGGGTCAAACCTTTTTTGACCGTAACTCGGCCATAAGACCACCTGAGGACCCCAGATTTTCAGCAGCGATACTCCTCCTGCCCAATAATCAGACCCTAAGTGCTGGGCTTTGTAACTGCCGTGGAAAAAAAATGCTTCACTTTGGAGCCTCCGAATGGTCTCAGAGGCTTAGGCCTTAAGAGCCTTTGGAACAAAAGTTGGTCATTTAGGCCATACTTTCTTTCTACGTTATTTGAGGTTATGATTCCGACATATGTTGATCGGGACTCTATTTAGAGCATCCCCGTGGTGGTTTCACCTCTCTGGGGGTCTCGGAAGGCCCACAGTGGTCTTGTCCGTTTGGCATGGGAATGAACTCCCATTCATTTCCCTGCCAAAAGGACATTACATTTTCTCAGCCACAATAGCATCACATTAAGTTATAATGTACAGGGCATCTGAATAGAGCCTCATAAACCACCTCTTAGAATATCTGGCCGGTAGCCCCTTCTAAAAGTGGACTTTAGCACAAGTAAAAAGCTACTCAGCATCAGGGGCCACGAAATGACAAGCGGTGACCGACACCTGACTGGCGGGGTCACAGGCATCACCTGGTGTTAGTTTCAGGTCAATAGTGGCTGTGGAAGCAAAACTGTAGCCAAAATTGGTTGCAAGGTCAGCCAGGTGACCTTTCCTCCATTTTGTCTTTTTGGCATGTTTGCCATGTACATTTGGCCATGGACCGCACTTTGTTGAGACTTTGAAATATTTTCTAAGTCTCAACCGAGTGCGGGCCTTGGCCAAATGGACATGGCAAACATGCCAAAATGACAGGTCAACCGTACACTGCAGAAGGTCAGGGCTCGTTTTTTAAAGTTCTGGAGGTGCTACGGGAACCAAACTGCAGTGATATAATCATCTTTCAATGCTCTTTCAGAATATGCAGAGCTTGATTTCCACAAACCATCCGTTGGATCAGAAAAGGGGCTTAAGTGTATCCCGAGAAGGCCCGACGTCTTTTTGGCATGGGTTACATGTTAGGTTTTTGAAAACTGAATCGTCTCTAGTTCTGGAACCTCGATAGATAACGACGCCAGCCGGTTACCGTATATTCGTCAATAGCCCTAAATAGCGCACGTGCATTTTGGGGACTTTCGGGGGCCCAGAAAAGAAATGACAGCAAATGAGCAATGACCAAAGAGGCCTGTGTCAATTTGGCATGGGATTTGGTGTTAGGATTATCATCAGGGGCCACGAAATGACAAGCGGTGACCGACACCTGACTGGCGGGGTCACAGGCATCACCTGGTGTTAGTTTCAGGTCAATAGTGGCTGTGGAAGCAAAACTGTAGCCAAAATTGGTTGCAAGGTCAGTCAGGTGACCTTTCCTCCATTTTGTCTTTTTGGCATGTTTGCCATGTACATTTGGCCATGGACCGCACTTTGTTGAGACTTTGAAATATTTTCTAAGTCTCAACCGAGTGCGGGCCTTGGCCAAATGGACATGGCAAACATGCCAAAATGACAGGTCAACCGTACACTGCAGAAGGTCAGGGCTCGTTTTTTAAAGTTCTGGAGGTGCTACGGGCACCAAACTGCAGTGATATAATCATCTTTCAATGCTCTTTCAGAATATGCAGAGCTTGATTTCCACAAACTATCCGTTGGAACAGAAAAGGGGCTTAAGTGTATCCCGAGAAGGCCCAACGTCTTTTTGGCATGGGTTACATTTTAGGTTTTTGAAAACTGAATCGTCTCTAGTTCTGGAACCTCGATAGATAATGACGCCAGCCGGTTACCGTATATTCGTCAATAGCCCTAAATAGCGCACGTGCATTTTCAGGGCTTTCGGGGGCCCAGAAAAGAAATAGGAACGAAAGAGCATCGACTGCCAAGGCCTTGCGTCCATTTGGCAAATTTGAAAGATGGGTCAAACCTTTTTTAACCGTAACTCGGCCATAAGACCACCTGAGGACCCCAGATTTTCAGCAGCGATACTCCTCCTGCCCAATAATCAGACCCTAAGTGCTGGGCTTTGTAACTGCCGTGGAAAAAAAATGCTTCACTTTGGAGCCTCCGAATGGTCTCAGAGGCTTAGGCCTTAAGAGCCTTTGGAACAAAAGTTGGTCATTTAGGCCATACTTTCTTTCTACGTTATTTGAGGTTATGATTCCGACATATGTTGATCGGGACTCTATTTAGAGCATCCCCGTGGTGGTTTCACCTCTCTGGGGGTCTCGGAAGGCCCACAGTGGTCTTGTCCGTTTGGCATGGGAATGAACTCCCATTCATTTCCCTGCCAAAAGGACATTACATTTTCTCAGCCACAATAGCATCACATTAAGTTATAATGTACAGGGCATCTGAATAGAGCCTCATAAACCACCTCTTAGAATATCTGGCCGGTAGCCCCTTCTAAAAGTGGACTTTAGCACAAGTAAAAAGCTACTCAGCATCAGGGGCCACGAAATGACAAGCGGTGACCGACACCTGACTGGCGGGGTCACAGGCATCACCTGGTGTTAGTTTCAGGTCAATAGTGGCTGTGGAAGCAAAACTGTAGCCAAAATTGGTTGCAAGGTCAGCCAGGTGACCTTTCCTCCATTTTGTCTTTTTGGCATGTTTGCCATGTACATTTGGCCATGGACCGCACTTTGTTGAGACTTTGAAATATTTTCTAAGTCTCAACCGAGTGCGGGCCTTGGCCAAATGGACATGGCAAACATGCCAAAATGACAGGTCAACCGTACACTGCAGAAGGTCAGGGCTCGTTTTTTAAAGTTCTGGAGGTGCTACGGGAACCAAACTGCAGTGATATAATCATCTTTCAATGCTCTTTCAGAATATGCAGAGCTTGATTTCCACAAACCATCCGTTGGATCAGAAAAGGGGCTTAAGTGTATCCCGAGAAGGCCCGACGTCTTTTTGGCATGGGTTACATGTTAGGTTTTTGAAAACTGAATCGTCTCTAGTTCTGGAACCTCGATAGATAACGACGCCAGCCGGTTACCGTATATTCGTCAATAGCCCTAAATAGCGCACGTGCATTTTGGGGACTTTCGGGGGCCCAGAAAAGAAATGACAGCAAATGAGCAATGACCAAAGAGGCCTGCGTCAATTTGGCATGGGATTTGGTGTTAGGATTATCATCAGGGGCCACGAAATGACAAGCGGTGACCGACACCTGACTGGCGGGGTCACAGGCATCACCTGGTGTTAGTTTCAGGTCAATAGTGGCTGTGGAAGCAAAACTGTAGCCAAAATTGGTTGCAAGGTCAGTCAGGTGACCTTTCCTCCATTTTGTCTTTTTGGCATGTTTGCCATGTACATTTGGCCATGGACCGCACTTTGTTGAGACTTTGAAATATTTTCTAAGTCTCAACCGAGTGCGGGCCTTGGCCAAATGGACATGGCAAACATGCCAAAATGACAGGTCAACCGTACACTGCAGAAGGTCAGGGCTCGTTTTTTAAAGTTCTGGAGGTGCTACGGGCACCAAACTGCAGTGATATAATCATCTTTCAATGCTCTTTCAGAATATGCAGAGCTTGATTTCCACAAACTATCCGTTGGAACAGAAAAGGGGCTTAAGTGTATCCCGAGAAGGCCCAACGTCTTTTTGGCATGGGTTACATTTTAGGTTTTTGAAAACTGAATCGTCTCTAGTTCTGGAACCTCGATAGATAATGACGCCAGCCGGTTACCGTATATTCGTCAATAGCCCTAAATAGCGCACGTGCATTTTCAGGGCTTTCGGGGGCCCAGAAAAGAAATAGGAACGAAAGAGCATCGACTGCCAAGGCCTTGCGTCCATTTGGCAAATTTGAAAGATGGGTCAAACCTTTTTTGACCTCAACTCGGCCATAAGACCACCTGAGGACCCCAGATTTTCAGCAGCGATACTCCTCCTGCCCAATAATCAGACCCTAAGTGCTGGGCTTTGTAACTGCCGTGGAAAAAAAATGCTTCACTTTGGAGCCTCCGAATGGTCTCAGAGGCTTAGGCCTTAAGAGCCTTTGGAACAAAAGTTGGTCATTTAGGCCATACTTTCTTTCTACGTTATTTGAGGTTATGATTCCGACATATGTTGATCGGGACTCTATTTAGAGCATCCCCGTGGTGGTTTCACCTCTCTGGGGGTCTCGGAAGGCCCACAGTGGTCTTGTCCGTTTGGCATGGGAATGAACTCCCATTCATTTCCCTGCCAAAAGGACATTACATTTTCTCAGCCACAATAGCATCACATTAAGTTATAATGTACAGGGCATCTGAATAGAGCCTCATAAACCACCTCTTAGAATATCTGGCCGGTAGTCCCTTCTAAAAGTGGACTTTAGCACAAGTAAAAAGCTACTCAGCATCAGGGGCCACGAAATGACAAGCGGTGACCGACACCTGACTGGCGGGGTCACAGGCATCACCTGGTGTTAGTTTCAGGTCAATAGTGGCTGTGGAAGCAAAACTGTAGCCAAAATTGGTTGCAAGGTCAGCCAGGTGACCTTTCCTCCATTTTGTCTTTTTGGCATGTTTGCCATGTACATTTGGCCATGGACCGCACTTTGTTGAGACTTTGAAATATTTTCTAAGTCTCAACCGAGTGCGGGCCTTGGCCAAATGGACATGGCAAACATGCCAAAATGACAGGTCAACCGTACACTGCAGAAGGTCAGGGCTCGTTTTTTAAAGTTCTGGAGGTGCTACGGGAACCAAACTGCAGTGATATAATCATCTTTCAATGCTCTTTCAGAATATGCAGAGCTTGATTTCCACAAACCATCCGTTGGATCAGAAAAGGGGCTTAAGTGTATCCCGAGAAGGCCCGACGTCTTTTTGGCATGGGTTACATGTTAGGTTTTTGAAAACTGAATCGTCTCTAGTTCTGGAACCTCGATAGATAACGACGCCAGCCGGTTACCGTATATTCGTCAATAGCCCTAAATAGCGCACGTGCATTTTGGGGACTTTCGGGGGCCCAGAAAAGAAATGACAGCAAATGAGCAATGACCAAAGAGGCCTGTGTCAATTTGGCATGGGATTTGGTGTTAGGATTATCATCAGGGGCCACGAAATGACAAGCGGTGACCGACACCTGACTGGCGGGGTCACAGGCATCACCTGGTGTTAGTTTCAGGTCAATAGTGGCTGTGGAAGCAAAACTGTAGCCAAAATTGGTTGCAAGGTCAGTCAGGTGACCTTTCCTCCATTTTGTCTTTTTGGCATGTTTGCCATGTACATTTGGCCATGGACCGCACTTTGTTGAGACTTTGAAATATTTTCTAAGTCTCAACCGAGTGCGGGCCTTGGCCAAATGGACATGGCAAACATGCCAAAATGACAGGTCAACCGTACACTGCAGAAGGTCAGGGCTCGTTTTTTAAAGTTCTGGAGGTGCTACGGGCACCAAACTGCAGTGATATAATCATCTTTCAATGCTCTTTCAGAATATGCAGAGCTTGATTTCCACAAACTATCCGTTGGAACAGAAAAGGGGCTTAAGTGTATCCCGAGAAGGCCCAACGTCTTTTTGGCATGGGTTACATTTTAGGTTTTTGAAAACTGAATCGTCTCTAGTTCTGGAACCTCGATAGATAATGACGCCAGCCGGTTACCGTATATTCGTCAATAGCCCTAAATAGCGCACGTGCATTTTCAGGGCTTTCGGGGGCCCAGAAAAGAAATAGGAACGAAAGAGCATCGACTGCCAAGGCCTTGCGTCCATTTGGCAAATTTGAAAGATGGGTCAAACCTTTTTTAACCGTAACTCGGCCATAAGACCACCTGAGGACCCCAGATTTTCAGCAGCGATACTCCTCCTGCCCAATAATCAGACCCTAAGTGCTGGGCTTTGTAACTGCCGTGGAAAAAAAATGCTTCACTTTGGAGCCTCCGAATGGTCTCAGAGGCTTAGGCCTTAAGAGCCTTTGGAACAAAAGTTGGTCATTTAGGCCATACTTTCTTTCTACGTTATTTGAGGTTATGATTCCGACATATGTTGATCGGGACTCTATTTAGAGCATCCCCGTGGTGGTTTCACCTCTCTGGGGGTCTCGGAAGGCCCACAGTGGTCTTGTCCGTTTGGCATGGGAATGAACTCCCATTCATTTCCCTGCCAAAAGGACATTACATTTTCTCAGCCACAATAGCATCACATTAAGTTATAATGTACAGGGCATCTGAATAGAGCCTCATAAACCACCTCTTAGAATATCTGGCCGGTAGCCCCTTCTAAAAGTGGACTTTAGCACAAGTAAAAAGCTACTCAGCATCAGGGGCCACGAAATGACAAGCGGTGACCGACACCTGACTGGCGGGGTCACAGGCATCACCTGGTGTTAGTTTCAGGTCAATAGTGGCTGTGGAAGCAAAACTGTAGCCAAAATTGGTTGCAAGGTCAGCCAGGTGACCTTTCCTCCATTTTGTCTTTTTGGCATGTTTGCCATGTACATTTGGCCATGGACCGCACTTTGTTGAGACTTTGAAATATTTTCTAAGTCTCAACCGAGTGCGGGCCTTGGCCAAATGGACATGGCAAACATGCCAAAATGACAGGTCAACCGTACACTGCAGAAGGTCAGGGCTCGTTTTTTAAAGTTCTGGAGGTGCTACGGGAACCAAACTGCAGTGATATAATCATCTTTCAATGCTCTTTCAGAATATGCAGAGCTTGATTTCCACAAACCATCCGTTGGATCAGAAAAGGGGCTTAAGTGTATCCCGAGAAGGCCCGACGTCTTTTTGGCATGGGTTACATGTTAGGTTTTTGAAAACTGAATCGTCTCTAGTTCTGGAACCTCGATAGATAACGACGCCAGCCGGTTACCGTATATTCGTCAATAGCCCTAAATAGCGCACGTGCATTTTGGGGACTTTCGGGGGCCCAGAAAAGAAATGACAGCAAATGAGCAATGACCAAAGAGGCCTGCGTCAATTTGGCATGGGATTTGGTGTTAGGATTATCATCAGGGGCCACGAAATGACAAGCGGTGACCGACACCTGACTGGCGGGGTCACAGGCATCACCTGGTGTTAGTTTCAGGTCAATAGTGGCTGTGGAAGCAAAACTGTAGCCAAAATTGGTTGCAAGGTCAGTCAGGTGACCTTTCCTCCATTTTGTCTTTTTGGCATGTTTGCCATGTACATTTGGCCATGGACCGCACTTTGTTGAGACTTTGAAATATTTTCTAAGTCTCAACCGAGTGCGGGCCTTGGCCAAATGGACATGGCAAACATGCCAAAATGACAGGTCAACCGTACACTGCAGAAGGTCAGGGCTCGTTTTTTAAAGTTCTGGAGGTGCTACGGGCACCAAACTGCAGTGATATAATCATCTTTCAATGCTCTTTCAGAATATGCAGAGCTTGATTTCCACAAACTATCCGTTGGAACAGAAAAGGGGCTTAAGTGTATCCCGAGAAGGCCCAACGTCTTTTTGGCATGGGTTACATTTTAGGTTTTTGAAAACTGAATCGTCTCTAGTTCTGGAACCTCGATAGATAATGACGCCAGCCGGTTACCGTATATTCGTCAATAGCCCTAAATAGCGCACGTGCATTTTCAGGGCTTTCGGGGGCCCAGAAAAGAAATAGGAACGAAAGAGCATCGACTGCCAAGGCCTTGCGTCCATTTGGCAAATTTGAAAGATGGGTCAAACCTTTTTTGACCTCAACTCGGCCATAAGACCACCTGAGGACCCCAGATTTTCAGCAGCGATACTCCTCCTGCCCAATAATCAGACCCTAAGTGCTGGGCTTTGTAACTGCCGTGGAAAAAAAATGCTTCACTTTGGAGCCTCCGAATGGTCTCAGAGGCTTAGGCCTTAAGAGCCTTTGGAACAAAAGTTGGTCATTTAGGCCATACTTTCTTTCTACGTTATTTGAGGTTATGATTCCGACATATGTTGATCGGGACTCTATTTAGAGCATCCCCGTGGTGGTTTCACCTCTCTGGGGGTCTCGGAAGGCCCACAGTGGTCTTGTCCGTTTGGCATGGGAATGAACTCCCATTCATTTCCCTGCCAAAAGGACATTACATTTTCTCAGCCACAATAGCATCACATTAAGTTATAATGTACAGGGCATCTGAATAGAGCCTCATAAACCACCTCTTAGAATATCTGGCCGGTAGTCCCTTCTAAAAGTGGACTTTAGCACAAGTAAAAAGCTACTCAGCATCAGGGGCCACGAAATGACAAGCGGTGACCGACACCTGACTGGCGGGGTCACAGGCATCACCTGGTGTTAGTTTCAGGTCAATAGTGGCTGTGGAAGCAAAACTGTAGCCAAAATTGGTTGCAAGGTCAGCCAGGTGACCTTTCCTCCATTTTGTCTTTTTGGCATGTTTGCCATGTACATTTGGCCATGGACCGCACTTTGTTGAGACTTTGAAATATTTTCTAAGTCTCAACCGAGTGCGGGCCTTGGCCAAATGGACATGGCAAACATGCCAAAATGACAGGTCAACCGTACACTGCAGAAGGTCAGGGCTCGTTTTTTAAAGTTCTGGAGGTGCTACGGGAACCAAACTGCAGTGATATAATCATCTTTCAATGCTCTTTCAGAATATGCAGAGCTTGATTTCCACAAACCATCCGTTGGATCAGAAAAGGGGCTTAAGTGTATCCCGAGAAGGCCCGACGTCTTTTTGGCATGGGTTACATGTTAGGTTTTTGAAAACTGAATCGTCTCTAGTTCTGGAACCTCGATAGATAACGACGCCAGCCGGTTACCGTATATTCGTCAATAGCCCTAAATAGCGCACGTGCATTTTGGGGACTTTCGGGGGCCCAGAAAAGAAATGACAGCAAATGAGCAATGACCAAAGAGGCCTGCGTCAATTTGGCATGGGATTTGGTGTTAGGATTATCATCAGGGGCCACGAAATGACAAGCGGTGACCGACACCTGACTGGCGGGGTCACAGGCATCACCTGGTGTTAGTTTCAGGTCAATAGTGGCTGTGGAAGCAAAACTGTAGCCAAAATTGGTTGCAAGGTCAGTCAGGTGACCTTTCCTCCATTTTGTCTTTTTGGCATGTTTGCCATGTACATTTGGCCATGGACCGCACTTTGTTGAGACTTTGAAATATTTTCTAAGTCTCAACCGAGTGCGGGCCTTGGCCAAATGGACATGGCAAACATGCCAAAATGACAGGTCAACCGTACACTGCAGAAGGTCAGGGCTCGTTTTTTAAAGTTCTGGAGGTGCTACGGGCACCAAACTGCAGTGATATAATCATCTTTCAATGCTCTTTCAGAATATGCAGAGCTTGATTTCCACAAACTATCCGTTGGAACAGAAAAGGGGCTTAAGTGTATCCCGAGAAGGCCCAACGTCTTTTTGGCATGGGTTACATTTTAGGTTTTTGAAAACTGAATCGTCTCTAGTTCTGGAACCTCGATAGATAATGACGCCAGCCGGTTACCGTATATTCGTCAATAGCCCTAAATAGCGCACGTGCATTTTCAGGGCTTTCGGGGGCCCAGAAAAGAAATAGGAACGAAAGAGCATCGACTGCCAAGGCCTTGCGTCCATTTGGCAAATTTGAAAGATGGGTCAAACCTTTTTTGACCTCAACTCGGCCATAAGACCACCTGAGGACCCCAGATTTTCAGCAGCGATACTCCTCCTGCCCAATAATCAGACCCTAAGTGCTGGGCTTTGTAACTGCCGTGGAAAAAAAATGCTTCACTTTGGAGCCTCCGAATGGTCTCAGAGGCTTAGGCCTTAAGAGCCTTTGGAACAAAAGTTGGTCATTTAGGCCATACTTTCTTTCTACGTTATTTGAGGTTATGATTCCGACATATGTTGATCGGGACTCTATTTAGAGCATCCCCGTGGTGGTTTCACCTCTCTGGGGGTCTCGGAAGGCCCACAGTGGTCTTGTCCGTTTGGCATGGGAATGAACTCCCATTCATTTCCCTGCCAAAAGGACATTACATTTTCTCAGCCACAATAGCATCACATTAAGTTATAATGTACAGGGCATCTGAATAGAGCCTCATAAACCACCTCTTAGAATATCTGGCCGGTAGCCCCTTCTAAAAGTGGACTTTAGCACAAGTAAAAAGCTACTCAGCATCAGGGGCCACGAAATGACAAGCGGTGACCGACACCTGACTGGCGGGGTCACAGGCATCACCTGGTGTTAGTTTCAGGTCAATAGTGGCTGTGGAAGCAAAACTGTAGCCAAAATTGGTTGCAAGGTCAGCCAGGTGACCTTTCCTCCATTTTGTCTTTTTGGCATGTTTGCCATGTACATTTGGCCATGGACCGCACTTTGTTGAGACTTTGAAATATTTTCTAAGTCTCAACCGAGTGCGGGCCTTGGCCAAATGGACATGGCAAACATGCCAAAATGACAGGTCAACCGTACACTGCAGAAGGTCAGGGCTCGTTTTTTAAAGTTCTGGAGGTGCTACGGGAACCAAACTGCAGTGATATAATCATCTTTCAATGCTCTTTCAGAATATGCAGAGCTTGATTTCCACAAACCATCCGTTGGATCAGAAAAGGGGCTTAAGTGTATCCCGAGAAGGCCCGACGTCTTTTTGGCATGGGTTACATGTTAGGTTTTTGAAAACTGAATCGTCTCTAGTTCTGGAACCTCGATAGATAACGACGCCAGCCGGTTACCGTATATTCGTCAATAGCCCTAAATAGCGCACGTGCATTTTGGGGACTTTCGGGGGCCCAGAAAAGAAATGACAGCAAATGAGCAATGACCAAAGAGGCCTGTGTCAATTTGGCATGGGATTTGGTGTTAGGATTATCATCAGGGGCCACGAAATGACAAGCGGTGACCGACACCTGACTGGCGGGGTCACAGGCATCACCTGGTGTTAGTTTCAGGTCAATAGTGGCTGTGGAAGCAAAACTGTAGCCAAAATTGGTTGCAAGGTCAGTCAGGTGACCTTTCCTCCATTTTGTCTTTTTGGCATGTTTGCCATGTACATTTGGCCATGGACCGCACTTTGTTGAGACTTTGAAATATTTTCTAAGTCTCAACCGAGTGCGGGCCTTGGCCAAATGGACATGGCAAACATGCCAAAATGACAGGTCAACCGTACACTGCAGAAGGTCAGGGCTCGTTTTTTAAAGTTCTGGAGGTGCTACGGGCACCAAACTGCAGTGATATAATCATCTTTCAATGCTCTTTCAGAATATGCAGAGCTTGATTTCCACAAACTATCCGTTGGAACAGAAAAGGGGCTTAAGTGTATCCCGAGAAGGCCCAACGTCTTTTTGGCATGGGTTACATTTTAGGTTTTTGAAAACTGAATCGTCTCTAGTTCTGGAACCTCGATAGATAATGACGCCAGCCGGTTACCGTATATTCGTCAATAGCCCTAAATAGCGCACGTGCATTTTCAGGGCTTTCGGGGGCCCAGAAAAGAAATAGGAACGAAAGAGCATCGACTGCCAAGGCCTTGCGTCCATTTGGCAAATTTGAAAGATGGGTCAAACCTTTTTTGACCGTAACTCGGCCATAAGACCACCTGAGGACCCCAGATTTTCAGCAGCGATACTCCTCCTGCCCAATAATCAGACCCTAAGTGCTGGGCTTTGTAACTGCCGTGGAAAAAAAATGCTTCACTTTGGAGCCTCCGAATGGTCTCAGAGGCTTAGGCCTTAAGAGCCTTTGGAACAAAAGTTGGTCATTTAGGCCATACTTTCTTTCTACGTTATTTGAGGTTATGATTCCGACATATGTTGATCGGGACTCTATTTAGAGCATCCCCGTGGTGGTTTCACCTCTCTGGGGGTCTCGGAAGGCCCACAGTGGTCTTGTCCGTTTGGCATGGGAATGAACTCCCATTCATTTCCCTGCCAAAAGGACATTACATTTTCTCAGCCACAATAGCATCACATTAAGTTATAATGTACAGGGCATCTGAATAGAGCCTCATAAACCACCTCTTAGAATATCTGGCCGGTAGCCCCTTCTAAAAGTGGACTTTAGCACAAGTAAAAAGCTACTCAGCATCAGGGGCCACGAAATGACAAGCGGTGACCGACACCTGACTGGCGGGGTCACAGGCATCACCTGGTGTTAGTTTCAGGTCAATAGTGGCTGTGGAAGCAAAACTGTAGCCAAAATTGGTTGCAAGGTCAGCCAGGTGACCTTTCCTCCATTTTGTCTTTTTGGCATGTTTGCCATGTACATTTGGCCATGGACCGCACTTTGTTGAGACTTTGAAATATTTTCTAAGTCTCAACCGAGTGCGGGCCTTGGCCAAATGGACATGGCAAACATGCCAAAATGACAGGTCAACCGTACACTGCAGAAGGTCAGGGCTCGTTTTTTAAAGTTCTGGAGGTGCTACGGGAACCAAACTGCAGTGATATAATCATCTTTCAATGCTCTTTCAGAATATGCAGAGCTTGATTTCCACAAACCATCCGTTGGATCAGAAAAGGGGCTTAAGTGTATCCCGAGAAGGCCCGACGTCTTTTTGGCATGGGTTACATGTTAGGTTTTTGAAAACTGAATCGTCTCTAGTTCTGGAACCTCGATAGATAACGACGCCAGCCGGTTACCGTATATTCGTCAATAGCCCTAAATAGCGCACGTGCATTTTGGGGACTTTCGGGGGCCCAGAAAAGAAATGACAGCAAATGAGCAATGACCAAAGAGGCCTGCGTCAATTTGGCATGGGATTTGGTGTTAGGATTATCATCAGGGGCCACGAAATGACAAGCGGTGACCGACACCTGACTGGCGGGGTCACAGGCATCACCTGGTGTTAGTTTCAGGTCAATAGTGGCTGTGGAAGCAAAACTGTAGCCAAAATTGGTTGCAAGGTCAGTCAGGTGACCTTTCCTCCATTTTGTCTTTTTGGCATGTTTGCCATGTACATTTGGCCATGGACCGCACTTTGTTGAGACTTTGAAATATTTTCTAAGTCTCAACCGAGTGCGGGCCTTGGCCAAATGGACATGGCAAACATGCCAAAATGACAGGTCAACCGTACACTGCAGAAGGTCAGGGCTCGTTTTTTAAAGTTCTGGAGGTGCTACGGGCACCAAACTGCAGTGATATAATCATCTTTCAATGCTCTTTCAGAATATGCAGAGCTTGATTTCCACAAACTATCCGTTGGAACAGAAAAGGGGCTTAAGTGTATCCCGAGAAGGCCCAACGTCTTTTTGGCATGGGTTACATTTTAGGTTTTTGAAAACTGAATCGTCTCTAGTTCTGGAACCTCGATAGATAATGACGCCAGCCGGTTACCGTATATTCGTCAATAGCCCTAAATAGCGCACGTGCATTTTCAGGGCTTTCGGGGGCCCAGAAAAGAAATAGGAACGAAAGAGCATCGACTGCCAAGGCCTTGCGTCCATTTGGCAAATTTGAAAGATGGGTCAAACCTTTTTTGACCTCAACTCGGCCATAAGACCACCTGAGGACCCCAGATTTTCAGCAGCGATACTCCTCCTGCCCAATAATCAGACCCTAAGTGCTGGGCTTTGTAACTGCCGTGGAAAAAAAATGCTTCACTTTGGAGCCTCCGAATGGTCTCAGAGGCTTAGGCCTTAAGAGCCTTTGGAACAAAAGTTGGTCATTTAGGCCATACTTTCTTTCTACGTTATTTGAGGTTATGATTCCGACATATGTTGATCGGGACTCTATTTAGAGCATCCCCGTGGTGGTTTCACCTCTCTGGGGGTCTCGGAAGGCCCACAGTGGTCTTGTCCGTTTGGCATGGGAATGAACTCCCATTCATTTCCCTGCCAAAAGGACATTACATTTTCTCAGCCACAATAGCATCACATTAAGTTATAATGTACAGGGCATCTGAATAGAGCCTCATAAACCACCTCTTAGAATATCTGGCCGGTAGCCCCTTCTAAAAGTGGACTTTAGCACAAGTAAAAAGCTACTCAGCATCAGGGGCCACGAAATGACAAGCGGTGACCGACACCTGACTGGCGGGGTCACAGGCATCACCTGGTGTTAGTTTCAGGTCAATAGTGGCTGTGGAAGCAAAACTGTAGCCAAAATTGGTTGCAAGGTCAGCCAGGTGACCTTTCCTCCATTTTGTCTTTTTGGCATGTTTGCCATGTACATTTGGCCATGGACCGCACTTTGTTGAGACTTTGAAATATTTTCTAAGTCTCAACCGAGTGCGGGCCTTGGCCAAATGGACATGGCAAACATGCCAAAATGACAGGTCAACCGTACACTGCAGAAGGTCAGGGCTCGTTTTTTAAAGTTCTGGAGGTGCTACGGGAACCAAACTGCAGTGATATAATCATCTTTCAATGCTGTTTCAGAATATGCAGAGCTTGATTTCCACAAACCATCCGTTGGATCAGAAAAGGGGCTTAAGTGTATCCCGAGAAGGCCCGACGTCTTTTTGGCATGGGTTACATGTTAGGTTTTTGAAAACTGAATCGTCTCTAGTTCTGGAACCTCGATAGATAACGACGCCAGCCGGTTACCGTATATTCGTCAATAGCCCTAAATAGCGCACGTGCATTTTGGGGACTTTCGGGGGCCCAGAAAAGAAATGACAGCAAATGAGCAATGACCAAAGAGGCCTGTGTCAATTTGGCATGGGATTTGGTGTTAGGATTATCATCAGGGGCCACGAAATGACAAGCGGTGACCGACACCTGACTGGCGGGGTCACAGGCATCACCTGGTGTTAGTTTCAGGTCAATAGTGGCTGTGGAAGCAAAACTGTAGCCAAAATTGGTTGCAAGGTCAGTCAGGTGACCTTTCCTCCATTTTGTCTTTTTGGCATGTTTGCCATGTACATTTGGCCATGGACCGCACTTTGTTGAGACTTTGAAATATTTTCTAAGTCTCAACCGAGTGCGGGCCTTGGCCAAATGGACATGGCAAACATGCCAAAATGACAGGTCAACCGTACACTGCAGAAGGTCAGGGCTCGTTTTTTAAAGTTCTGGAGGTGCTACGGGCACCAAACTGCAGTGATATAATCATCTTTCAATGCTCTTTCAGAATATGCAGAGCTTGATTTCCACAAACTATCCGTTGGAACAGAAAAGGGGCTTAAGTGTATCCCGAGAAGGCCCAACGTCTTTTTGGCATGGGTTACATTTTAGGTTTTTGAAAACTGAATCGTCTCTAGTTCTGGAACCTCGATAGATAATGACGCCAGCCGGTTACCGTATATTCGTCAATAGCCCTAAATAGCGCACGTGCATTTTCAGGGCTTTCGGGGGCCCAGAAAAGAAATAGGAACGAAAGAGCATCGACTGCCAAGGCCTTGCGTCCATTTGGCAAATTTGAAAGATGGGTCAAACCTTTTTTGACCGTAACTCGGCCATAAGACCACCTGAGGACCCCAGATTTTCAGCAGCGATACTCCTCCTGCCCAATAATCAGACCCTAAGTGCTGGGCTTTGTAACTGCCGTGGAAAAAAAATGCTTCACTTTGGAGCCTCCGAATGGTCTCAGAGGCTTAGGCCTTAAGAGCCTTTGGAACAAAAGTTGGTCATTTAGGCCATACTTTCTTTCTACGTTATTTGAGGTTATGATTCCGACATATGTTGATCGGGACTCTATTTAGAGCATCCCCGTGGTGGTTTCACCTCTCTGGGGGTCTCGGAAGGCCCACAGTGGTCTTGTCCGTTTGGCATGGGAATGAACTCCCATTCATTTCCCTGCCAAAAGGACATTACATTTTCTCAGCCACAATAGCATCACATTAAGTTATAATGTACAGGGCATCTGAATAGAGCCTCATAAACCACCTCTTAGAATATCTGGCCGGTAGCCCCTTCTAAAAGTGGACTTTAGCACAAGTAAAAAGCTACTCAGCATCAGGGGCCACGAAATGACAAGCGGTGACCGACACCTGACTGGCGGGGTCACAGGCATCACCTGGTGTTAGTTTCAGGTCAATAGTGGCTGTGGAAGCAAAACTGTAGCCAAAATTGGTTGCAAGGTCAGCCAGGTGACCTTTCCTCCATTTTGTCTTTTTGGCATGTTTGCCATGTACATTTGGCCATGGACCGCACTTTGTTGAGACTTTGAAATATTTTCTAAGTCTCAACCGAGTGCGGGCCTTGGCCAAATGGACATGGCAAACATGCCAAAATGACAGGTCAACCGTACACTGCAGAAGGTCAGGGCTCGTTTTTTAAAGTTCTGGAGGTGCTACGGGAACCAAACTGCAGTGATATAATCATCTTTCAATGCTCTTTCAGAATATGCAGAGCTTGATTTCCACAAACCATCCGTTGGATCAGAAAAGGGGCTTAAGTGTATCCCGAGAAGGCCCGACGTCTTTTTGGCATGGGTTACATGTTAGGTTTTTGAAAACTGAATCGTCTCTAGTTCTGGAACCTCGATAGATAACGACGCCAGCCGGTTACCGTATATTCGTCAATAGCCCTAAATAGCGCACGTGCATTTTGGGGACTTTCGGGGGCCCAGAAAAGAAATGACAGCAAATGAGCAATGACCAAAGAGGCCTGCGTCAATTTGGCATGGGATTTGGTGTTAGGATTATCATCAGGGGCCACGAAATGACAAGCGGTGACCGACACCTGACTGGCGGGGTCACAGGCATCACCTGGTGTTAGTTTCAGGTCAATAGTGGCTGTGGAAGCAAAACTGTAGCCAAAATTGGTTGCAAGGTCAGTCAGGTGACCTTTCCTCCATTTTGTCTTTTTGGCATGTTTGCCATGTACATTTGGCCATGGACCGCACTTTGTTGAGACTTTGAAATATTTTCTAAGTCTCAACCGAGTGCGGGCCTTGGCCAAATGGACATGGCAAACATGCCAAAATGACAGGTCAACCGTACACTGCAGAAGGTCAGGGCTCGTTTTTTAAAGTTCTGGAGGTGCTACGGGCACCAAACTGCAGTGATATAATCATCTTTCAATGCTCTTTCAGAATATGCAGAGCTTGATTTCCACAAACTATCCGTTGGAACAGAAAAGGGGCTTAAGTGTATCCCGAGAAGGCCCAACGTCTTTTTGGCATGGGTTACATTTTAGGTTTTTGAAAACTGAATCGTCTCTAGTTCTGGAACCTCGATAGATAATGACGCCAGCCGGTTACCGTATATTCGTCAATAGCCCTAAATAGCGCACGTGCATTTTCAGGGCTTTCGGGGGCCCAGAAAAGAAATAGGAACGAAAGAGCATCGACTGCCAAGGCCTTGCGTCCATTTGGCAAATTTGAAAGATGGGTCAAACCTTTTTTGACCGTAACTCGGCCATAAGACCACCTGAGGACCCCAGATTTTCAGCAGCGATACTCCTCCTGCCCAATAATCAGACCCTAAGTGCTGGGCTTTGTAACTGCCGTGGAAAAAAAATGCTTCACTTTGGAGCCTCCGAATGGTCTCAGAGGCTTAGGCCTTAAGAGCCTTTGGAACAAAAGTTGGTCATTTAGGCCATACTTTCTTTCTACGTTATTTGAGGTTATGATTCCGACATATGTTGATCGGGACTCTATTTAGAGCATCCCCGTGGTGGTTTCACCTCTCTGGGGGTCTCGGAAGGCCCACAGTGGTCTTGTCCGTTTGGCATGGGAATGAACTCCCATTCATTTCCCTGCCAAAAGGACATTACATTTTCTCAGCCACAATAGCATCACATTAAGTTATAATGTACAGGGCATCTGAATAGAGCCTCATAAACCACCTCTTAGAATATCTGTCCGGTAGCCCCTTCTAAAAGTGGACTTTAGCACAAGTAAAAAGCTACTCAGCATCAGGGGCCACGAAATGACAAGCGGTGACCGACACCTGACTGGCGGGGTCACAGGCATCACCTGGTGTTAGTTTCAGGTCAATAGTGGCTGTGGAAGCAAAACTGTAGCCAAAATTGGTTGCAAGGTCAGCCAGGTGACCTTTCCTCCATTTTGTCTTTTTGGCATGTTTGCCATATACATTTGGCCATGGACCGCACTTTGTTGAGACTTTGAAATATTTTCTAAGTCTCAACCGAGTGCGGGCCTTGGCCAAATGGACATGGCAAACATGCCAAAATGACAGGTCAACCGTACACTGCAGAAGGTCAGGGCTCGTTTTTTAAAGTTCTGGAGGTGCTACGGGAACCAAACTGCAGTGATATAATCATCTTTCAATGCTCTTTCAGAATATGCAGAGCTTGATTTCCACAAACCATCCGTTGGATCAGAAAAGGGGCTTAAGTGTATCCCGAGAAGGCCCGACGTCTTTTTGGCATGGGTTACATGTTAGGTTTTTGAAAACTGAATCGTCTCTAGTTCTGGAACCTCGATAGATAACGACGCCAGCCGGTTACCGTATATTCGTCAATAGCCCTAAATAGCGCACGTGCATTTTCAGGGCTTTCGGGGGCCCAGAAAAGAAATAGGAACGAAAGAGCATCGACTGCCATGGCCTTGCGTCCATTTGGCAAATTTGAAAGATGGGTCAAACCTTTTTTGACCGTAACTCGGCCATAAGACCACCTGAGGACCCCAGATTTTCAGCAGCGATACTCCTCCTGCCCAATAATCAGACCCTAAGTGCTGGGCTTTGTAACTGCCGTGGAAGAAAAATGCTTCACTTTGGAGCCTCCGAATGGTCTCAGAGGCTTAGGCCTTAAGAGCCTTTGGAACAAAAGTTGGTCATTTAGGCCATACTTTCTTTCTACGTTATTTGAGGTTATGATTCCGACATATGTTGATCGGGACTCTATTTAGAGCATCCCCGTGGTGGTTTCACCTCTCTGGGGGTCTCGGAAGGCCCACAGTGGTCTTGTCCGTTTGGCATGGGAATGAACTCCCATTCATTTCCCTGCCAAAAGGACATTACATTTTCTCAGCCACAATAGCATCAAATGAAGTTATAATGTACAGGGCATCTGAATAGAGCCTCATAAACCACCTCTTAGAATATCTGGCCGGTAGCCCCTTCTAAAAGTGGACTTTAGCACAAGTAAAAAGCTACTCAGCATCAGGGGCCACGAAATGACAAGCGGTGACCGACACCTGACTGGCGGGGTCACAGGCATCACCTGGTGTTAGTTTCAGGTCAATAGTGGCTGTGGAAGCAAAACTGTAGCCAAAATTGGTTGCAAGGTCAGCCAGGTGACCTTTCCTCCATTTTGTCTTTTTGGCATGTTTGCCATGTACATTTGGCCATGGACCGCACTTTGTTGAGACTTTGAAATATTTTCTAAGTCTCAACCGAGTGCGGGCCTTGGCCAAATGGACATGGCAAACATGCCAAAATGACGGGTCAACCGTACACTGCAGAAGGTCAGGGCTCGTTTTTTAAAGTTCTGGAGGTGCTACGGGAACCAAACTGCAGTGATATAATCATCTTTCAATGCTCTTTCAGAATATGCAGAGCTTGATATCCACAAACCATCCGTTGGATCAGAAAAGGGGCTTAAGTGTATCCCGAGAAGGCCCGACGTCTTTTTGGCATGGGTTACATGTTAGGTTTTTGAAAACTGAATCGTCTCTAGTTCTGGAACCTCGATAGATAACGACGCCAGCCGGTTACCGTATATTCGTCAATAGCCCTAAATAGCGCACGTGCATTTTGGGGACTTTCGGGGGCCCAGAAAAGAAATGACAGCAAATGAGCAATGACCAAAGAGGCCTGCGTCAATTTGGCATGGGATTTGGTGTTAGGATTATCATCAGGGGCCACGAAATGACAAGCGGTGACCGACACCTGACTGGCGGGGTCACAGGCATCACCTGGTGTTAGTTTCAGGTCAATAGTGGCTGTGGAAGCAAAACTGTAGCCAAAATTGGTTGCAAGGTCAGTCAGGAGACCTTTCCTCCATTTTGTCTTTTTGGCATGTTTGCCATGTACATTTGGCCATGGACCGCACTTTGTTGAGACTTTGAAATATTTTCTAAGTCTCAACCGAGTGCGGGCCTTGGCCAAATGGACATGGCAAACATGCCAAAATGACAGGTCAACCGTACACTGCAGAAGGTCAGGGCTCGTTTTTTAAAGTTCTGGAGGTGCTACGGGCACCAAACTGCAGTGATATAATCATCTTTCAATGCTCTTTCAGAATATGCAGAGCTTGATTTCCACAAACTATCCGTTGGAACAGAAAAGGGGCTTAAGTGTATCCCGAGAAGGCCCAACGTCTTTTTGGCATGGGTTACATTTTAGGTTTTTGAAAACTGAATCGTCTCTAGTTCTGGAACCTCGATAGATAATGATGCCAGCCGGTTACCGTATATTCGTCAATAGCCCTAAATAGCGCACGTGCATTTTCAGGGCTTTCGGGGGCCCAGAAAAGAAATAGGAACGAAAGAGCATCGACTGCCAAGGCCTTGCATCCATTTGGCAAATTTGAAAGATGGGTCAAACCTTTTTTGACCGTAACTCGGCCATAAGACCACCTGAGGACCCCAGATTTTCAGCAGCAATACTCCTCCTGCCCAATAATCAGACCCTAAGTGCTGGGCTTTGTAACTGCCGTGGAAAAAAAATGCTTCACTTTGGAGCCTCCGAATGGTCTCAGAGGCTTAGGCCTTAAGAGCCTTTGGAACAAAAGTTGGTCATTTAGGCCATACTTTCTTTCTACGTTATTTGAGGTTATGATTCCGACATATGTTGATCGGGACTCTATTTAGAGCATCCCCGTGGTGGTTTCACCTCTCTGGGGGTCTCGGAAGGCCCACAGTGGTCTTGTCCGTTTGGCATGGGAATGAACTCCCATTCATTTCCCTGCCAAAAGGACATTACATTTTCTCAGCCACAATAGCATCAAATTAAGTTATAATGTACAGGGCATCTGAATAGAGCCTCATAAACCACCTCTTAGAATATCTGGCCGGTAGCCCCTTTTAAAAGTGGACTTTAGCACAAGTAAAAAGCTACTCAGCATCAGGGGCCACGAAATGACAAGCGGTGACCGACACCTGACTGGCGGGGTCACAGGCATCACCTGGTGTTAGTTTCAGGTCAATAGTGGCTGTGGAAGCAAAACTGTAGCCAAAATTGGTTGCAAGGTCAGCCAGGTGACCTTTCCTCCATTTTGTCTTTTTGGCATGTTTGCCATGTACATTTGGCCATGGACCGCACTTTGTTGAGACTTTGAAATATTTTCTAAGTCTCAACCGAGTGCGGGCCTTGGCCAAATGGACATGGCAAACATGCCAAAATGACAGGTCAACCGTACACTGCAGAAGGTCAGGGCTCGTTTTTTAAAGTTCTGGAGGTGCTACGGGAACCAAACTGCAGTGATATAATCATCTTTCAATGCTCTTTCAGAATATGCAGAGCTTGATTTCCACAAACCATCCGTTGGATCAGAAAAGGGGCTTAAGTGTATCCCGAGAAGGCCCGACGTCTTTTTGGCATGGGTTACATGTTAGGTTTTTGAAAACTGAATCGTCTCTAGTTCTGGAACCTCGATAGATAACGACGCCAGCCGGTTACCGTATATTCGTCAATAGCCCTAAATAGCGCACATGCATTTTGGGGACTTTCGTGGGCCCAGAAAAGAAATGACAGCAAATGAGCAATGACCAAAGAGGCCTGCGTCAATTTGGCATGGGATTTGGTGTTAGGATTATCATCAGGGGCCACGAAATGACAAGCGGTGACCGACACCTGACTGGCGGGGTCACAGGCATCACCTGGTGTTAGTTTCAGGTCAATAGTGGCTGTGGAAGCAAAACTGTAGCCAAAATTGGTTGCAAGGTCAGTCAGGTGACCTTTCCTCCATTTTGTCTTTTTGGCATGTTTGCCATGTACATTTGGCCATGGACCGCACTTTGTTGAGACTTTGAAATATTTTCTAAGTCTCAACCGAGTGCGGGCCTTGGCCAAATGGACATGGCAAACATGCCAAAATGACAGGTCAACCGTACACTGCAGAAGGTCAGGGCTCGTTTTTTAAAGTTCTGGAGGTGCTACGGGCACCAAACTGCAGTGATATAATCATCTTTCAATGCTCTTTCAGAATATGCAGAGCTTGATTTCCACAAACTATCCGTTGGAACAGAAAAGGGGCTTAAGTGTATCCCGAGAAGGCCCAACGTCTTTTTGGCATGGGTTACATTTTAGGTTTTTGAAAACTGAATCGTCTCTAGTTCTGGAACCTCGATAGATAATGACGCCAGCCGGTTACCGTATATTCGTCAATAGCCCTAAATAGCGCACGTGCATTTTCAGGGCTTTCGGGGGCCCAGAAAAGAAATAGGAACGAAAGAGCATCGACTGCCAAGGCCTTGCGTCCATTTGGCAAATTTGAAAGATGGGTCAAACCTTTTTTGACCGTAACTCGGCCATAAGACCACCTGAGGACCCCAGATTTTCAGCAGCGATACTCCTCCTGCCCAATAATCAGACCCTAAGTGCTGGGCTTTGTAACTGCCGTGGAAAAAAAATGCTTCACTTTGGAGCCTCCGAATGGTCTCAGAGGCTTAGGCCTTAAGAGCCTTTGGAACAAAAGTTGGTCATTTAGGCCATACTTTCTTTCTACGTTATTTGAGGTTATGATTCCGACATATGTTGATCGGGACTCTATTTAGAGCATCCCCGTGGTGGTTTCACCTCTCTGGGGGTCTCGGAAGGCCCACAGTGGTCTTGTCCGTTTGGCATGGGAATGAACTCCCATTCATTTCCCTGCCAAAAGGACATTACATTTTCTCAGCCACAATAGCATCACATTAAGTTATAATGTACAGGGCATCTGAATAGAGCCTCATAAACCACCTCTTAGAATATCTGGCCGGTAGCCCCTTCTAAAAGTGGACTTTAGCACAAGTAAAAAGCTACTCAGCATCAGGGGCCACGAAATGACAAGCGGTGACCGACACCTGACTGGCGGGGTCACAGGCATCACCTGGTGTTAGTTTCAGGTCAATAGTGGCTGTGGAAGCAAAACTGTAGCCAAAATTGGTTGCAAGGTCAGCCAGGTGACCTTTCCTCCATTTTGTCTTTTTGGCATGTTTGCCATGTACATTTGGCCATGGACCGCACTTTGTTGAGACTTTGAAATATTTTCTAAGTCTCAACCGAGTGCGGGCCTTGGCCAAATGGACATGGCAAACATGCCAAAATGACAGGTCAACCGTACACTGCAGAAGGTCAGGGCTCGTTTTTTAAAGTTCTGGAGGTGCTACGGGAACCAAACTGCAGTGATATAATCATCTTTCAATGCTCTTTCAGAATATGCAGAGCTTGATTTCCACAAACCATCCGTTGGATCAGAAAAGGGGCTTAAGTGTATCCCGAGAAGGCCCGACGTCTTTTTGGCATGGGTTACATGTTAGGTTTTTGAAAACTGAATCGTCTCTAGTTCTGGAACCTCGATAGATAACGACGCCAGCCGGTTACCGTATATTCGTCAATAGCCCTAAATAGCGCACGTGCATTTTGGGGACTTTCGGGGGCCCAGAAAAGAAATGACAGCAAATGAGCAATGACCAAAGAGGCCTGCGTCAATTTGGCATGGGATTTGGTGTTAGGATTATCATCAGGGGCCACGAAATGACAAGCGGTGACCGACACCTGACTGGCGGGGTCACAGGCATCACCTGGTGTTAGTTTCAGGTCAATAGTGGCTGTGGAAGCAAAACTGTAGCCAAAATTGGTTGCAAGGTCAGTCAGGTGACCTTTCCTCCATTTTGTCTTTTTGGCATGTTTGCCATGTACATTTGGCCATGGACCGCACTTTGTTGAGACTTTGAAATATTTTCTAAGTCTCAACCGAGTGCGGGCCTTGGCCAAATGGACATGGCAAACATGCCAAAATGACAGGTCAACCGTACACTGCAGAAGGTCAGGGCTCGTTTTTTAAAGTTCTGGAGGTGCTACGGGCACCAAACTGCAGTGATATAATCATCTTTCAATGCTCTTTCAGAATATGCAGAGCTTGATTTCCACAAACTATCCGTTGGAACAGAAAAGGGGCTTAAGTGTATCCCGAGAAGGCCCAACGTCTTTTTGGCATGGGTTACATTTTAGGTTTTTGAAAACTGAATCGTCTCTAGTTCTGGAACCTCGATAGATAATGACGCCAGCCGGTTACCGTATATTCGTCAATAGCCCTAAATAGCGCACGTGCATTTTCAGGGCTTTCGGGGGCCCAGAAAAGAAATAGGAACGAAAGAGCATCGACTGCCAAGGCCTTGCGTCCATTTGGCAAATTTGAAAGATGGGTCAAACCTTTTTTGACCGTAACTCGGCCATAAGACCACCTGAGGACCCCAGATTTTCAGCAGCGATACTCCTCCTGCCCAATAATCAGACCCTAAGTGCTGGGCTTTGTAACTGCCGTGGAAAAAAAATGCTTCACTTTGGAGCCTCCGAATGGTCTCAGAGGCTTAGGCCTTAAGAGCCTTTGGAACAAAAGTTGGTCATTTAGGCCATACTTTCTTTCTACGTTATTTGAGGTTATGATTCCGACATATGTTGATCGGGACTCTATTTAGAGCATCCCCGTGGTGGTTTCACCTCTCTGGGGGTCTCGGAAGGCCCACAGTGGTCTTGTCCGTTTGGCATGGGAATGAACTCCCATTCATTTCCCTGCCAAAAGGACATTACATTTTCTCAGCCACAATAGCATCACATTAAGTTATAATGTACAGGGCATCTGAATAGAGCCTCATAAACCACCTCTTAGAATATCTGTCCGGTAGCCCCTTCTAAAAGTGGACTTTAGCACAAGTAAAAAGCTACTCAGCATCAGGGGCCACGAAATGACAAGCGGTGACCGACACCTGACTGGCGGGGTCACAGGCATCACCTGGTGTTAGTTTCAGGTCAATAGTGGCTGTGGAAGCAAAACTGTAGCCAAAATTGGTTGCAAGGTCAGCCAGGTGACCTTTCCTCCATTTTGTCTTTTTGGCAAGTTTGCCATGTACATTTGGCCATGGACCGCACTTTGTTGAGACTTTGAAATATTTTCTAAGTCTCAACCGAGTGCGGGCCTTGGCCAAATGGACATGGCAAACATGCCAAAATGACAGGTCAACCGTACACTGCAGAAGGTCAGGGCTCGTTTTTTAAAGTTCTGGAGGTGCTACGGGAACCAAACTGCAGTGATATAATCATCTTTCAATGCTCTTTCAGAATATGCAGAGCTTGATTTCCACAAACCATCCGTTGGATCAGAAAAGGGGCTTAAGTGTATCCCGAGAAGGCCCGACGTCTTTTTGGCATGGGTTACATGTTAGGTTTTTGAAAACTGAATCGTCTCTAGTTCTGGAACCTCGATAGATAACGACGCCAGCCGGTTACCGTATATTCGTCAATAGCCCTAAATAGCGCACGTGCATTTTCAGGGCTTTCGGGGGCCCAGAAAAGAAATAGGAACGAAAGAGCATCGACTGCCATGGCCTTGCGTCCATTTGGCAAATTTGAAAGATGGGTCAAACCTTTTTTGACCGTAACTCGGCCATAAGACCACCTGAGGACCCCAGATTTTCAGCAGCGATACTCCTCCTGCCCAATAATCAGACCCTAAGTGCTGGGCTTTGTAACTGCCGTGGAAGAAAAATGCTTCACTTTGGAGCCTCCGAATGGTCTCAGAGGCTTAGGCCTTAAGAGCCTTTGGAACAAAAGTTGGTCATTTAGGCCATACTTTCTTTCTACGTTATTTGAGGTTATGATTCCGACATATGTTGATCGGGACTCTATTTAGAGCATCCCCGTGGTGGTTTCACCTCTCTGGGGGTCTCGGAAGGCCCACAGTGGTCTTGTCCGTTTGGCATGGGAATGAACTCCCATTCATTTCCCTGCCAAAAGGACATTACATTTTCTCAGCCACAATAGCATCAAATGAAGTTATAATGTACAGGGCATCTGAATAGAGCCTCATAAACCACCTCTTAGAATATCTGGCCGGTAGCCCCTTCTAAAAGTGGACTTTAGCACAAGTAAAAAGCTACTCAGCATCAGGGGCCACGAAATGACAAGCGGTGACCGACACCTGACTGGCGGGGTCACAGGCATCACCTGGTGTTAGTTTCAGGTCAATAGTGGCTGTGGAAGCAAAACTGTAGCCAAAATTGGTTGCAAGGTCAGCCAGGTGACCTTTCCTCCATTTTGTCTTTTTGGCATGTTTGCCATGTACATTTGGCCATGGACCGCACTTTGTTGAGACTTTGAAATATTTTCTAAGTCTCAACCGAGTGCGGGCCTTGGCCAAATGGACATGGCAAACATGCCAAAATGACAGGTCAACCGTACACTGCAGAAGGTCAGGGCTCGTTTTTTAAAGTTCTGGAGGTGCTACGGGAACCAAACTGCAGTGATATAATCATCTTTCAATGCTCTTTCAGAATATGCAGAGCTTGATTTCCACAAACCATCCGTTGGATCAGAAAAGGGGCTTAAGTGTATCCCGAGAAGGCCCGACGTCTTTTTGGCATGGGTTACATGTTAGGTTTTTGAAAACTGAATCGTCTCTAGTTCTGGAACCTCGATAGATAACGACGCCAGCCGGTTACCGTATATTCGTCAATAGCCCTAAATAGCGCACGTGCATTTTCAGGGCTTTCGGGGGCCCAGAAAAGAAATAGGAACGAAAGAGCATCGACTGCCATGGCCTTGCGTCCATTTGGCAAATTTGAAAGATGGGTCAAACCTTTTTTGACCGTAACTCGGCCATAAGACCACCTGAGGACCCCAGATTTTCAGCAGCGATACTCCTCCTGCCCAATAATCAGACCCTAAGTGCTGGGCTTTGTAACTGCCGTGGAAGAAAAATGCTTCACTTTGGAGCCTCCGAATGGTCTCAGAGGCTTAGGCCTTAAGAGCCTTTGGAACAAAAGTTGGTCATTTAGGCCATACTTTCTTTCTACGTTATTTGAGGTTATGATTCCGACATATGTTGATCGGGACTCTATTTAGAGCATCCCCGTGGTGGTTTCACCTCTCTGGGGGTCTCGGAAGGCCCACAGTGGTCTTGTCCGTTTGGCATGGGAATGAACTCCCATTCATTTCCCTGCCAAAAGGACATTACATTTTCTCAGCCACAATAGCATCAAATGAAGTTATAATGTACAGGGCATCTGAATAGAGCCTCATAAACCACCTCTTAGAATATCTGGCCGGTAGCCCCTTCTAAAAGTGGACTTTAGCACAAGTAAAAAGCTACTCAGCATCAGGGGCCACGAAATGACAAGCGGTGACCGACACCTGACTGGCGGGGTCACAGGCATCACCTGGTGTTAGTTTCAGGTCAATAGTGGCTGTGGAAGCAAAACTGTAGCCAAAATTGGTTGCAAGGTCAGCCAGGTGACCTTTCCTCCATTTTGTCTTTTTGGCATGTTTGCCATGTACATTTGGCCATGGACCGCACTTTGTTGAGACTTTGAAATATTTTCTAAGTCTCAACCGAGTGCGGGCCTTGGCCAAATGGACATGGCAAACATGCCAAAATGACAGGTCAACCGTACACTGCAGAAGGTCAGGGCTCGTTTTTTAAAGTTCTGGAGGTGCTACGGGAACCAAACTGCAGTGATATAATCATCTTTCAATGCTCTTTCAGAATATGCAGAGCTTGATTTCCACAAACCATCCGTTGGATCAGAAAAGGGGCTTAAGTGTATCCCGAGAAGGCCCGACGTCTTTTTGGCATGGGTTACATGTTAGGTTTTTGAAAACTGAATCGTCTCTAGTTCTGGAACCTCGATAGATAACGACGCCAGCCGGTTACCGTATATTCGTCAATAGCCCTAAATAGCGCACGTGCATTTTCAGGGCTTTCGGGGGCCCAGAAAAGAAATAGGAACGAAAGAGCATCGACTGCCATGGCCTTGCGTCCATTTGGCAAATTTGAAAGATGGGTCAAACCTTTTTTGACCGTAACTCGGCCATAAGACCACCTGAGGACCCCAGATTTTCAGCAGCGATACTCCTCCTGCCCAATAATCAGACCCTAAGTGCTGGGCTTTGTAACTGCCGTGGAAAAAAAATGCTTCACTTTGGAGCCTCCGAATGGTCTCAGAGGCTTAGGCCTTAAGAGCCTTTGGAACAAAAGTTGGTCATTTAGGCCATACTTTCTTTCTACGTTATTTGAGGTTATGATTCCGACATATGTTGATCGGGACTCTATTTAGAGCATCCCCGTGGTGGTTTCACCTCTCTGGGGGTCTCGGAAGGCCCACAGTGGTCTTGTCCGTTTGGCATGGGAATGAACTCCCATTCATTTCCCTGCCAAAAGGACATTACATTTTCTCAGCCACAATAGCATCAAATGAAGTTATAATGTACAGGGCATCTGAATAGAGCCTCATAAACCACCTCTTAGAATATCTGGCCGGTAGCCCCTTCTAAAAGTGGACTTTAGCACAAGT
This sequence comes from Nannobrachium achirus, assembly GCF_963921795.1. Classification (NCBI taxonomy): domain Eukaryota; kingdom Metazoa; phylum Chordata; class Actinopteri; order Myctophiformes; family Myctophidae; genus Nannobrachium; species Nannobrachium achirus. The sequence continues at coordinate 74,921,614 of NC_137814.1, forward strand.
AAAAAGCTACTCAGCATCAGGGGCCACGAAATGACAAGCGGTGACCGACACCTGACTGGCGGGGTCACAGGCATCACCTGGTGTTAGTTTCAGGTCAATAGTGGCTGTGGAAGCAAAACTGTAGCCAAAATTGGTTGCAAGGTCAGCCAGGTGACCTTTCCTCCATTTTGTCTTTTTGGCATGTTTGCCATGTACATTTGGCCATGGACCGCACTTTGTTGAGACTTTGAAATATTTTCTAAGTCTCAACCGAGTGCGGGCCTTGGCCAAATGGACATGGCAAACATGCCAAAATGACAGGTCAACCGTACACTGCAGAAGGTCAGGGCTCGTTTTTTAAAGTTCTGGAGGTGCTACGGGAACCAAACTGCAGTGATATAATCATCTTTCAATGCTCTTTCAGAATATGCAGAGCTTGATTTCCACAAACCATCCGTTGGATCAGAAAAGGGGCTTAAGTGTATCCCGAGAAGGCCCGACGTCTTTTTGGCATGGGTTACATGTTAGGTTTTTGAAAACTGAATCGTCTCTAGTTCTGGAACCTCGATAGATAACGACGCCAGCCGGTTACCGTATATTCGTCAATAGCCCTAAATAGCGCACGTGCATTTTCAGGGCTTTCGGGGGCCCAGAAAAGAAATAGGAACGAAAGAGCATCGACTGCCATGGCCTTGCGTCCATTTGGCAAATTTGAAAGATGGGTCAAACCTTTTTTGACCGTAACTCGGCCATAAGACCACCTGAGGACCCCAGATTTTCAGCAGCGATACTCCTCCTGCCCAATAATCAGACCCTAAGTGCTGGGCTTTGTAACTGCCGTGGAAGAAAAATGCTTCACTTTGGAGCCTCCGAATGGTCTCAGAGGCTTAGGCCTTAAGAGCCTTTGGAACAAAAGTTGGTCATTTAGGCCATACTTTCTTTCTACGTTATTTGAGGTTATGATTCCGACATATGTTGATCGGGACTCTATTTAGAGCATCCCCGTGGTGGTTTCACCTCTCTGGGGGTCTCGGAAGGCCCACAGTGGTCTTGTCCGTTTGGCATGGGAATGAACTCCCATTCATTTCCCTGCCAAAAGGACATTACATTTTCTCAGCCACAATAGCATCAAATGAAGTTATAATGTACAGGGCATCTGAATAGAGCCTCATAAACCACCTCTTAGAATATCTGGCCGGTAGCCCCTTCTAAAAGTGGACTTTAGCACAAGTAAAAAGCTACTCAGCATCAGGGGCCACGAAATGACAAGCGGTGACCGACACCTGACTGGCGGGGTCACAGGCATCACCTGGTGTTAGTTTCAGGTCAATAGTGGCTGTGGAAGCAAAACTGTAGCCAAAATTGGTTGCAAGGTCAGCCAGGTGACCTTTCCTCCATTTTGTCTTTTTGGCATGTTTGCCATGTACATTTGGCCATGGACCGCACTTTGTTGAGACTTTGAAATATTTTCTAAGTCTCAACCGAGTGCGGGCCTTGGCCAAATGGACATGGCAAACATGCCAAAATGACAGGTCAACCGTACACTGCAGAAGGTCAGGGCTCGTTTTTTAAAGTTCTGGAGGTGCTACGGGAACCAAACTGCAGTGATATAATCATCTTTCAATGCTCTTTCAGAATATGCAGAGCTTGATTTCCACAAACCATCCGTTGGATCAGAAAAGGGGCTTAAGTGTATCCCGAGAAGGCCCGACGTCTTTTTGGCATGGGTTACATGTTAGGTTTTTGAAAACTGAATCGTCTCTAGTTCTGGAACCTCGATAGATAACGACGCCAGCCGGTTACCGTATATTCGTCAATAGCCCTAAATAGCGCACGTGCATTTTCAGGGCTTTCGGGGGCCCAGAAAAGAAATAGGAACGAAAGAGCATCGACTGCCATGGCCTTGCGTCCATTTGGCAAATTTGAAAGATGGGTCAAACCTTTTTTGACCGTAACTCGGCCATAAGACCACCTGAGGACCCCAGATTTTCAGCAGCGATACTCCTCCTGCCCAATAATCAGACCCTAAGTGCTGGGCTTTGTAACTGCCGTGGAAAAAAAATGCTTCACTTTGGAGCCTCCGAATGGTCTCAGAGGCTTAGGCCTTAAGAGCCTTTGGAACAAAAGTTGGTCATTTAGGCCATACTTTCTTTCTACGTTATTTGAGGTTATGATTCCGACATATGTTGATCGGGACTCTATTTAGAGCATCCCCGTGGTGGTTTCACCTCTCTGGGGGTCTCGGAAGGCCCACAGTGGTCTTGTCCGTTTGGCATGGGAATGAACTCCCATTCATTTCCCTGCCAAAAGTACATTACATTTTCTCAGCCACAATAGCATCAAATGAAGTTATAATGTACAGGGCATCTGAATAGAGCCTCATAAACCACCTCTTAGAATATCTGGCCGGTAGCCCCTTCTAAAAGTGGACTTTAGCACAAGTAAAAAGCTACTCAGCATCAGGGGCCACGAAATGACAAGCGGTGACCGACACCTGACTGGCGGGGTCACAGGCATCACCTGGTGTTAGTTTCAGGTCAATAGTGGCTGTGGAAGCAAAACTGTAGCCAAAATTGGTTGCAAGGTCAGTCAGGTGACCTTTCCTCCATTTTGTCTTTTTGGCATGTTTGCCATGTACATTTGGCCATGGACCGCACTTTGTTGAGACTTTGAAATATTTTCTAAGTCTCAACCGAGTGCGGGCCTTGGCCAAATGGACATGGCAAACATGCCAAAATGACAGGTCAACCGTACACTGCAGAAGGTCAGGGCTCGTTTTTTAAAGTTCTGGAGGTGCTACGGGAACCAAACTGCAGTGATATAATCATCTTTCAATGCTCTTTCAGAATATGCAGAGCTTGATTTCCACAAACCATCCGTTGGATCAGAAAAGGGGCTTAAGTGTATCCCGAGAAGGCCCGACGTCTTTTTGGCATGGGTTACATGTTAGGTTTTTGAAAACTGAATCGTCTCTAGTTCTGGAACCTCGATAGATAACGACGCCAGCCGGTTACCGTATATTCGTCAATAGCCCTAAATAGCGCACGTGCATTTTGGGGACTTACGGGGGCCCAGAAAAGAAATGACAGCAAATGAGCAATGACCACAGAGGCCTGCGTCAATTTGGCATGGGATTTGGTGTTAGGATTATCATCAGGGGCCACGAAATGACAAGCGGTGACCGACACCTGACTGGCGGGGTCACAGGCATCACCTGGTGTTAGTTTCAGGTCAATAGTGGCTGTGGAAGCAAAACTGTAGCCAAAATTGGTTGCAAGGTCAGTCAGGTGACCTTTCCTCCATTTTGTCTTTTTGGCATGTTTGCCATGTACATTTGGCCATGGACCGCACTTTGTTGAGACTTTGAAATATTTTCTAAGTCTCAACCGAGTGCGGGCCTTGGCCAAATGGACATGGCAAACATGCCAAAATGACAGGTCAACCGTACACTGCAGAAGGTCAGGGCTCGTTTTTTAAAGTCCTGGAGGTGCTACGGGAACCAAACTGCAGTGATATAATCATCTTTCAATGCTCTTTCAGAATATGCAGAGCTTGATTTCCACAAACTATCCGTTGGAACAGAAAAGGGGCTTAAGTGTATCCCGAGAAGGCCCAACGTCTTTTTGGCATGGGTTACATTTTAGGTTTTTGAAAACTGAATCGTCTCTAGTTCTGGAACCTCGATAGATAACGACGCCAGCCGGTTACCGTATATTCGTCAATAGCCCTAAATAGCGCACGTGCATTTTCAGGGCTTTTGGGGGCCCAGAAAAGAAATGACAGCAAATGAGCAATGACCACAAAGGCCTGCGTCAATTTGGTTTGGGATTTGGTGTTAGGATTATCACCAGGGGCCACATAATGTGTGTAAAGGACAGAATACTCAATGCAACATATTCCTACAAAACTGTGCCAACAGCACATTTATTTTGCCTTTGCAAACAAAAATCAAATCAAACAGTTTTCACACAAAAATAATATTTGGTTCTAGTAACAAAAAACACACAGTTACATTAAGATGTTTTTGTAACTTTTTTTTTCACAGATTACTGCTACTTCAAACAAAAATGAAATCACATTAACAAATATTAACACAAAACTAGGCCAACAGCACATGTATTTTACCTTTGCAAATCACTCAAAAAATAAAACAATAACATTGAATAAATTGTAAATTAACAAGCTTTTAATAACTTTAATAACTTTTAGTAACTTTTTTTTAGTTTTTAGTAACTTTTCTTCAAACACTTCTTCAAACAAAAGTGAAATTTCCCAGTTTCAAAGATTAAAGATTAAAGATTAACAGATTTCGGCACTTTTTGTGCTTATTTGTGAAAGAGTTTCCTCTTCTTGAGATTCTCCGTCACCCTCCTCCTAACCCTTAGCATCTTGCGGTAGTCCTTGAAAGGACTGCATTGCCTTTTTAGTGGACTACTATTTTTCTTTTTTGCTTTTGGTGACCTAAGAGGAGCTTGATACTCTTTGTCCTCGTCCCCTTCATCCTCACCCTCATCATCCTCCTCCTCCCCTTCATCTTCAGCCTCATCAACCTCCTCCTCCCCTTCATCTTCACCCTCATCAACCTCCTCCTCCCCTTCATCTTCACCCTCATCCAACATCTCCTCCCATTCATCCTCATCCTCATGAACCACCTCCTCCCCTTCATCCTGACCTTCAGCCGTATCTTTAGCCCCCGTGCAGGCCACACCTGGGGTCTTTGCGGTGGAAGGTGGAAGCCTGGAGGTGGAAGGACCCCCCTGTTCAGTGCGCCCCCCCTCTTGTAGTGCCTGGGTAAAGTACGACCTTATTCTCTTTGAATCCTGGTGTGTCGGGGCATAGGCGTAAATTTTTCCTGCACTCCCATGCTATGGGCCATGTGATCTGCAATGGCCTGCCTCTCCGGGCCTCTGCCGTGCACTTCCCGGGACTGGAGAAAGAAGCAGAAAAAAAGAAAATAAATCATGTTTTCAGTGAGCCATATTTGGTTGTGATAAACCACCTCTAAGTCTCAACCAAGTGCAGACCATGGCCAAATATACATGCCAAACATGCCAAAAAGACAAGGTCACTTTGGCATGTTTGCCATGTACATTTGGCCATGGACCGCACTTTGTTGAGACTTTGAAATATTTTCAAAGTCTCAACCAAGTGCAGACCATGGCCAAATGTACATGCCAAACATGCCACAAAGACAAAGGTCACATGTGACCTAACAAAATTAAGCTTACCAA
>NC_137814.1:74929323-75014323 GCF_963921795.1 Nannobrachium achirus
TGGACAGACAGACAGACAGACAGACAGACAGACAGACAGACAGACAGACAGACAGACAGACAGACAGACCTGTTGCATGTTTGCCAGGAGGTCGCGAAGTTTGTCTTTATAATATAATTTTTTGGCCCTCTCCTTGGCCAGCGCCCCCTTGTAGACCACGCATTGGGAACATGGTACCGAACTGGTCCGGCCGGTCTGCCCTCCCGACGGGGCCCCTGAAGGTCCGGGCTGTTCAATGTCTTCAGGGGGAAGACCATCCTCAGGAGGTCCGGGCTGTTCAATTTCTTCAGGGGGGGGACCATCCTCATCCTCATCCTCATAGTCTATACTAGTGACGAGTGTATGGCCTGTCTCTCCGGATCTCAATTCACGCATCAGCCTCTTCGCCTCCCGATACTGAGCAATTTGCTCGTAACTGTGGATGATCTGCTGCTGCCTCCCGGGGTCATCTGAGGCTTTTGCATGGACGTTGAGGTGCCTTCTTAATTTTGCCCCTCTATCTCCACACAGGGGACATGCGCATCTATCAATATTGATCCGGCCACGGGAGAGTTTGTGGAAAATATCCCTCTCCCCGGCATTGGTCATTTTATGGACGCTCCTTAAGTGGTCCGAGAGGTCCGAGCGGAGCTTCCCGCACCCAGGGACGGCGCAATGAGCCCAGTCGGGCGCTTTCCTCTTGTATTCCTGAAGAAAGAGCGTTAGCATTTTTAGCGTTAACATTTTTTAGCATTAGCATTTTAGAATTAGCATTAGCATTCAAATGACTCCACCCACGCGCCCATACGACAAACGGCTCATGACATATAAAGGCACTTCCTGTTTGGCGAAGGAAGCGCCAATTAAGGTTAAGGACTTTTTTAGAAGCAAAACTTTGGCCACAATTGGTTCCAAGGTCACACAGTTGACCTTGTACTTTAAGCATGTTTGGGCATGTACATTTGGCCATGGTCGCCATTTGGTTGAGACTTTGAAATATTTTCAAAGTCTCAAACAAGTGCAGACCATGGCCAAATGTACATGCCAAACATGCAAAAAAGACAAGGTCACTTTGGCATGTTTGCCATGTACATTTGGCCATGGACCGCACTTTGTTGAGACTTTGAAATATTTTCAAAGTCTCAAACAAGTGCAGACCATGGCCAAATGTACATGGCAAACATGCCAAAGTGACCTTGTCTTTTTTGAATGTTTGGCATGTACATTTGGCCATGGACCACACTTTGGTTGAGACTTTGAAATATTTTCAAAGTCTCAATCAAGTCACCTGTCAAAGCACATCTTAAGGGCTTATCTTTTAATGTGTTTTTTTCGGCCGTTTTTCGCCCGGGGGTCCGCGGACCCCCAAACCGGGCCTCCTAACCACGCCGTCCACCTCCGCCTCGCCGAGACGAGTCCCTGGAGGTGTCTCCCATCGCCGTAGCCCCAGGGGTTCCCGAGCTAGGCCTATTCCTAAAAAGTAGCGGATCACCAAGCGCTTTTTTCGGCCGTTTTTCGCCCGAGGGTCCGCGGACCCCCGAACCGGGCCTCCTAACCACGCCGTCCACCTCCGCCTTGCCGAGACAAGTCCGGAGAGGGGTCTCCCGTCGCCGTAGCCCCAGGGGCTCCGGAGCTCCGCGGCTTTTTGTGCGACTATAGTGCATTTGGTGTAAAGTAACCAAGTACATTTACTTAAGTACTGTACTTAAGTACAGTTTTGAGGTATTTGTAATAGCCGATCTACAAGCTCACAACGCGTCGCATCACACACACACACACACACACACACACACACACACACACACACACACACACACACACACACACACACACACACACACACACACTCACCCATTCTTCCTCCAGGTTGGAAGGAGTCTCCGGTGGTCCCCGGTGTTTGGAAGGATATAGTATCTGTCCAAGGAGGAAAAAAACAGATATGCATTAACAACATGGGAAAATACAGACAAGGTCACTTTGGCATGTTTGCCATGTACATTTGGCCATGGACCACACTTTGTTGAGACTTTGAAACATTTTCAAAGTCTCAAACAAGTGCAGACCATGGCCAAATGTACATGACACACATGCCAAAAATACAAGGTCACTTTGGCATGTTTGCCATGTACATTTGGCCATGAACAGACAGACAGACAGACAGACAGACAGACAGGCAGGCAGGCAGGCAGGCAGGCAGGCAGGCAGGCAGACAGGCAGGCAGGCAGGCAGGCAGGCAGGCAGACAGACAGACAGACAGACAGACAGACAGACAGACAGACAGACAGACAGACCTGTTGCATGTTTGCCAGGAGGTTGTCAAGTTTTTCTTTATAGTATAATGTTTTGGCCCTCTCTATTGCACATTGGGTACATGGTACCGAACTGGTCCGGCCGGTCTGCCCTCCCGACTGGGCCCCTGAAGGTCCGGGTTGTTCTTGGTCTTCATCCTCACTGTCTTCAGGGGGGGGACCATCCTCATGGTCTTCAGGGGGGGGAACATCCTCATGGTCTTCAGGGGGGGGACCATCCTCAATGTCTATTGTACTCATCAGTGAATAGGCTCTCTCTCCGGTTCTCAATTCCCTCATCAGCCTCTTCGCCTCCAGCCACATAGCAATTTTTTCGTATTTGCTGATCATCTGCTGTGAGGCAAAATGGATGTTGAGGTGCCTTCTTAATTTTGTGCCTACGAATCCACACAGGGGACATGCGCAATGATCAATATTGATCCGGCCACGGGAGAGCTTGTGGAAGATGTCCCTCTCCCCAGCATTGGTCATGGAATGGGCCGTGGTCAGGTGGTCCGAGAGGTCCGACCGGAGCAACCCGCACCCAGGGACGGCGCAATGAGCCCATTCGGGCGCTTTCCTCTTGTATTCCTGAAGAAAGAGCATTAGCATTTTTAGCGTTAACATTTTTTAGCATTAGCATTTTAGAATTAGCATTAGCATTCAAATGACTCCACCCACGCGCCCATACGACAAACGGCTCATGACATATAAAGGCACTTCCTGTTTGGCGAAGGAAGCGCCAATTAAGGTTAAGGACTTTTTTGGAAGCAAAACTTTGGCCACAATTGGTTCCAAGGTCACACAGTTGACCTTGTACTTTAAGCATGTTTGGGCATGCACATTTGGCTATGGTCCCCATTTGGTTGAGACTTTGAAATATTTTCTAAGTCTCAACTAAGTGTGGGCCTTGGCCAAATGTACATGACACACATGCCAAAAATACAAGGTCACTTTGGCATGTTTGCCATGTACATTTGGCTATGGTACCCATTTGGTTGAGACTTTGAAATATTTTCAAAGTCTCAATCAAGTCACCTGTCACAGGACATCTTTAGGGCTTATCTTTTAATGTGCTTTTTTCGGCCGTTTTTCGCCCGGGAGGTCCGCGGACCCCCGAACCGGGCCTCCTAACCACGCCGTCCACCTCCGCCTCACCGAGACGAGTCCCTGGAGGTGTCTCCCGTCGCCGTAGCCCCAGGGGTTCCCCAGCTATGCCGTTTCCTAAAAAGTAGCGGATCACCAAGCGCTTTTTTCGGCCGTTTTTCGCCCGGGGGTCCGCGGACCCCTGAACCGGGCCTCCTAACCACGCCGTCCACCTCCGCCTTGCCGAGACAAGTCCGGAGAGGGGTCTCCCGTCGCCGTAGCCCCAGGGGGTCCGGAGCTTTGCGGCTTTTTGTGCGACTATAGTGCAATGGTGTAAAGTAACTAAGTACATTTAATTAAGTACTGTACTTAAGTACAGTTTTGAGGTATTTGTAATAGCCGATCTACAAGCTCACAATGCGTCGCATCGCGACGCGTTGTGAGCTTGTAGATCTGCTATTTTCAAACATTTTGTACTTTTACTTTTGGTACTTTAAGTACATTTTGATGCCAATACTTTCATACTTTTACTCAAGTACACTTTGAATTCTGGACTTTTACTTGTAATGGAGTATTTCTACATTGCTGTATTGATACTTTTATATGTTATGTTATGTTATATATTATATAAGTATAAAATGTGAGTACTTTTTACAACACTGCTATAGTGTACTGCTCTACAATCAAATGTCTTTGAGTTATCTCACATAAATCAAAAATCACAATATAAAATACAGTACAATACAAGAAACCAAATTGCTGACATACCTTCTTGGACATGATAATCCTACCAGGGATCTTTTGTTAAAGATGAGCCTCTCTCTGCACGTCTGCTCCTCTTGGAATCCACGGTAGAAGTGAGAGAAACTCTCGTAACATGGCAGTTTGCACAGCTGAAATGAGTTGAGTTGATTGCCTTGTGCATGAGCTGCACGCATGGCAGGGATATAGTCCGGGTACACATGGCAGGGATATAGTCCGGGAGCCAAATGGTGATTTTTGGCTGAACGTGGATTCGCCTGTAAAAGTTTTTTTCTCAACTGATTCTTGTAGCTTGGGGTCACCTCTTAAGGATTCAAGATGATGACCAGTGATATCCATTGAGCATTTTTTTATTATTAACCCCTTAATGCCTGAAACACAAGAAATCCACCCAGGAGGAAAATACCCAGAAAAAGATTTTTTTTCTGCGACATTCGGGGTCGCCACAGCGGCCAAATCAAGTTGGGCTCCCATCGACTTTAGTGATGAAAAGTGATGAGTCAGAGTTTTGTGGGTGCTGTGGTGACCCCGAAGGTCGCCGACTCGGGCGCCCTAGCTAAATCATTAGAGCATGCCCTGAGCTACATCTGTGCAAAAATGTGCACTTTTAGACTGATTAGCACGAGAAAAAAACCCTAAGGCCTCCGACTAACATGAATACTCATTCATACGTGTATTGTTTTCTGAGGCCATTTCTAGCCCACGGAATGTTTTTTGTGCAAAACAAATGCCTGCAATGGATTCAGCATCATGACCAAAAAAAAACAAAAATGCACAATTGTAGCAGATCCTCAAGCTCAAAAGAAAAAAGAATGCTGCTCCACGGCCGTTCCGGCCTTGGGCTCGGTCCAGGCGTCCATGCGACCGGCTCGGCGCCCTGCACCCAGCCGTGGACCTTGCGGACCCAGGCCCCGTGGACCCAAGGCCCAAATACGTAAAAAAAACAGGCAAAAATCCACCAAAATAGCCGATCTACAAGCCCCTCCACCGGGCGCACTGGGGGTCCACGGATCCCCACTCCTCCAGGGACCACCCACTCCACTCAGGGGGTCCTCCTCGGGGCCCTTCCCTACCGCAGAGCGCGCTGGCCCAGGGACCCCCTCCGGGGACCCCTCCCTGTGGGGACCAGACATACCGCCCGGCCCCTAGTGCCCACTCTTAAGCCCTCCTCGGCGGGCACTATTTAACTGCGGCTCGCACCGCATGTATGCTTTGGCATGTTTGCTTTGAAATACTTTGAAATATTTTCTAAGTCTCAACTGAGTGCGGGCCTTGGCCAAATGGACATGGCAAACATGCCAAAATGACAGGTCAACCGTACACTGCAGAAGGTCAGGGCTCATTTTTTAAAGTTCTGGAGGTGCTACGGGCACCAAACTGCAGTGATATAATCATCTTTCAATGCTCTTTCAGAATATGCAGAGCTTGAGTTCCACAAACAATCCGTTTGATAAGAACAGGGGCCCAAGCGTGTCCCGAGAAGGCCCGACGTCTTTTTGGCATGGGTTACATTTTAGGTTTTTGAAAACTGAAACGTCTCTAGTTCTGGAACCTCGATAGATAATGACGCCAGCCGGTTACCGTATATTCGTCAATAGCCCTAAATAGCGCACGTGCATTTTCAGGGCTTTCGGGGGCCCAGAAAAGAAATAGGAACGAAAGAGCATCGACTGCCGAGGCCTTGCGTCCATTTGGCAAATTTGAAAGATGGGTCAAACCTTTTTTGACCGTAACTCGGCCATAAGACCACCTGAGGACCCCAGATTTTCAGCAGCGATACTCCTCCTGCCCAATAATCAGACCCTAAGTGCTGGGCTTTGTAACTGCCTTGGAAAAAAAATGCTTCACTTTGGAGCCTCCGAATGTTCTCAGAGGCTTAGGCCTTAAGAGCCTTTGGAACAGAAGTTGGTCATTTAGGCCATACTTTTTTTCTACGTTATTTGAGGTTATGATTCCCACACATGTTGATCGGCACTCTATTTAGAGCATCCCTGTGGTGGTTTCACCTCTCTGGGGGTCTCGGAAGGCCCACAGTGGTCCTGTTCGTTTGGCATGGGAATGAACTCTCATTCATTTCCATGCCAAATGGACTTTGCATTTTCTCAGCCACAATAGCATCAAATGAAGTGATAATGTACAGGGCATTGGAATAGAGCCTCATAAACCACCTCTTAGAATATCTGTCCGGTAGCCTCTTCTGAAAGTGGACTTTAGCACAAGTTAAAAGCTACTTAGCATCAGGGGCCACGAAATGACAAGCGGTGACCGACACCTGACTGACGGGGTCACAGGCATCACCTGGTGTTAGTTTCAGGTCAATAGTGGTTGTGGAAGCAAAACTGTAGCCAAAATTGGGTCTCAGGTGACTCAAGTTAAAAGCTACGTAGCAACAGGGGCCACGAAATGACAAGCGGTGAACAACACCTGACTCGGGCTGTCACAAGCATCACCTGGTGTGAGTTTCAGGGTCAATAGTGGTTGTGGAAGCAAAACTGTAGCCAAAATTGGGTCTCAGGTGATTCAGGTGACCTTTCCTCCATCTTGTCTTTTTGGCATGGTTGCCATGTACATTTGGCCAAAACACATTCTTAGAGCTTTTGGAAAGATCAAGGATTGGGTGGGGGAGGGGAGTGTCACTTTTGCGTGTACATTTGGCCATTGTCCCCACATATTATGTAGGGTGGGGGAGGGGACTGTCATTTTGGCGTGTTCATTTGGCATGGACAATGTATTTGTGGAAGGGCAAATCGATGCTGCCCCTTGATGGCCATTGATTGTCGGCACACCTCCGTCTTTTTGGCACCGCGTTCAATGTTAGCCAAAAGGACATGCCAAATGCACAATGGTAAATTTGGCATGTCTTTTTGGAGAATTTTTTGTGCATTTGGCAGGTCTCACATGCCATGTGTACGACAAAGTCGGAATTACCTGGAGTACGAGCGTCCGTACGGCATTTTCGCACCTTTGGCAAGGAAATTGTCTCTTTGGCCACCCATTTGAGTGTCCATTAGGAAGGACTTCCCTTACCCGGAATCAAACCCGGGCCGCGGCGGTGAGAGCGCCGAATCCTAGCCACTAGACCATCAGGGAGATGCTTCGTTGGATTTGCAATCTTTTGTCAAATCCTATGAAATGAGGAAGCTTTGTACTTTAAGAGATTCAATTCAGGCTAATAGACAATGTTTGTCACGCAGCGTTTCCCGAATGCAATCATTGGTTCACTGAATACATGTGAGGTGAGGTTCTCTGACGGCAGTTCATAGATTTCTTTGCACACGAGGAACTACAGTTCCTGCTTCCCTGACCGGGAATCGAACCCGGGCCGCGGCGGTGAAAGCACTGAATCCTAGCCACTAGACCATCAGGGAGATGCCTTGTATTTTGTGCAATCTATTGTCAAATCCTGTGAAATGAGGAGGCGTTGTACATGTGAGGTGAGGTTCTCTGACGGCAGTTCATAGAAATCAGTGTACACGAGGAACCACAGTCCCTGCTTCCCTGAATCCTAGCCACTAGACCATCAGGGAGAAGCTTCGTTGGATTTGCAATCTTTTGTCAAATCCTATGAAATGAGGAAGCTTTGTACTTTAAGAGATTCAATTCAGGCTAATAGACAATGTTTGTCACGCAGCGTTTCCCGAATGCAATCATTTGTTCACTGTATTCACTGAATACACGTCAGGTGAGGTTCTCTGACGGCAGTTCATAGATTTCTTTGCACACGAGGAACTACAGTTCCTGCTTCCCTGACCGGGAATCGAACCCGGGCCGCGGAGGTGAGAGCGCCGAATCCTAGCCACTAGACCATCAGGGAGATGCCTCGTTGAATTTGCAATCTTTTGTCAAATCCTATGAAATGAGGAGGCTTTGTACTTTAAGAGGTTCAATTCAGGCTAATAGACAATTATGTCACGCAGCGTTTCCCGAATGCAATCAATGGTTCACTGAATACATGTGAGGTGAGGTTCTCTGACAGCAGTTCATAGATTTCTTTGCACACAAGGAACTACAGTTCCTGCTTCCCTGACCGGGAATCGAACCCGGGCCGCAGCGGTGAAAGCGCCAAATTCTAGCCACTAGACCATCAGGGAGATGCCTTATACATTGTGCAATCTTTTGTCAAATCCTATGAAATGAGGAGGCTTTGTACTTTAAGAGGTTCAATTAAGGCTAATAGACAATTATGTCACGCAGCGTTTCCCGAATGCAATCAATGGTTCACTGAATACATGTGAGGTGAGGTTCTCTGACGGCAGTTCATAGATTTCTTTGCACACGAGGAACTACAGTTCCTGCTTCCCTGACCGGGAATCGAACCCGGGCCGCGGCGGTGAAAGCGCCAAATTCTAGCCACTAGACCATCAGGGAGATGCCTTGTACATTGTGCAATCTTTTGTCAAATCCTATGAAATGAGGAGGCTTTGTACTTTAAGAGGTTCAATTCAGGCTAATAGACAATTTTGTCACGCAACGTTTCCCGAATGCAATCATTGGTTCACTGAATACATGTGAGGTGAGGTTCTCTGACGGCAGTTCATAGATTTCTTTGCACACGAGGAACTACAGTTCCTGCTTCCCTGACCGGGAATCGAACACGGGCCGCGGCGGTGAAAGCGCCGAATCCTAGCCACTAGACCATCAGGGAGAAGCCTTGTATATTTTGCAATCTATTGTCAAATCCTGTGAAATGAGGAGGCTTTGTACATTAAGAGGTTCAATTCAGGCTAATAGACAATGTTTGTCATGCTGCGTTTCCCGAATACAATCATTGAGTCACTATACGACCAGAATACATGTGAGGTGAGGTTCTCTGACGGCAGTTCATAGAAATCAGTGTACACGAGGAACCACAGTCCCTGCTTCCCTGACCGGGAATCAAACCCAGGCCGCGGCGGTGAGAGCGCCGAATCCTAGCCACTAGACCATCAGGGAGATGCCTCGTTGAATTTGCAATCTTTTGTCAAATCCTATGAAATGAGGAGGCTTTGTACTTTAAGAGGTTCAATTCAGGCTAATAGACAATGTTTGTCACGCAGCGTTTCCCGAATGCAATCATTGGTTCACTGAATACATGTGAGGTGAGGTTCTCTGACGGCAGTTCATAGATTTCTTTGCACACGAGGAACTACAGTTCCTGCTTCCCTGACCGGGAATCAAACCCGGGCCGTGGTGGTGAAAGCGCCGAATCCTAGCCATTAGACCATCAGGGAGATGCCTTGTATATTTTGCAATTTATTGTCAAATCCTGTGAAATGAGGAGGCTTTGTACATTAAGAGGTTCAATTCAGGCTAATAGACAATGTTTGTCATGCTGCGTTTCCCGAATGCAATCATTGAGTCACTATACGACCAGAATACATGTGAAGTGAGGTTCTCTGACGGCAGTTCATAGAAATCAGTGTACACGAGGAACCACAGTCCCTGCTTCCCTGACCGGGAATCAAACCCGGGCCGCGGCGGTGAGAGCGCCGAATCCTGGCCACTAGACCATCAGGGAGATGCTTCGTTGGATTTGCAATCTTTTGTCAAATCCTATGAAATGAGGAAGCTTTGTACTTTAAGAGATTCAATTCAGGCTAATAGACAATGTTTGTCACGCAGCGTTTCCCGAATGCAATCATTTGTTCACTGTATTCACTGAATACATGTCAGGTGAGGTTCTCTGACGGCAGTTCATAGATTTCTTTGCACACGAGGAACTACAGTTCCTGCTTCCCTGACCGGGAATCGAACCCGGGCCGCGGAGGTGAGAGCGCCGAATCCTAGCCACTAGACCATCAGGGAGATGCCTCGTTGAATTTGCAATCTTTTGTCAAATCCTATGAAATGAGGAGGCTTTGTACTTTAAGAGGTTCAATTCAGGCTAATAGACAATTTTGTCACGCAGCGTTTCCCGAATGCAATCAATGGTTCACTGAATACATGTGAGGTGAGGTTCTCTGACGGCAGTTCATAGATTTCTTTGCACACGAGGAACTACAGTTCCTGCTTTCCTGAACGGGAATCGAACCCGGGCCGCGGTGGTGAAAGCGCCAAATTCTAGCCACTAGACCATCAGGGAGATGCCTTGTATATTGTGCAATCTTTTGTCAAATCCTATTAAATGAGGAGGCTTTGTACTTTAAGAGGTTCAATTAGCCCTTCGCTATGCCCCTCCTAAAGCCGTCCTTGTCCAATGCCAAGTTAGCAACAGGTTACTAACGCAGCTGACTTGGCAAGCTGCCATGGCGGCGCGCATCGCTGTACCGCGAGTCTGGCTGCTAGATAGAGATGGGATTTATGGTTCTCTGAAGTGAACCGGATCTCTGAGATCCGTTCCTTTCAAAGAGCCGTTCAAAAGACTGCCTCATTTTAGTTACTGGTTACTTTGTAGATTTTGATTATGATTGTAAATCACTTCCACCCAAATAGGCCTATACATTTTTGCCATTGGATACATTTCTGGCATTTGAAAATAGGTGATCTACAAGCTCACAATGTGTCACGTTGCAATGCATTGTGAGCTTGTAGATCAGCTATTTGCAAATGATTTTTCTACATTTTACTCATTGGAAAACCTGTGAAACAGGACATTCTGCATAATGAGTAGGCCTACGTTCTAATATTGGTAGGCTACTTTAAGTACATTTTGATACCAATACTATTTTACTTTTACTCAAGTACATTAATAACATTCCAAACTTGATTGCAGATATGTTTACCTAAGTAAAGAAATGTATTACTTTTCCCAACACTGTTCATTAGAAAGGAACGGCTCCCTACTGTGAACCGAATCATATCGTTCATTTCAAAGAGCCGTTCAAAAGACTCGATTCGTTCGCGAACGTCCCACCCACTCGCTTCCGTGTCACAAACACTGAAACAAAAACAGAACGGATTGCACTGACCTACAAACCCACAGGAATAATTTAGGAGCACTTCATGAGAAAATATAACTGGTAACACTTGTGTACTGTATGTTAATCTGACTTTAGTATAGGCTATTGTTTTCTTCCTAGACGTGCGTTTGAGGCAGGTTAGTCTGCAGCTGGGTGCTATTGCTGCACGCCGCCATGGCAGCTTGCCAAGGCACCCGCCTTAGTAACCTGTCGCTAAACGTGGCATTGGGCAAGCACGGGTTTAGGAGGGGCATAGCGAAGGGCTAATTCAGGCTAATAGACAATTTTGTCACGCAACGTTTCCCGAATGCAATCATTGGTTCACTGAATACATGTGAGGTGAGGTTCTCTGACGGCAGTTCATAGATTTCTTTGCACACGAGGAACTACAGTTCCTGCTTCCCTGACCGGGAATCGAACCCGGGCCGCGGCGGTGAAAGCACCGAATCCTAGCCACTAGACCATCAGGGAGATGCCTTGTACATTTTGCAATCTATTGTCAAATCCTGTGAAATGAGGAGGCTTTGTACTTTAAGAGGTTCAATTCAGGCTAATAGACAATGTTTGTCACGCAGTGTTTCCTGAATGCAATCATTGGTTCACTGAATACATGTGAGGTGAGGTTCTCTGACGGCAGTTCATAGATTTCTTTGCACACGAGGAACTACAGTTCCTGCTTCCCTGACCGGGAATCGAACCCGGGCCGCAGCGGTGAAAGCGCCGAATCCTAGCCACTAGACCATCAGGGAGATGCCTTGTATATTGTGCAATCTATTGTCAAATCCTGTGAAATGAGGAGGCGTTGTACATTAGAGGTTCAATTCAGGCTAATAGACAATGTTTGTCACGCTGCGTTTCCCGAATGCAATCATTGAGTCACTGTATGACCAGAATACATGTGAGGTGAGGTTCTCTGACAGCAGTTCATAGAAATTATTGTACACGAGGAACCGCAGTCCCTGCTTCCCTGACCGGGAATCGAACCCGGGCCGCGGCGGTGAGAGCGCCGAATCCTAGCCACTAGACCATCAGGGAGATGCCTTGTATATTGTGCAATCTTTTGTCAAATCGTATGAAAGCTTTGTACTTTAAGAGGTTCAATTCAGGCTAATAGACAATTTTGTCACGCAGCGTTTCCCGGATGCAATCAATGGTTCACTGAATACATGTGAGGTGAGGTTCTCTGACGGCAGTTCATAGATTTCTTTGCACACGAGGAACTACAGTTCCTGCTTCCCTGACCGGGAATCGAACCCAGGCCGCGGCGGTGAAATCGCCAAATCCTAGCCACTAGACCATCAGGGAGATGCCTTGTATATTGTGCAATCTATTGTCAAATCCTGTGAAATGAGGAGGCTTTGTACATTAAGAGGTTCAATTCAGTCAAATAGACAATTTTGTCACGCAACGTTTCCCGAATGCAATCATTGGTTCACTGTATACATATGAGGTCAGGTTCTCTGACGGCAGTTCATAGCTTTCTTTGCACACGAGGAACTACAGTTCCTGCTTCCCTGACCGGGAAACGAACCCGGGCCGCGGCGGTGAGAGCGCCGAATCCTAGCCACTAGACCATCAGGGAGATGCCTCGTTGAATTTGCAATCTTTTGTCAAATCCTATGAAGTGAGGAGGCTTTGTACTTTAAGAGGTTCAATTCAGGCTAATAGACAATTTTGTCACGCAGCGTTTCCCGAATGCAATCATTGGTTCACTGAATACATGTGAGGTGAGGTTCTCTGACGGCAGTTCATAGATTTCTTTGCACACGAGGAACTACAGTTCCTGCTTCACTGAATACACGTCAGGTGAGGTTCTCTGACGGCAGTTCATAGATTTCTTTGCACACGAGGAACTACAGTTCCTGCTTCCCTGACCGAGAATCGAACCCGGGCCGCGGAGGTGAGAGCGCCGAATCCTAGCCACTAGACCATCAGGAAGATGCCTCGTTGAATTTGCAATCTTTTGTCAAATCGTATGAAATGAGGAGGCTTTGTACTTTAACTCATACCTCGCGATCCCCGTAGAGCCCGTAGATTTCCCGCTGTACCGCGCTGCCATGCCCGTAGAGCCCGTAAAGTTTAATTAGCTTTAATCATTATGAAAGGATTAAAAGTATTAGCGCAGATTTTCGCTGATTCTGGCTCTTTAGGCCCGCCCGCCTAACTGTATCCGGTCATTTCCGGTCTGGACCGGATCCAGCTTTCCGTATCCAGTCTGAGCCTGGGCCATAGTCCCGCCTCCATTGGTTTACTGTGTAACAGAAGTGGAAGCTACTGGGCGATGGAACGTTCGTTTTTCAATCGGAGTTTTGCGTTTGGAAACTTTGATCCAGTCTCTACACGCCTGGATTATGATCCCCGCACATATCGTGCGTTTTGTGCGCGAACGTGTCCACGTGTTACCATAGCGCACAGTTGGCTTTTTTCAATGCTTTTTCATGTAAACACTGGCTGATAAGCAGAGATACAGCGTGGCAACGGATATGTCTTTTTCAATGGGGTTTTTTGTATTCGAAAGCTTGTCACCGAGTCTACACGTCTACTAGATGAGTCGCGCACAGATTGTGCACGATGCGTGCGCGTGCCCACGCTAAAAGGTAAGGACAATTTGGCAGCTGCTTACTACAGCTATGTTTAAAATGGCAGAGAAAAAGTTAAGAGGTTCAATTCAGGCTAATAGACAATTTTGTCACGCAGCGTTTCCCGAATGCAATCAATGGTTCACTGAATACATGTGAGGTGAGGTTCTCTGACGGCAGTTCATAGATTTCTTTGCACACGAGGAACTACAGTTCCTGCTTCCCTGACCGGGAATCGAACCCGGGCCGCGGCGGTGAAATCGCCAAATCCTAGCCACTAGACCATCAGGGAGATGCCTTGTATATTGTGCAATCTTTTGTCAAATCCTATGAAATGAGGAGGCTTTGTACTTTAAGAGGTTCAATTCAGTCAAATAGACAATTTTGTCACGCAACGTTTCCCGAATGCAATCATTGGTTCACTGAATACATGTGAGGTGAGGTTCTCTGACGGCAGTTCATAGATTTCTTTGCACACGAGGAACTACAGTTCCTGCTTCCCTGACCGGGAATCGAACCCGGGCCGCGGCAGTGAAAGCGGCGAATCCTAGCCACTAGACCATCAGGGAGATGCCTTGTATATTTTGCAATCTATTGTCAAATCCTGTGAAATGAGGAGGCTTTGTACATTAAGAGGTTCAATTCAGGCTAATAGACAATGTTTGTTACGCTGCGTTTCCCAAATGCAATTATTGAGTCACTGATGACCAGAATACATGTGAGGTGAAGTTCTCTGACGGCAGTTCATAGAAATCAGTGTACACGAGGAACCACAGTCCCTGCTTCCCTGACCGGGAATCGAACCCGGGCCGCGGCGGTGAGAGTGCCGAATCCTAGCCACTAGACCATCAGGGAGATGCCTCGTTGCATTTGCAATCTTTTGTCAAATCCTATGAAGTGAGGAGGCTTTGTACTTTAAGAGGTTCAATTCAGGCTAATAGACAATTTTGTCACGCAGCGTTTCCCGAATGCAATCATTGGTTCACTGAATACATGTGAGGTGAGGTTCTCTGACGGCAGTTCATAGATTTCTTTGCACACGAGGAACTACAGTTCCTGCTTCCCTGACCGGGAATCGAACCCGGGCCGCGGCGGTGAAAGCGCCGAATCCTAGCCACTAGACCATAAGGGAGATGCCTTGTATATTTTGCAATTTATTGTCAAATCCTGTGAAATGAGGAGGCTTTGTACATTAAGAGGTTCAATTCAGGCTAATAGACAATGTTTGTCACGCTGCGTTTCCCGAATGCAATCATTGAGTCACTATACGACCAGAATACATGTGAGGTGAGGTTCTCTGACGGCAGTTCATAGAAATCAGTGTACACGAGGAACCACAGTCCCTGCTTCCCTGACCGGGAATCAAACCCGGGCCGCGGCGGTGAGAGCGCCGAATCCTAGCCACTAGACCATCAGGGAGATGCTTTGTTGGATTTGCAATCTTTTGTCAAATCCTATGAAATGAGGAAGCTTTGTACTTTAAGAGATTCAATTCAGGCTAATAGACAATGTTTGTCACGCAGCGTTTCCCGAATGCAATCATTTGTTCACTGAATACACGTCAGGTGAGGTTCTCTGACGGCAGTTCATAGATTTCTTTGCACACAAGGAACTACAGTTCCTGCTTCCCTGACCGGGAATCGAACCCGGGCCGCGGCTGTGAAAGCGCCGAATCCTAGCCACTAGACCATCAGGGAGATGCCTTGTATATTGTGCAATCTATTGTCAAATCCTGTGAAATGAGGAGGCGTTGTACATTAAGAGGTTCAATTCAGGCTAATAGACAACGTTTGTCACGAACCTCCCGAATGCAATCATTGAGTCACTGTATGACCAGGATACATGTGAGGTGAGGTTCTCTGACGGCAGTTCATAGAAATTATTGTACACGAGGAACCGCAGTCCCTGCTTCCGGGAATCGAACCCGGGCCGCAGCGGTGAAAGCGCCAAATCCTAGCCACTAGACCATCAGGGAGATGCCTTGTATATTTTGCAATCTTTTGTCAAATCCTGTGAAATGAGGAGGCTTTGTACATTAAGAGGTTCAATTCAGTCAAATAGACAATTTTGTCACGCAACGTTTCCCGAATGCAATCATTGGTTCACTGAATACATGTGAGGTGAGGTTCTCTGACGGCAGTTCATAGATTTCTTTGCACACGAGGAACTACAGTTCCTGCTTCCCTGACCGGGAATCGAACCCGGGCCGCGGCAGTGAAAGCGCCGAATCCTAGCCACTAGACCATCAGGGAGATGCCTTGTATATTTTGCAATCTATTGTCAAATCCTGTGAAATGAGGAGGCTTTGTACATTAAGAGGTTCAATTCAGGCTAATAGACAATGTTTGTTACGCTGCGTTTCCCAAATGCAATTATTGAGTCACTGATGACCAGAATACATGTGAGGTGAAGTTCTCTGACGGCAGTTCATAGAAATCAGTGTACACGAGGAACCACAGTCCCTGCTTCCCTGACCGGGAATCGAACGCTGGCCGCGGTGGTGAGAGCGCCGAATCCTAGCCACTAGACCATCAGGGAGATGCCTCGTTGCATTTGCAATCTTTTGTCAAATCCTATGAAGTGAGGAGGCTTTGTACTTTAAGAGGTTCAATTCAGGCTAATAGACAATGTTTGTCACGCTGCGTTTCCCGAATGCAATCATTGAGTCACTATACGACCAGAATACATGTGAGGTGAGGTTCTCTGACGGCAGTTCATAGAAATCAGTGAATCCTAGCCACTAGACCATCAGGGAGATGCTTCGTTGGATTTGCAATCTTTTGTCAAATCCTATGAAATGAGGAAGCTTTGTACTTTAAGAGATTCAATTCAGGCTAATAGACAATGTTTGTCACGCAGCGTTTCCCGAATGCAATCATTTGTTCACTGAATACACGTCAGGTGAGGTTCTCTGACGGCAGTTCATAGATTTCTTTGCACACGAGGAACTACAGTTCCTGCTTCCCTGACCGGGAATCGAACCCGGGCCGCGGAGGTGAGAGCGCCGAATCCTAGCCACTAGACCATCAGGAAGATGCCTCGTTGAATTTGCAATCTTTTGTCAAATCCTATGAAATGAGGAAGCTTTGTACTTTAAGAGGTTCAATTCAGGCTAATAGACAATTTTGTCACACAACGTTTCCCGAATGCAATCATTGGTTCACTGAATACATGTGAGGTGAGGTTCTCTGACGGCAGTTCATAGATTTCTTTGCACACAAGGAACTACAGTTCCTGCTTCCCTGACCGGGAATCGAACCCGGGCCGCGGCTGTGAAAGCACCGAATCCTAGCCACTAGACCATCAGGGAGATGCCTTGTATATTGTGCAATCTATTGTCAAATCCTGTGAAATGAGGAGGCGTTGTACATTAAGAGGTTCAATTCAGGCTAATAGACAACGTTTGTCACGCTGCGTTTCCCGAATGCAATCATTGAGTCACTGTATGACCAGGATACATGTGAGGTGAGCTTCTCTGACGGCAGTTCATAGAAATTATTGTACACGAGGAACCACAGTCCCTGCTTCCCTGACCGGGAATCAAACACGGGCCGCGGCGGTGAGAGCGCCGAATCCTAGCCACTAGACCATCAGGGAGATGCTTTGTTGGATTTGCAATCTTTTGTCAAATCCTATGAAATGAGGAAGCTTTGTACTTTAAGAGATTCAATTCAGGCTAATAGACAATGTTTGTCACGCAGCGTTTCCCGAATGCAATCATTTGTTCACTGAATACACGTCAGGTGAGGTTCTCTGACGGCAGTTCATAGATTTCTTTGCACACGAGGAACTACAGTTCCTGCTTCCCTGACCGGGAATCGAACCCAGGCCGCGGCAGTGAAAGCGCCGAATCCTAGCCACTAGACCATCAGGGAGATGCCTTGTATATTTTGCAATCTATTGTCAAATCCTGTGAAATGAGGAGGCTTTGTACATTAAGAGGTTCAATTCAGGCTAATAGACAATGTTTGTTACGCTGCGTTTCCCAAATGCAATTATTGAGTCACTGATGACCAGAATACATGTGAGGTGAAGTTCTCTGACGGCAGTTCATAGAAATCAGTGTACACGAGGAACCACAGTCCCTGCTTCCCTGACCGGGAATCGAACGCTGGCCGCGGTGGTGAGAGCGCCGAATCCTAGCCACTAGACCATCAGGGAGATGCCTCGTTGCATTTGCAATCTTTTGTCAAATCCTATGAAGTGAGGAGGCTTTGTACTTTAAGAGGTTCAATTCAGGCTAATAGACAATGTTTGTCACGCTGCGTTTCCCGAATGCAATCATTGAGTCACTATACGACCAGAATACATGTGAGGTGAGGTTCTCTGACGGCAGTTCATAGAAATCAGTGAATCCTAGCCACTAGACCATCAGGGAGATGCTTCGTTGGATTTGCAATCTTTTGTCAAATCCTATGAAATGAGGAAGCTTTGTACTTTAAGAGATTCAATTCAGGCTAATAGACAATGTTTGTCACGCAGCGTTTCCCCGAATGCAATCATTTGTTCACTGAATACACGTCAGGTGAGGTTCTCTGACGGCAGTTCATAGATTTCTTTGCACACGAGGAACTACAGTTCCTGCTTCCCTGACCGGGAATCGAACCCGGGCCGCGGCTGTGAAAGCGTCGAATCCTAGCCACTAGACAATCAGGAAGATGCCTCGTTGAATTTGCAATCTTTTGTCAAATCCTATGAAATGAGGAGGCTTTGTACTTTAAGAGGTTCAATTCAGGCTAATAGACAATTTTGTCACGCAACATTTCCCGAATGCAATCATTGGTTCACTGAATACATGTGAGGTGAGGTTCTCTGACGGCAGTTCATAGATTTCTTTGCACACGAGGAACTACAGTTCCTGCTTCCCTGACCGGGAATCGAACCCGGGCCGCGGCTGTGAAAGCGCCGAATCCTAGCCACTAGACCATCAGGGAGATGCCTTGTATATTGTGCAATCTATTGTCAAATCCTGTGAAATGAGGAGGCGTTGTACATTAAGAGGTTCAATTCAGGCTAATAGACAACGTTTGTCACGCTGCGTTTCCCGAATGCAATCAATGAGTCACTGTATGACCAGGATACATGTGAGGTGAGGTTCTCTGACGGCAGTTCATAGAAATTATTGTACACGAGGAACCGCAGTCCCTGCTTCCCTGACCGGGAATCGAACCAAATACAATTATTGAGTCACTGATGACCAGAATACATGTGAGGTGAAGTTCTCTGACGGCAGTTCATAGAAATCAGTGTACACGAGGAACCACAGTTCCTGCTTCCCTGACCGGGAATCGAACGCGGGCCGCGGCGGTGAGAGCGCCGAATCCTAGCCACTAGACCATCAGGGAGATGCCTCGTTGCATTTGCAATCTTTTGTCAAATCCTATGAAGTGAGGAGGCTTTGTACTTTAAGAGGTTCAATTCAGGCTAATAGACAATGTTTGTCACGCTGCGTTTCCCGAATGCAATCATTGAGTCACTATACGACCAGAATACATGTGAGGTGAGGTTCTCTGACGGCAGTTCATAGAAATCAGTGAATCCTAGCCACTAGACCATCAGGGAGATGCTTCGTTGGATTTGCAATCTTTTGTCAAATCCTATGAAATGAGGAAGCTTTGTACTTTAAGAGATTCAATTCAGGCTAATAGACAATGTTTGTCACGCAGCGTTTCCCGAATGCAATCATTTGTTCACTGAATACACGTCAGGTGAGGTTCTCTGACGGCAGTTCATAGATTTCTTTGCACACGAGGAACTACAGTTCCTGCTTCCCTGACCGGGAATCGAACCCGGGCCGCGGAGGTGAGAGCGCCGAATCCTAGCCACTAGACCATCAGGAAGATGCCTTGTTGAATTTGCAATCTCTTGTCAAATCCTATGAAATGAGGAGGCTTTGTACTTTAAGAGGTTCAATTCAGGCTAATAGACAATTTTGTCACGCAACGTTTCCCGAATGCCATCATTGGTTCACTGAATACATGTGAGGTGAGGTTCTCTGACGGCAGTTCATAGATTTCTTTGCACACGAGGAACTACAGTTCCTGCTTCCCTGACCGGGAATCGAACCCGGGCAGCGGCTGTGAAAGCGCCGAATGCTAGCCACTAGACCATCAGGGAGATGCCTTGTATATTGTGCAATCTATTGTCAAATCCTGAGAAATGAGGAGGCGTTGTACATTAAGAGGTTCAATTCAGGCTAATAGACAATGTTTGTCACGCTGCGTTTCCCGAATGCAATCATTGAGTCACTGTATGACCAGGATACATGTGAGGTGAGGTTCTCTGACGGCAGTTCATAGAAATTATTGTACACGAGGAACCGCAGTCCCTGCTTCCCTGACCGGGAATCGAACCCGGGCCGCAGCGGTGAAAGCGCCAAATCCTAGCCACTAGACCATTAGGGAGATGCCTTGTATATTTTGCAATCTTTTGTCAAATCCTATGAAATGAGGAAGCTTTGTACTTTAAGAGATTCAATTCAGGCTAATAGACAATGTTTGTCACGCAGCGTTTCCCGAATGCAATCATTTGTTCACTGAATACACGTCAGGTGAGGTTCTCTGACGGCAGTTCATAGATTTCTTTGCACACGAGGAACTACAGTTCCTGCTTACCGGGAATCGAACCCGGGCCGCGGAGGTGAGAGCGCCGAATCCTAGCCACTAGACCATCAGGGAGATGCCTTGTTGAATTTGCAATCTTTTGTCAAATCCTATGAAGTGAGGAGGCTTTGTACTTTAAGAGGTTCAATTCAGGCTAATAGACAATTTTGTCACGCAGCGTTTCCCGAATGCAATCATTGGTTCACTGAATACATGTGAGGTGAGGTTCTCTGACGGCAGTTCATAGATTTCTTTGCACACGAGGAACTACAGTTCCTGCTTCCCTGACCGGGAATCGAACCCGGGCCGCGGCGGTGAAAGCGCCAAATTTGACAAAAGATTGCACAATATACAAGGCATCTGCCTTGTATATTGTGCAATCTTTTGTCAAATCCTATGAAATGAGGAGGCTTTGTACTTTAAGAGGTTCAATTCAGGCTAATAGACAATTTTGTGACGCAGCATTTCCCGAATGCAATCAATGGTTCACTGAATACAATTGAGGTGAGGTTCTCTGACGGCAGTTCATAGATTTCTTTCCACACGAGGAACTACAGTTCCTGCTTCCCTGACCGGGAATCGAACCCGGGCCGCGGCGGTGAAAGCGCCAAATCCTAGCCACTAGACCATCAGGAAGATGCCTTGTATATTGTGCAATCTTTTGTCAAATCCTATGAAATGAGGAGGCTTTGTACTTTAAGAGGTTCAATTCAGGCTAATAGACAATTTTGTCACGCAACGTTTCCCGAATGCAATCATTGGTTCACTGAATACATGTGAGGTGAGGTTCTCTGACGGCAGTTCATAGATTTCTTTGCAAACGAGGAACTACAGTTCCTGCTTCCCTGACCCGCTGTTAGGGAAGAGCGTCCATTCGGCGGAACCTGCCGAAAGGACGCCGCGTCCACTCGGCACCGGGGTCCATTCCATCCCGGTACCCGGCCCTCCGGTCGAGCCGGGCCAGCCAAGCGCGTCCCCCGTTTCCGGGGGCCCTAAAAATAAGGGGCCAGGGCCAAGAGAAAGAGGATCCTTTTCCTTACGCGACGCACCCGGCCACGTCCCCGGGGGCCGCCCCCGGCCCGCGCAGCATTTTCGGGAAAAACGGAGCAAAACGGAGCAATACGCTGTTCGTCCACCGGAGGGCGTCGTGTCTTTTTGGAATTTTTGCCATGTACATTTGGCCATGGATCGCACGTTGTTGGGACTTTGAAATATTTTCTAAGTCTCAACTGAGTGCGGGCCTTGGCCAAATGGACATGGCAAACATGCCAAAAAGACAGGTCAACCGTACGACGCAAAAGGTCAGGGCTCATTTTTTAAAGTTCCGGAGGTGCTACGGGAACCAAACTGCAGTGATATAATCATCTTTCAATGCTCTTTCAGAATATGCAGAGCTTGAGTTCCACAAACAATCCGTTTGATGAGAACAGCGGCCCAAGCGTGTCCCGAGAAGGCCCAACGTCTTTTTGGCATGGTTTACATTTTAGGTTTTTGAAAACGGAATCGTCTCTAGTTCCGGAACCTCGATAGATAACGACGCCAGCCGGTTACCGTATATTCGTCAATAGCCCTAAATAGCGCACGTGCATTTTCGGGGCTTTCGGGGGCCCAGAAAAGAAATAGGAACGAAAGAGTATCGACTGCGTCCATTTGGCAAATTTGAAAGATGGGTCAAACCTTTTTTGACCGTAACTCAGCCATAAGACCACCTGAGGACCCCAGATTTTCAGCAGCGATACTCCTCCTGCCCAATAATCAGACCCTAAGTGCTGGGCTTTGTAACTGCCGTGGAAAAAAAATGCTTCACTTTGGAGCCTCCGAATGGTCTCAGAGGCTTAGGCCTTAAGAGCCTTTGGAACAAAAGTTGGTCATTAGGGCCATACTTTCTTTCTACGTTATTTGAGGTTATGATTCCGACATATGTTGATCGGGACTCTATTTAGAGCATCCCCGTGGTGGTTTCACCTCTCTGGGGGTCTCGGAAGGCCCACAGTGGTCTTGTCCGTTTGGCATGGGAATGAACTCCCATTCATTTCCCTGCCAAAAGGACATTACATTTTCTCAGCCACAATAGCATCAAATTAAGTTATAATGTACAGGGCATCTGAATAGAGCCTCATAAACCACCTCTTAGAATATCTGGCCGGTAGCCCCTTCTAAAAGTGGACTTTAGCACAAGTAAAAAGCTACTCAGCATCAGGGGCCACGAAATGACAAGCGGTGACCGACACCTGACTGGCGGGGTCACAGGCATCACCTGGTGTTAGTTTCAGGTCAATAGTGGCTGTGGAAGCAAAACTGTAGCCAAAATTGGTTGCAAGGTCAGTCAGGTGACCTTTCCTCCATTTTGTCTTTTTGGCATGTTTGCCATGTACATTTGGCCATGGACCGCACTTTGTTGAGACTTTGAAATATTTTCTAAGTCTCAACCGAGTGCGGGCCTTGGCCAAATGGACATGGCAAACATGCCAAAATGACAGGTCAACCGTACACTGCAGAAGGTCAGGGCTCGTTTTTTAAAGTTCTGGAGTTGCTACGGGAACCAAACTGCAGTGATATAATCATCTTCCAATGCTCTTTCAGAATATGCAGAGCTTGATTTCCACAAACCATCCGTTGGATCAGAAAAGGGGCTTAAGTGTATCCCGAGAAGGCCCGACGTCTTTTTGGCATGGGTTACATGTTAGGTTTTTGAAAACTGAATCGTCTCTAGTTCTGGAACCTCGATAGATAACGACGCCAGCCGGTTACCGTATATTCGTCAATAGCCCTAAATAGCGCACGTGCATTTTGGGGACTTTCGGGGGCCCAGAAAAGAAATGACAGCAAATGAGCAATGACCAAAGAGGCCTGCGTCAATTTGGCATGGGATTTGGTGTTAGGATTATCATCAGGGGCCACGAAATGACAAGCGGTGACCGACACCTGACTGGCGGGGTCACAGGCATCACCTGGTGTTAGTTTCAGGTCAATAGTGGCTGTGGAAGCAAAACTGTAGCCAAAATTTGTTGCAAGGTCAGTCAGGTGACCTTTCCTCCATTTTGTCTTTTTGGCATGTTTGCCATGTACATTTGGCCATGGACCGCACTTTGTTGAGACTTTGAAATATTTTCTAAGTCTCAACCGAGTGCGGGCCTTGGCCAAATGGACATGGCAAACATGCCAAAATGACAGGTCAACCGTACACTGCAGAAGGTCAGGGCTCGTTTTTTAAAGTTCTGGAGGTGCTACGGGCACCAAACTGCAGTGATATAATCATCTTTCAATGCTCTTTCAGAATATGCAGAGCTTGATTTCCACAAACTATCCGTTGGAACAGAAAAGGGGCTTAAGTGTATCCCGAGAAGGCCCAACGTCTTTTTGGCATGGGTTACATTTTAGGTTTTTGAAAACTGAATCGTCTCTAGTTCTGGAACCTCGATAGATAATGACGCCAGCCGGTTACCGTATATTCGTCAATAGCCCTAAATAGCGCACGTGCATTTTCAGGGCTTTCGGGGGCCCAGAAAAGAAATAGGAACGAAAGAGCATCGACTGCCAAGGC
The DNA here is from genome assembly GCF_963921795.1 of Nannobrachium achirus. NCBI lineage: Eukaryota > Metazoa > Chordata > Actinopteri > Myctophiformes > Myctophidae > Nannobrachium > Nannobrachium achirus. The sequence goes on from NC_137814.1 coordinate 74,953,042, forward strand.
CTTGCGTCCATTTGGCAAATTTGAAAGATGGGTCAAACCTTTTTTGACCGTAACTCGGCCATAAGACCACCTGAGGACCCCAGATTTTCAGCAGCGATACTCCTCCTGCCCAATAATCAGACCCTAAGTGCTGGGCTTTGTAACTGCCGTGGGAAAAAAATGCTTCACTTTGGAGCCTCCGAATGGTCTCAGAGGCTTAGGCCTTAAGAGCCTTTGGAACAAAAGTTGGTCATTTAGGCCATACTTTCTTTCTACGTTATTTGAGGTTATGATTCCGACATATGTTGATCGGGACTCCATTTAGAGCATCCCTGTGGTGGTTTCACCTCTCTGGGGGTCTCGGAAGGCCCACAGTGGTCTTGTCCGTTTGGCATGGGAATGAACTCCCATTCATTTCCCTGCCAAAAGGACATTACATTTTCTCAGCCACAATAGCATCAAATTAAGTTATAATGTACAGGGCATCTGAATAGAGCCTCATAAACCACCTCTTAGAATATCTGGCCGGTAGCCCCTTCTAAAAGTGGACTGTAGCACAAGTAAAAAGCTACTCAGCATCAGGGGCCACGAAATGACAAGCGGTGACCGACACCTGACTGGCGGGGTCACAAGCATCACCTGGTGTTAGTTTCACTGTAGCCAAAATTGGTTGCAAGGTCAGTCAGGTGACCTTTCCTCCATTTTGTCTTTTTGGCATGTTTGCCATGTACATTTGGCCATGGACCGCACTTTGTTGAGACTTTGAAATATTTTCTAAGTCTCAACCGAGTGCGGGCCTTGGCCAAATGGACATGGCAAACATGCCAAAATGACAGGTCAACCGTACACTGCAGAAGGTCAGGGCTCGTTTTCTAAAGTTCTGGAGGTGCTACGGGCACCAAACTGCAGTGATATAATCATCTTTCAATGCTCTTTCAGAATATGCAGAGCTTGATTTCCACAAACTATCCGTTGGAACAGAAAAGGGGCTTACGTGTATCCCGAGAAGGCCCAACGTCTTTTTGGCATGGGTTACATTTTAGGTTTTTGAAAACTGAATCGTCTTTAGTTCTGGAACCTCGATAGATAATGACGCCAGCCGGTTACCGTATATTCGTCAATAGCCCTAAATAGCGCACGTGCATTATCAGGGCTTTCGGGGGCCCAGAAAAGAAATAGGAACGAAAGAGCATCGACTGCAAAGGCCTTGCGTCCATTTGGCAAATTTGAAAGATGGGTCAAACCTTTTTTTGACCGTAACTCGGCCATAAGACCACCTGAGGACCCCAGATTTTCAGCAGCGATACTCCTCCTGCCCAATAATCAGACCCTAAGTGCTGGGCTTTGTAACTGCCGTGGAAAAAAAAATGCTTCACTTTGGAGCCTCCGAATGGTCTCAGAGGCTTAGGCCTTAAGAGCCTTTGGAACAAAAGTTGGTCATTTAGGCCATACTTTCTTTCTACGTTATTTGAGGTTATGATTCCGACATATGTTGATCGGGACTCCATTTAGAGCATCCCCGTGGTGGTTTCACCTCTCTGGGGGTCTCGGAAGGCCCACAGTGGTCTTGTCTGTTTGGCATGGGAATGAACTCCCATTCATTTCCCTGCCAAAAGGACATTACATTTTCTCAGCCACAATAGCATCAAATTAAGTTATAATGTACAGGGCATCTGAATAGAGCCTCATAAACCACCTCTTAGAATATCTGGCCGATAGCCCCTTCTAAAAGTGGACTTTAGCACAAGTAAAAAGCTACTCAGCATCAGGGGCCACGAAATGACAAGCGGTGACCGACACCTGACTGGCGGGATCACAGGCATCACCTGGTGTTAGTTTCAGGTCAATAGTGGCTGTGGAAGCAAAACTGTAGCCAAAATTGGTTGCAAGGTCAGTCAGGTGACCTTTCCTCCATTTTGTCTTTTTGGCATGTTTGCCATGTACATTTGGCCATGGACCGCACTTTGTTGAGACTTTGAAATATTTTCTAAGTCTCAACCGAGTGCGGGCCTTGGCCAAATGGACATGGCAAACATGCCAAAATGACAGGTCAACCGTACACTGCAGAAGGTCAGGGCCCGTTTTTTAAAGTTCTGGAGGTGCTACGGGCACCAAACTGCAGTGATATAATCATCTTTCAATGCTTTTTCAGAATATGCAGAGCTTGAGTTCCACAAACAATCCGTTTGATAAGAACAGGGGCCCAAGCGTGTCCCGAGAAGGCCCGACGTCTTTTTGGCATGGGTTACATTTTAGGTTTTTGAAAACTGAAACGTCTCTAGTTCTGGAACCTCGATAGATAATGACGCCAGCCGGTTACCGTATATTCGTCAATAGCCCTAAATAGCACACATGCATTTTCAGGGCTTTCGGGGGCCCAGAAAAGAAATAGGAACGAAAGAGCATCGACTGCCGAGGCCTTGCGTCCATTTGGCAAATTTGAAAGATGGGTCAAACCTTTTTTGACCGTAACTCGGCCATAAGACCACCTGAGGACCCCAGATTTTCAGCAGCGATACTCCTCCTGCCCAATAATCAGACCCTAAGTGCTGGGCTTTGTAACTGCCTTGGAAAAAAAATGCTTCACTTTGGAGCCTCCGAATGGTCTCAGAGGCTTAGGCCTTAAGAGCCTTTGGAACAGAAGTTGGTCATTTAGGCCATACTTTTTTTCTACGTTATTTGAGGTTATGATTCCGACACATGTTGATCGGCACTCTATTTAGAGCATCCCTCTGGTGGTTTCACCTCTCTGGGGGTCTCGGAAGGCCCACAGTGGTCCTGTTCGTTTGGCATGGGAATGAACTCTCATTCATTTCCATGCCAAATGGACTTTGCATTTTCTCAGCCACAATAGCATCAAATGAAGTGATAATGTACAGGGCATTGGAATAGAGCCTCATAAACCACCTCTTAGAATATCTGTCCGGTAGCCTCTTCTGAAAGTGGACTTTAGCACAAGTTAAAAGCTACTTAGCATCAGGGGCCACGAAATGACAAGCGATGACCGACACCTGACTGGCGGGGTCACAGGCATCACCTGGTGTTAGTTTCAGGTCAATAGTGGTTGTGGAAGCAAAACTGTAGCCAAAATTGGGTCTCAGGTGACTCAAGTTAAAAGCTACTTAGCAACAGGGGCCACGAAATGACAAGCGGTGAACAACACCTGACTCGGGCTGTCACAAGCATCACCTGGTGTGAGTTTCAGGGTCAATAGTGGTTGTGGAAGCAAAACTGTAGCCAAAATTGGGTCTCAGGTGATTCAGGTGATCTTGTCTTTTTGGCATGGTTGCCATGTACATTTGGCCAAAACACATTCTTAGAGCTTTTGGAAAGATCAAGGATTGGGTGGGGGAGGGGAGTGTCACTTTTGTGTGTACATTTGGCCATTGTCCCCACATATTATGTAGGGTGGGGGAGGGGGCTGTCATTTTGGCGTGTTCATTTGGCATGGACAATGTATTTGTGGAAGGGCAAACTCGATGCTGCCCCTTGATGGCCATTGATTGTCGGCACACCTCCGTCTTTTTGGCACCGCGTTCAATGTTAGCCAAAAGGACATGCCAAATGCACAATGGTACATTTGGCATGTCTTTTTGGAGAATTTTTAGTGCATTTGGCAGGTCTCACATGCCATGTGTACGACAAAGTCGGAATTACCTGGAGTACGAGCGTCCGTACGGCATTTTCGCACCTTTGGCAAGGAAATTGTCTCTTTGGCCACCCATTTGAGTGTCCATTAGGAAGGACTTCCCTGACCGGGAATCGAACCCGGGCCGCGGCAGTGAAAGCGCCGAATCCTAGCCACTAGACCATCAGGGAGATGCCTTGTATATTGTGCAATCTTTTGTGAAATCATATGAAATGAGGAGGCTTTGTACTTTAAGAGGTTCAATTCAGGCTAATAGACAATTTTGTCACGCAACGTTTCCCGAATGCAATCATTGGTTCACTGAATACATGTGAGGTGAGGTTCTCTGACGGCAGTTCATAGAAATCAGTGTACACGAGGAACCACAGTCCCTGCTTCCCTGACCGGGAATCAAAACCGGGCCGCGGCGGTGAGAGCGCCGAATCCTAGCCACTAGACCATCAGGGAGATGCCTCGTTGAATTTGCAATCTTTTGTCAAATCCTATGAAATGAGGAGGCTTTGTACTTTAAGAGGTTCAATTCAGGCTAATAGACAATGTTTGTCACGCAGCGTTTCCCAAATGCAATCATTGGTTCACTGAATACATGTGAGGTGAGGTTCTCTGACGGCAGTTCATAGATTTCTTTGCACACAAGGAACTACAGTTCCTGCTTCCCTGACCGGGAATCGAACCCGGGCCGCGGCGGTGAAAGCGCCGAATCCTAGCCACTAGACCATCAGGGAGATGCCTTGTATATTGTGCAATCTATTGTCAAATCCTGTGAAATGAGGAGGCGTTGTACATTAAGAGGTTCAATTCAGGCTAATAGACAATGTTTGTCACGCTGCGTTTCCCGAATGCAATCATTGGTTCACTGAATACATGTGAGGTGAGGTTCTCTGACGGCAGTTCATAGATTTCTTTGCACACGAGGAACTACAGTTCCTGCTTCCCTGACCGGGAATCGAACCCGGGCCACGGCGGTGAAAGCGCCAAATCCTAGCCACTAGACCATCAGGGAGATGCCTTGTATATTTTGCAATCTTTTGTCAAATCCTATGAAATGAGGAGGCTTTGTACTTTAAGAGGTTCAATTCAGGCTAATAGACAATGTTTGTCACGCAGCGTTTCCCGAATGCAATCATTGGTTCACTGAATACATGTGAGGTGAGGTTCTCTGACGGCAGTTCATAGATTTCTTTGCACACGAGGAACTACAGTTCCTGCTTCCCTGACCGGGAATCGAACCCGGGCCGTTGCGGTGAAAGCGCCGAATCCTAGCCACTAGACCATCAGGGAGATGCCTTGCATATCGTGCAATCTATTGTCAAATCCTGTGAAATTAGGAGGCTTTGTACATTAAGAGGTTCAATTCTGGCTAATAGACAATGTTTGTCATGCTGCGTTTCCCGAATGCAATTATTGAGTCACTGATGACCAGAATACATGTGAGGTGAGGTTCTCTGACGGCAGTTCATAGAAATCAGTGTACACGAGGAACCACAGTCCCTGCTTCCCTGACCGGGAATCGAACCCGGGCCGCGGCGGTGAGAGCGCCGAATCCTAGCCACTAGACCATCAGGGAGATGCCTCGTTGAATTTGCAATCTTTTGTCAAATCCTATGAAATGAGGAGGCTTTGTACTTTAAGAGGTTCAATTCAGGCTAATAGGCAATTTTGTCACGCAGCGTTTCCCGAATGCAATCATTGGTTCACTGAATACATGTGAGGTGAGGTTCTCTGACGGCAGTTCATAGATTTCTTTGCACACAAGGAACTACAGTTCCTGCTTCCCTGACCGGGAATCGAACCCGGGCCGCGGCGGTGAAAGCGCCAAATCCTAGACACTAGACCATCAGGGAGTTGCCTTGTATATTTTGCAATCTTTTGTCAAATCCTATGAAATGAGGAGGCTTTGTACTTTAAGAGGTTCAATTCAGGCTAATAGACAATGTTTGTCACGTTGCGTTTCCCGAATGCAATCATTGAGTCACTGTATGACCAGAATACATGTGAGGTGAGGTTCTCTAACGGCAGTTCATAGAAATTAGTGTACACGAGGAACCACAGTCCCTGCTTCCCTGACCGGGAATCGAACCCGGGCCGCGGCGGTGAGAGCGCCGAATCCTAGCCACTAGACCATCAGGGAGATGCCTCGTTGAATTTGCAATCTTTTGTCAAATCCTATGAAATGAGGAGGCCTTGTACTTTAAGAGGTTCAATTCAGGCTAATAGACAATTTTGTCACGCAGCGTTTCCCGAATGCAATCATTGGTTCACTGAATACATGTGAGGTGAGGTTCTCTGACGGCAGTTCATAGATTTCTTTGCACACGAGGAACTACAGTTCCTGCTTGAATCGAACCCGGGCCGCAGCAGTGAAAGCGCCGAATCCTAGCCACTAGACCATCAGGGAGATGTCTTATATATTTTGCAATCTATTGTCAAATCCTGTGAAATGAGGAGGCTTTGTACATTAAGAGGTTCAATTCCAGCAAGCACCGTGGACGACTGCGTCTCCGTCATCAGACGGGTCATGTGACCCGTCAGATGACGCGTCAGTGCTTAAATAGCGGTCAAGACGCAGCTTTGCGTCTCTTGACGCAGCTTTGCGTCTTCTAGACGCGAAACCGCGGCCCTGGTAGACTTACCGCGTTTACAGACGCGATCATCACGGCTCTGTGAGACATACCACGGCTCCAGACGCGATTATCGGTTTCAACCGCGGCTCTGAATTCCGAGACGCGGCTCAAAGACGGGCTTGGAACCGCGTCTGGCTGGAACTCGGTGCGGCCGCAAAGTCTGCTGTGTGCTGTCTTTGTATCTAATCACACCTTGATTCTATTTGATAATTATTAGTATTATTTATTGTCAATGGAACATGCAATATTCTACCATATTGTCGGCATTATAGTGTGTAATGATAACGTTTTTAGTGAGAAAATATCTCTTTTCTTTCTTTTTTTTTGTTCGCATTTAAAAAAAAAATGCTGGTTATATGTGCGTGGATTCATGGCACAAAGCATGCTGTTTAGCTCAGTCGGTAAAGCTCTCGTCTCGTTGACTGGGGGTCGCCTGTTCGATCCCCGCTTAAGTCAATCTTTTCACCACCTCCCACGTTTTTATTTCTAGACCGTTATCACACTGTAAAGCACTGTAAAACACGTTTTCAAGCCAAGGACCCCTTAGTTGAGAGAGAGATGAAGCAGGGACCCCCAAGACTTTTTCATAGATTCCAGATATTTAACCACTTGAACCGTCAATACCTAAATGAACTTGGCCTCTCACTCTGTACCTCCGTAGCCTACAGACGCAGACGCGGGCTCAAACGCAGCTTTGTGAGACTACATCGCGTCTGTAACTCCGAAAGACGCGGCTCGGAGTTATAGACGCAGCCCTCTGAAGGCTACAATGCGTCTGTAATTCCAAGACGCTATGCAGAGACACGCTCGGAGTTACCCAGAGACGCGTGGACGCAAACGGCCGGCCGTGGACGCAGACGGCCGGCCGTGGACGCCGGCCGTGGACGCGTCCATGGACCCTATCCATCTAAAAAACAAATTGGATGTCTATTGTATGTATTTTTTGATGGAGAATTCAAATATGACCTTCTTTTTTGCATAGGACAACTCTAAGCTGCATCAATTGGTATTTTATAATTGCCAATTGTACCCTATCCATCTAAAAAACAAATTGGATGTCTATTGTAGGTATTTTTTGATGGAGAATTCAAATATGACCTTCTTTTTTTGCATAGGACAACTCTAACCTGCATCAATTGGTATTTTATAATTGCCAATTGTACCCTATCCATCTAAAAAAACAAATTGGATCTCTATTGTATGTATTTTTTGATGGAAAATTCAAATATTACCTTCTTTTTTAGATAGGACAACTCTAACCTGCATCAATTGGTGCATCAACCTGCTATCTATCTATCTATCTATCTATCTATCTATCTATCTATCTATCTATCTATCTATCATATCAATAAATCTCATATCTATCAATCAATCTATCTATCTATCTATCTATCTATCTATCTATCTATCTATCTATCTTGATTGATAAGATAGATAGATAGATAGATAGATAGACAGATAGACAGACAGATAGACAGATAGACAGATTGATAGATAGATAGATAGATAGATAGATAGATAGATTGATTGATTGATACGATTGATTGATTGATTGATTGATAAGATTGATAGATAGATAGATAGATATCAATCTTATCAATCAATCAATCAATCAATCTTATCAATCAATCAATCAATCAATCAATCTATCTATCTATCTATCTATCTATCTATCTATCTATCTATCTATCTATCTATCTATCTATCTATCTATCTTATCAATCTTATCTATCTATCTATCTGTCTGTCTATCTGTCAATCAATCAATCTATCTATCTATCTATCTATCTATCAATCTCATATCTATCTATCTATCTATCTATCTATCTATCTATCTATCTATCTATCTATCTATCTATCTTTCTATCAATCAATCAATCTATCAATCTCATATCTATCTATCTATCTATCAATCAATCTATCTATCTATCTATCTATTTATCTATCTTATCAATCAATCAATCAATCGTATCAATCAATCAATCTATCTATCTATCTATCTATCTATCAATCTGTCTATCTGTCTATCTGTCTATCTATCTATCTATCTATCTATCTATCTATCTTATCAATCAAGATAGATAGATAGATAGATAGATAGATAGATAGATAGATAGATAGATAGATAGATTGATTGATAGATATGAGATTTATTGATATGATAGATAGATAGATAGATAGATAGATAGATAGATAGATATATAGATAGATAGATAGATAGATAGATAGATAGATAGCAGGTTGATGCACCAATTGATGCAGGTTAGAGTTGTCCTATCTAAAAAAGAAGGTAATATTTGAATTTTCCATCAAAAAATACATACAATAGAGATCCAATTTGTTTTTTTAGATGGATAGGGTACAATTGGCAATTATAAAATACCAATTGATGCAGCTTAGAGTTGTCCTATGCAAAAAAGAAGGTCATATTTGAATTCTCCATAAAAAAATACATACAATAGACATCCAATTTGTTTTTTAGATGGATAGGGTCCATGGACGCGTCCACGGCCGGCGTCCACGGCCGGCCGTCTGCGTCCACGGCCGGCCGTTTGCGTCCACGCGTCTCTGGATAACTCCGAGCACGTCTCTGCGTCGCGTCTTGGAATTACAGATGCGTTGTAGCCTTCAGAGAGCTGCGTCTATAACTCCGAGCCGCGTCTTTCGGAGTTACAGACGCGATGTAGTCTCACAAAGCTGCGTTTGAGCCCGCGTCTGCGTCTGTAGGCTACGGAGGTACAGAGTGAGAGGCCAAGTTCATTTAGGTATTGACGGTTCAAGTGGTTAAATATCTGGAATCTATGAAAAAGTCTTGGGGGTCCCTGCTTCATCTCTCTCTCAACCAGCGGCTCTCTCTCTTCAATTCAGGCTAATAGACAATGTTTGTCACGCTGCGTTTCCCGAATGCAATCATTGAGTCACTCTACGACCAGAATACATGTGAGGTGAGGTTTTCTGACGGCAGTTCATAGAAATCAGTGTACACGAGGAACCACAGTCCCTGCTTCCCTGACCGGGAATCGAACCCGGGCCGCGGCGGTGAGAGTGCAGAATCCTAGCCACTAGACCATCAGGGAGATGCCTTGTTGCATTTGCAATCTTTTGTCAAATCCTATGAAGTGAGGAGGCTTTGTACTTTAAGAGGTTCAATTCAGGCTAATAGACAATGTTTGTCACGCTGCGTTTCCCGAATGCAATCATTGAGTCACTATACGACCAGAATACATGTGAGGTGAGGTTCTCTGACGGCAGTTCATAGAAATCAGTGAATCCTAGCCACTAGACCATCAGGGAGATGCTTCGTTGGATTTGCAATCTTTTGTCAAATCCTATGAAATGAGGAAGCTTTGTACTTTAAGAGATTCAATTCAGGCTAATAGACAATGTTTGTCACGCAGCGTTTCCCCGAATGCAATCATTTGTTCACTGAATACACGTCAGGTGAGGTTCTCTGACGGCAGTTCATAGATTTCTTTGCACACGAGGAACTACAGTTCCTGCTTCCCTGACCGGGAATCGAACCCGGGCCGCGGCTGTGAAAGCGTCGAATCCTAGCCACTAGACAATCAGGAAGATGCCTCGTTGAATTTGCAATCTTTTGTCAAATCCTATGAAATGAGGAGGCTTTGTACTTTAAGAGGTTCAATTCAGGCTAATAGACAATTTTGTCACGCAACATTTCCCGAATGCAATCATTGGTTCACTGAATACATGTGAGGTGAGGTTCTCTGACGGCAGTTCATAGATTTCTTTGCACACGAGGAACTACAGTTCCTGCTTCCCTGACCGGGAATCGAACCCGGGCCGCGGCTGTGAAAGCGCCGAATCCTAGCCACTAGACCATCAGGGAGATGCCTTGTATATTGTGCAATCTATTGTCAAATCCTGTGAAATGAGGAGGCGTTGTACATTAAGAGGTTCAATTCAGGCTAATAGACAACGTTTGTCACGCTGCGTTTCCCGAATGCAATCAATGAGTCACTGTATGACCAGGATACATGTGAGGTGAGGTTCTCTGACGGCAGTTCATAGAAATTATTGTACACGAGGAACCGCAGTCCCTGCTTCCCTGACCGGGAATCGAACCAAATACAATTATTGAGTCACTGATGACCAGAATACATGTGAGGTGAAGTTCTCTGACGGCAGTTCATAGAAATCAGTGTACACGAGGAACCACAGTTCCTGCTTCCCTGACCGGGAATCGAACGCGGGCCGCGGCGGTGAGAGCGCCGAATCCTAGCCACTAGACCATCAGGGAGATGCCTCGTTGCATTTGCAATCTTTTGTCAAATCCTATGAAGTGAGGAGGCTTTGTACTTTAAGAGGTTCAATTCAGGCTAATAGACAATGTTTGTCACGCTGCGTTTCCCGAATGCAATCATTGAGTCACTATACGACCAGAATACATGTGAGGTGAGGTTCTCTGACGGCAGTTCATAGAAATCAGTGAATCCTAGCCACTAGACCATCAGGGAGATGCTTCGTTGGATTTGCAATCTTTTGTCAAATCCTATGAAATGAGGAAGCTTTGTACTTTAAGAGATTCAATTCAGGCTAATAGACAATGTTTGTCACGCAGCGTTTCCCGAATGCAATCATTTGTTCACTGAATACACGTCAGGTGAGGTTCTCTGACGGCAGTTCATAGATTTCTTTGCACACGAGGAACTACAGTTCCTGCTTCCCTGACCGGGAATCGAACCCGGGCCGCGGAGGTGAGAGCGCCGAATCCTAGCCACTAGACCATCAGGAAGATGCCTTGTTGAATTTGCAATCTCTTGTCAAATCCTATGAAATGAGGAGGCTTTGTACTTTAAGAGGTTCAATTCAGGCTAATAGACAATTTTGTCACGCAACGTTTCCCGAATGCCATCATTGGTTCACTGAATACATGTGAGGTGAGGTTCTCTGACGGCAGTTCATAGATTTCTTTGCACACGAGGAACTACAGTTCCTGCTTCCCTGACCGGGAATCGAACCCGGGCAGCGGCTGTGAAAGCGCCGAATGCTAGCCACTAGACCATCAGGGAGATGCCTTGTATATTGTGCAATCTATTGTCAAATCCTGAGAAATGAGGAGGCGTTGTACATTAAGAGGTTCAATTCAGGCTAATAGACAATGTTTGTCACGCTGCGTTTCCCGAATGCAATCATTGAGTCACTGTATGACCAGGATACATGTGAGGTGAGGTTCTCTGACGGCAGTTCATAGAAATTATTGTACACGAGGAACCGCAGTCCCTGCTTCCCTGACCGGGAATCGAACCCGGGCCGCAGCGGTGAAAGCGCCAAATCCTAGCCACTAGACCATTAGGGAGATGCCTTGTATATTTTGCAATCTTTTGTCAAATCCTATGAAATGAGGAAGCTTTGTACTTTAAGAGATTCAATTCAGGCTAATAGACAATGTTTGTCACGCAGCGTTTCCCGAATGCAATCATTTGTTCACTGAATACACGTCAGGTGAGGTTCTCTGACGGCAGTTCATAGATTTCTTTGCACACGAGGAACTACAGTTCCTGCTTACCGGGAATCGAACCCGGGCCGCGGAGGTGAGAGCGCCGAATCCTAGCCACTAGACCATCAGGGAGATGCCTTGTTGAATTTGCAATCTTTTGTCAAATCCTATGAAGTGAGGAGGCTTTGTACTTTAAGAGGTTCAATTCAGGCTAATAGACAATTTTGTCACGCAGCGTTTCCCGAATGCAATCATTGGTTCACTGAATACATGTGAGGTGAGGTTCTCTGACGGCAGTTCATAGATTTCTTTGCACACGAGGAACTACAGTTCCTGCTTCCCTGACCGGGAATCGAACCCGGGCCGCGGCGGTGAAAGCGCCAAATTTGACAAAAGATTGCACAATATACAAGGCATCTGCCTTGTATATTGTGCAATCTTTTGTCAAATCCTATGAAATGAGGAGGCTTTGTACTTTAAGAGGTTCAATTCAGGCTAATAGACAATTTTGTGACGCAGCATTTCCCGAATGCAATCAATGGTTCACTGAATACAATTGAGGTGAGGTTCTCTGACGGCAGTTCATAGATTTCTTTCCACACGAGGAACTACAGTTCCTGCTTCCCTGACCGGGAATCGAACCCGGGCCGCGGCGGTGAAAGCGCCAAATCCTAGCCACTAGACCATCAGGAAGATGCCTTGTATATTGTGCAATCTTTTGTCAAATCCTATGAAATGAGGAGGCTTTGTACTTTAAGAGGTTCAATTCAGGCTAATAGACAATTTTGTCACGCAACGTTTCCCGAATGCAATCATTGGTTCACTGAATACATGTGAGGTGAGGTTCTCTGACGGCAGTTCATAGATTTCTTTGCAAACGAGGAACTACAGTTCCTGCTTCCCTGACCCGCTGTTAGGGAAGAGCGTCCATTCGGCGGAACCTGCCGAAAGGACGCCGCGTCCACTCGGCACCGGGGTCCATTCCATCCCGGTACCCGGCCCTCCGGTCGAGCCGGGCCAGCCAAGCGCGTCCCCCGTTTCCGGGGGCCCTAAAAATAAGGGGCCAGGGCCAAGAGAAAGAGGATCCTTTTCCTTACGCGACGCACCCGGCCACGTCCCCGGGGGCCGCCCCCGGCCCGCGCAGCATTTTCGGGAAAAACGGAGCAAAACGGAGCAATACGCTGTTCGTCCACCGGAGGGCGTCGTGTCTTTTTGGAATTTTTGCCATGTACATTTGGCCATGGATCGCACGTTGTTGGGACTTTGAAATATTTTCTAAGTCTCAACTGAGTGCGGGCCTTGGCCAAATGGACATGGCAAACATGCCAAAAAGACAGGTCAACCGTACGACGCAAAAGGTCAGGGCTCATTTTTTAAAGTTCCGGAGGTGCTACGGGAACCAAACTGCAGTGATATAATCATCTTTCAATGCTCTTTCAGAATATGCAGAGCTTGAGTTCCACAAACAATCCGTTTGATGAGAACAGCGGCCCAAGCGTGTCCCGAGAAGGCCCAACGTCTTTTTGGCATGGTTTACATTTTAGGTTTTTGAAAACGGAATCGTCTCTAGTTCCGGAACCTCGATAGATAACGACGCCAGCCGGTTACCGTATATTCGTCAATAGCCCTAAATAGCGCACGTGCATTTTCGGGGCTTTCGGGGGCCCAGAAAAGAAATAGGAACGAAAGAGTATCGACTGCGTCCATTTGGCAAATTTGAAAGATGGGTCAAACCTTTTTTGACCGTAACTCAGCCATAAGACCACCTGAGGACCCCAGATTTTCAGCAGCGATACTCCTCCTGCCCAATAATCAGACCCTAAGTGCTGGGCTTTGTAACTGCCGTGGAAAAAAAATGCTTCACTTTGGAGCCTCCGAATGGTCTCAGAGGCTTAGGCCTTAAGAGCCTTTGGAACAAAAGTTGGTCATTAGGGCCATACTTTCTTTCTACGTTATTTGAGGTTATGATTCCGACATATGTTGATCGGGACTCTATTTAGAGCATCCCCGTGGTGGTTTCACCTCTCTGGGGGTCTCGGAAGGCCCACAGTGGTCTTGTCCGTTTGGCATGGGAATGAACTCCCATTCATTTCCCTGCCAAAAGGACATTACATTTTCTCAGCCACAATAGCATCAAATTAAGTTATAATGTACAGGGCATCTGAATAGAGCCTCATAAACCACCTCTTAGAATATCTGGCCGGTAGCCCCTTCTAAAAGTGGACTTTAGCACAAGTAAAAAGCTACTCAGCATCAGGGGCCACGAAATGACAAGCGGTGACCGACACCTGACTGGCGGGGTCACAGGCATCACCTGGTGTTAGTTTCAGGTCAATAGTGGCTGTGGAAGCAAAACTGTAGCCAAAATTGGTTGCAAGGTCAGTCAGGTGACCTTTCCTCCATTTTGTCTTTTTGGCATGTTTGCCATGTACATTTGGCCATGGACCGCACTTTGTTGAGACTTTGAAATATTTTCTAAGTCTCAACCGAGTGCGGGCCTTGGCCAAATGGACATGGCAAACATGCCAAAATGACAGGTCAACCGTACACTGCAGAAGGTCAGGGCTCGTTTTTTAAAGTTCTGGAGTTGCTACGGGAACCAAACTGCAGTGATATAATCATCTTCCAATGCTCTTTCAGAATATGCAGAGCTTGATTTCCACAAACCATCCGTTGGATCAGAAAAGGGGCTTAAGTGTATCCCGAGAAGGCCCGACGTCTTTTTGGCATGGGTTACATGTTAGGTTTTTGAAAACTGAATCGTCTCTAGTTCTGGAACCTCGATAGATAACGACGCCAGCCGGTTACCGTATATTCGTCAATAGCCCTAAATAGCGCACGTGCATTTTGGGGACTTTCGGGGGCCCAGAAAAGAAATGACAGCAAATGAGCAATGACCAAAGAGGCCTGCGTCAATTTGGCATGGGATTTGGTGTTAGGATTATCATCAGGGGCCACGAAATGACAAGCGGTGACCGACACCTGACTGGCGGGGTCACAGGTATCACCTGGTGTTAGTTTCAGGTCAATAGTGGCTGTGGAAGCAAAACTGTAGCCAAAATTTGTTGCAAGGTCAGTCAGGTGACCTTTCCTCCATTTTGTCTTTTTGGCATGTTTGCCATGTACATTTGGCCATGGACCGCACTTTGTTGAGACTTTGAAATATTTTCTAAGTCTCAACCGAGTGCGGGCCTTGGCCAAATGGACATGGCAAACATGCCAAAATGACAGGTCAACCGTACACTGCAGAAGGTCAGGGCTCGTTTTTTAAAGTTCTGGAGGTGCTACGGGCACCAAACTGCAGTGATATAATCATCTTTCAATGCTCTTTCAGAATATGCAGAGCTTGATTTCCACAAACTATCCGTTGGAACAGAAAAGGGGCTTAAGTGTATCCCGAGAAGGCCCGACGTCTTTTTGGCATGGGTTACATTTTAGGTTTTTGAAAACTGAATCGTCTCTAGTTCTGGAACCTCGATAGATAATGACGCCAGCCGGTTACCGTATATTCGTCAATAGCCCTAAATAGCGCACGTGCATTTTCAGGGCTTTCGGGGGCCCAGAAAAGAAATAGGAACGAAAGAGCATCGACTGCCAAGGCCTTGCGTCCATTTGGCAAATTTGAAAGATGGGTCAAACCTTTTTTGACCGTAACTCGGCCATAAGACCACCTGAGGACCCCAGATTTTCAGCAGCGATACTCCTCCTGCCCAATAATCAGACCCTAAGTGCTGGGCTTTGTAACTGCCGTGGGAAAAAAATGCTTCACTTTGGAGCCTCCGAATGGTCTCAGAGGCTTAGGCCTTAAGAGCCTTTGGAACAAAAGTTGGTCATTTAGGCCATACTTTCTTTCTACGTTATTTGAGGTTATGATTCCGACATATGTTGATCGGGACTCCATTTAGAGCATCCCTGTGGTGGTTTCACCTCTCTGGGGGTCTCGGAAGGCCCACAGTGGTCTTGTCCGTTTGGCATGGGAATGAACTCCCATTCATTTCCCTGCCAAAAGGACATTACATTTTCTCAGCCACAATAGCATCAAATTAAGTTATAATGTACAGGGCATCTGAATAGAGCCTCATAAACCACCTCTTAGAATATCTGGCCGGTAGCCCCTTCTAAAAGTGGACTGTAGCACAAGTAAAAAGCTACTCAGCATCAGGGGCCACGAAATGACAAGCGGTGACCGACACCTGACTGGCGGGGTCACAAGCATCACCTGGTGTTAGTTTCACTGTAGCCAAAATTGGTTGCAAGGTCAGTCAGGTGACCTTTCCTCCATTTTGTCTTTTTGGCATGTTTGCCATGTACATTTGGCCATGGACCGCACTTTGTTGAGACTTTGAAATATTTTCTAAGTCTCAACCGAGTGCGGGCCTTGGCCAAATGGACATGGCAAACATGCCAAAATGACAGGTCAACCGTACACTGCAGAAGGTCAGGGCTCGTTTTCTAAAGTTCTGGAGGTGCTACGGGCACCAAACTGCAGTGATATAATCATCTTTCAATGCTCTTTCAGAATATGCAGAGCTTGATTTCCACAAACTATCCGTTGGAACAGAAAAGGGGCTTACGTGTATCCCGAGAAGGCCCAACGTCTTTTTGGCATGGGTTACATTTTAGGTTTTTGAAAACTGAATCGTCTTTAGTTCTGGAACCTCGATAGATAATGACGCCAGCTGGTTACCGTATATTCGTCAATAGCCCTAAATAGCGCACGTGCATTATCAGGGCTTTCGGGGGCCCAGAAAAGAAATAGGAACGAAGAGCATCGACTGCAAAGGCCTTGCGTCCATTTGGCAAATTTGAAAGATGGGTCAAACCTTTTTTTGACCGTAACTCGGCCATAAGACCACCTGAGGACCCCAGATTTTCAGCAGCGATACTCCTCCTGCCCAATAATCAGACCCTAAGTGCTGGGCTTTGTAACTGCCGTGGAAAAAAAAATGCTTCACTTTGGAGCCTCCGAATGGTCTCAGAGGCTTAGGCCTTAAGAGCCTTTGGAACAAAAGTTGGTCATTTAGGCCATACTTTCTTTCTACGTTATTTGAGGTTATGATTCCGACATATGTTGATCGGGACTCCATTTAGAGCATCCCCGTGGTGGTTTCACCTCTCTGGGGGTCTCGGAAGGCCCACAGTGGTCTTGTCTGTTTGGCATGGGAATGAACTCCCATTCATTTCCCTGCCAAAAGGACATTACATTTTCTCAGCCACAATAGCATCAAATTAAGTTATAATGTACAGGGCATCTGAATAGAGCCTCATAAACCACCTCTTAGAATATCTGGCCGATAGCCCCTTCTAAAAGTGGACTTTAGCACAAGTAAAAAGCTACTCAGCATCAGGGGCCACGAAATGACAAGCGGTGACCGACACCTGACTGGCGGGATCACAGGCATCACCTGGTGTTAGTTTCAGGTCAATAGTGGCTGTGGAAGCAAAACTGTAGCCAAAATTGGTTGCAAGGTCAGTCAGGTGACCTTTCCTCCATTTTGTCTTTTTGGCATGTTTGCCATGTACATTTGGCCATGGACCGCACTTTGTTGAGACTTTGAAATATTTTCTAAGTCTCAACCGAGTGCGGGCCTTGGCCAAATGGACATGGCAAACATGCCAAAATGACAGGTCAACCGTACACTGCAGAAGGTCAGGGCCCGTTTTTTAAAGTTCTGGAGGTGCTACGGGCACCAAACTGCAGTGATATAATCATCTTTCAATGCTCTTTCAGAATATGCAGAGCTTGAGTTCCACAAACAATCCGTTTGATAAGAACAGGGGCCCAAGCGTGTCCCGAGAAGGCCCGACGTCTTTTTGGCATGGGTTACATTTTAGGTTTTTGAAAACTGAAACGTCTCTAGTTCTGGAACCTCGATAGATAATGACGCCAGCCGGTTACCGTATATTCGTCAATAGCCCTAAATAGCACACATGCATTTTCAGGGCTTTCGGGGGCCCAGAAAAGAAATAGGAACGAAAGAGCATCGACTGCCGAGGCCTTGCGTCCATTTGGCAAATTTGAAAGATGGGTCAAACCTTTTTTGACCGTAACTCGGCCATAAGACCACCTGAGGACCCCAGATTTTCAGCAGCGATACTCCTCCTGCCCAATAATCAGACCCTAAGTGCTGGGCTTTGTAACTGCCTTGGAAAAAAAATGCTTCACTTTGGAGCCTCCGAATGGTCTCAGAGGCTTAGGCCTTAAGAGCCTTTGGAACAGAAGTTGGTCATTTAGGCCATACTTTTTTTCTACGTTATTTGAGGTTATGATTCCGACACATGTTGATCGGCACTCTATTTAGAGCATCCCTCTGGTGGTTTCACCTCTCTGGGGGTCTCGGAAGGCCCACAGTGGTCCTGTTCGTTTGGCATGGGAATGAACTCTCATTCATTTCCATGCCAAATGGACTTTGCATTTTCTCAGCCACAATAGCATCAAATGAAGTGATAATGTACAGGGCATTGGAATAGAGCCTCATAAACCACCTCTTAGAATATCTGTCCGGTAGCCTCTTCTGAAAGTGGACTTTAGCACAAGTTAAAAGCTACTTAGCATCAGGGGCCACGAAATGACAAGCGATGACCGACACCTGACTGGCGGGGTCACAGGCATCACCTGGTGTTAGTTTCAGGTCAATAGTGGTTGTGGAAGCAAAACTGTAGCCAAAATTGGGTCTCAGGTGACTCAAGTTAAAAGCTACTTAGCAACAGGGGCCACGAAATGACAAGCGGTGAACAACACCTGACTCGGGCTGTCACAAGCATCACCTGGTGTGAGTTTCAGGGTCAATAGTGGTTGTGGAAGCAAAACTGTAGCCAAAATTGGGTCTCAGGTGATTCAGGTGATCTTGTCTTTTTGGCATGGTTGCCATGTACATTTGGCCAAAACACATTCTTAGAGCTTTTGGAAAGATCAAGGATTGGGTGGGGGAGGGGAGTGTCACTTTTGTGTGTACATTTGGCCATTGTCCCCACATATTATGTAGGGTGGGGGAGGGGGCTGTCATTTTGGCGTGTTCATTTGGCATGGACAATGTATTTGTGGAAGGGCAAACTCGATGCTGCCCCTTGATGGCCATTGATTGTCGGCACACCTCCGTCTTTTTGGCACCGCGTTCAATGTTAGCCAAAAGGACATGCCAAATGCACAATGGTACATTTGGCATGTCTTTTTGGAGAATTTTTAGTGCATTTGGCAGGTCTCACATGCCATGTGTACGACAAAGTCGGAATTACCTGGAGTACGAGCGTCCGTACGGCATTTTCGCACCTTTGGCAAGGAAATTGTCTCTTTGGCCACCCATTTGAGTGTCCATTAGGAAGGACTTCCCTGACCGGGAATCGAACCCGGGCCGCGGCAGTGAAAGCGCCGAATCCTAGCCACTAGACCATCAGGGAGATGCCTTGTATATTGTGCAATCTTTTGTGAAATCATATGAAATGAGGAGGCTTTGTACTTTAAGAGGTTCAATTCAGGCTAATAGACAATTTTGTCACGCAACGTTTCCCGAATGCAATCATTGGTTCACTGAATACATGTGAGGTGAGGTTCTCTGACGGCAGTTCATAGAAATCAGTGTACACGAGGAACCACAGTCCCTGCTTCCCTGACCGGGAATCAAAACCGGGCCGCGGCGGTGAGAGCGCCGAATCCTAGCCACTAGACCATCAGGGAGATGCCTCGTTGAATTTGCAATCTTTTGTCAAATCCTATGAAATGAGGAGGCTTTGTACTTTAAGAGGTTCAATTCAGGCTAATAGACAATGTTTGTCACGCAGCGTTTCCCAAATGCAATCATTGGTTCACTGAATACATGTGAGGTGAGGTTCTCTGACGGCAGTTCATAGATTTCTTTGCACACAAGGAACTACAGTTCCTGCTTCCCTGACCGGGAATCGAACCCGGGCCGCGGCGGTGAAAGCGCCGAATCCTAGCCACTAGACCATCAGGGAGATGCCTTGTATATTGTGCAATCTATTGTCAAATCCTGTGAAATGAGGAGGCGTTGTACATTAAGAGGTTCAATTCAGGCTAATAGACAATGTTTGTCACGCTGCGTTTCCCGAATGCAATCATTGGTTCACTGAATACATGTGAGGTGAGGTTCTCTGACGGCAGTTCATAGATTTCTTTGCACACGAGGAACTACAGTTCCTGCTTCCCTGACCGGGAATCGAACCCGGGCCACGGCGGTGAAAGCGCCAAATCCTAGCCACTAGACCATCAGGGAGATGCCTTGTATATTTTGCAATCTTTTGTCAAATCCTATGAAATGAGGAGGCTTTGTACTTTAAGAGGTTCAATTCAGGCTAATAGACAATGTTTGTCACGCAGCGTTTCCCGAATGCAATCATTGGTTCACTGAATACATGTGAGGTGAGGTTCTCTGACGGCAGTTCATAGATTTCTTTGCACACGAGGAACTACAGTTCCTGCTTCCCTGACCGGGAATCGAACCCGGGCCGTTGCGGTGAAAGCGCCGAATCCTAGCCACTAGACCATCAGGGAGATGCCTTGCATATCGTGCAATCTATTGTCAAATCCTGTGAAATTAGGAGGCTTTGTACATTAAGAGGTTCAATTCTGGCTAATAGACAATGTTTGTCATGCTGCGTTTCCCGAATGCAATTATTGAGTCACTGATGACCAGAATACATGTGAGGTGAGGTTCTCTGACGGCAGTTCATAGAAATCAGTGTACACGAGGAACCACAGTCCCTGCTTCCCTGACCGGGAATCGAACCCGGGCCGCGGCGGTGAGAGCGCCGAATCCTAGCCACTAGACCATCAGGGAGATGCCTCGTTGAATTTGCAATCTTTTGTCAAATCCTATGAAATGAGGAGGCTTTGTACTTTAAGAGGTTCAATTCAGGCTAATAGGCAATTTTGTCACGCAGCGTTTCCCGAATGCAATCATTGGTTCACTGAATACATGTGAGGTGAGGTTCTCTGACGGCAGTTCATAGATTTCTTTGCACACAAGGAACTACAGTTCCTGCTTCCCTGACCGGGAATCGAACCCGGGCCGCGGCGGTGAAAGCGCCAAATCCTAGACACTAGACCATCAGGGAGATGCCTTGTATATTTTGCAATCTTTTGTCAAATCCTATGAAATGAGGAGGCTTTGTACTTTAAGAGGTTCAATTCAGGCTAATAGACAATGTTTGTCACGTTGCGTTTCCCGAATGCAATCATTGAGTCACTGTATGACCAGAATACATGTGAGGTGAGGTTCTCTAACGGCAGTTCATAGAAATTAGTGTACACGAGGAACCACAGTCCCTGCTTCCCTGACCGGGAATCGAACCCGGGCCGCGGCGGTGAGAGCGCCGAATCCTAGCCACTAGACCATCAGGGAGATGCCTCGTTGAATTTGCAATCTTTTGTCAAATCCTATGAAATGAGGAGGCCTTGTACTTTAAGAGGTTCAATTCAGGCTAATAGACAATTTTGTCACGCAGCGTTTCCCGAATGCAATCATTGGTTCACTGAATACATGTGAGGTGAGGTTCTCTGACGGCAGTTCATAGATTTCTTTGCACACGAGGAACTACAGTTCCTGCTTGAATCGAACCCGGGCCGCAGCAGTGAAAGCGCCGAATCCTAGCCACTAGACCATCAGGGAGATGTCTTATATATTTTGCAATCTATTGTCAAATCCTGTGAAATGAGGAGGCTTTGTACATTAAGAGGTTCAATTCCAGCAAGCACCGTGGACGACTGCGTCTCCGTCATCAGACGGGTCATGTGACCCGTCAGATGACGCGTCAGTGCTTAAATAGCGGTCAAGACGCAGCTTTGCGTCTCTTGACGCAGCTTTGCGTCTTCTAGACGCGAAACCGCGGCCCTGGTAGACTTACCGCGTTTACAGACGCGATCATCACGGCTCTGTGAGACATACCACGGCTCCAGACGCGATTATCGGTTTCAACCGCGGCTCTGAATTCCGAGACGCGGCTCAAAGACGGGCTTGGAACCGCGTCTGGCTGGAACTCGGTGCGGCCGCAAAGTCTGCTGTGTGCTGTCTTTGTATCTAATCACACCTTGATTCTATTTGATAATTATTAGTATTATTTATTGTCAATGGAACATGCAATATTCTACCATATTGTCGGCATTATAGTGTGTAATGATAACGTTTTTAGTGAGAAAATATCTCTTTTCTTTCTTTTTTTTTGTTCGCATTTAAAAAAAAAATGCTGGTTATATGTGCGTGGATTCATGGCACAAAGCATGCTGTTTAGCTCAGTCGGTAAAGCTCTCGTCTCGTTGACTGGGGGTCGCCTGTTCGATCCCCGCTTAAGTCAATCTTTTCACCACCTCCCACGTTTTTATTTCTAGACCGTTATCACACTGTAAAGCACTGTAAAACACGTTTTCAAGCCAAGGACCCCTTAGTTGAGAGAGAGATGAAGCAGGGACCCCCAAGACTTTTTCATAGATTCCAGATATTTAACCACTTGAACCGTCAATACCTAAATGAACTTGGCCTCTCACTCTGTACCTCCGTAGCCTACAGACGCAGACGCGGGCTCAAACGCAGCTTTGTGAGACTACATCGCGTCTGTAACTCCGAAAGACGCGGCTCGGAGTTATAGACGCAGCCCTCTGAAGGCTACAATGCGTCTGTAATTCCAAGACGCTATGCAGAGACACGCTCGGAGTTACCCAGAGACGCGTGGACGCAAACGGCCGGCCGTGGACGCAGACGGCCGGCCGTGGACGCCGGCCGTGGACGCGTCCATGGACCCTATCCATCTAAAAAACAAATTGGATGTCTATTGTATGTATTTTTTGATGGAGAATTCAAATATGACCTTCTTTTTTGCATAGGACAACTCTAAGCTGCATCAATTGGTATTTTATAATTGCCAATTGTACCCTATCCATCTAAAAAACAAATTGGATGTCTATTGTAGGTATTTTTTGATGGAGAATTCAAATATGACCTTCTTTTTTTGCATAGGACAACTCTAACCTGCATCAATTGGTATTTTATAATTGCCAATTGTACCCTATCCATCTAAAAAAACAAATTGGATCTCTATTGTATGTATTTTTTGATGGAAAATTCAAATATTACCTTCTTTTTTAGATAGGACAACTCTAACCTGCATCAATTGGTGCATCAACCTGCTATCTATCTATCTATCTATCTATCTATCTATCTATCTATCTATCTATCTATCTATCATATCAATAAATCTCATATCTATCAATCAATCTATCTATCTATCTATCTATCTATCTATCTATCTATCTATCTATCTTGATTGATAAGATAGATAGATAGATAGATAGATAGACAGATAGACAGATAGACAGATAGACAGATTGATAGATAGATAGATAGATAGATAGATTGATTGATTGATACGATTGATTGATTGATTGATTGATAAGATTGATAGATAGATAGATAGATATCAATCTTATCAATCAATCAATCAATCTTATCAATCAATCAATCAATCAATCTATCTATCTATCTATCTATCTATCTATCTATCTATCTATCTATCTATCTATCTATCTATCTATCTATCTATCTATCTATCTTATCAATCTTATCTATCTATCTATCTGTCTGTCTATCTGTCAATCAATCAATCTATCTATCTATCTATCTATCTATCAATCTCATATCTATCTATCTATCTATCTATCTATCTATCTATCTATCTATCTATCTATCTATCTATCTTTCTATCAATCAATCAATCTATCAATCTCATATCTATCTATCTATCTATCAATCAATCTATCTATCTATCTATCTATTTATCTATCTTATCAATCAATCAATCAATCGTATCAATCAATCAATCTATCTATCTATCTATCTATCTATCAATCTGTCTATCTGTCTATCTGTCTATCTATCTATCTATCTATCTATCTATCTATCTTATCAATCAAGATAGATAGATAGATAGATAGATAGATAGATAGATAGATAGATAGATAGATTGATTGATAGATATGAGATTTATTGATATGATAGATAGATAGATAGATAGATAGATAGATAGATAGATATATAGATAGATAGATAGATAGATAGATAGATAGCAGGTTGATGCACCAATTGATGCAGGTTAGAGTTGTCCTATCTAAAAAAGAAGGTAATATTTGAATTTTCCATCAAAAAATACATACAATAGAGATCCAATTTGTTTTTTTAGATGGATAGGGTACAATTGGCAATTATAAAATACCAATTGATGCAGCTTAGAGTTGTCCTATGCAAAAAAGAAGGTCATATTTGAATTCTCCATAAAAAAATACATACAATAGACATCCAATTTGTTTTTTAGATGGATAGGGTCCATGGACGCGTCCACGGCCGGCGTCCACGGCCGGCCGTCTGCGTCCACGGCCGGCCGTTTGCGTCCACGCGTCTCTGGATAACTCCGAGCACGTCTCTGCGTCGCGTCTTGGAATTACAGATGCGTTGTAGCCTTCAGAGAGCTGCGTCTATAACTCCGAGCCGCGTCTTTCGGAGTTACAGACGCGATGTAGTCTCACAAAGCTGCGTTTGAGCCCGCGTCTGCGTCTGTAGGCTACGGAGGTACAGAGTGAGAGGCCAAGTTCATTTAGGTATTGACGGTTCAAGTGGTTAAATATCTGGAATCTATGAAAAAGTCTTGGGGGTCCCTGCTTCATCTCTCTCTCAACCAGCGGCTCTCTCTCTTCAATTCAGGCTAATAGACAATGTTTGTCACGCTGCGTTTCCCGAATGCAATCATTGAGTCACTCTACGACCAGAATACATGTGAGGTGAGGTTTTCTGACGGCAGTTCATAGAAATCAGTGTACACGAGGAACCACAGTCCCTGCTTCCCTGACCGGGAATCGAACCCGGGCCGCGGCGGTGAGAGTGCAGAATCCTAGCCACTAGACCATCAGGGAGATGCCTCGTTGAATTTGCAATCTTTTGTCAAATGCTATGAAATGAGGAGGCTTTGTACTTTAAGAGGTTCAATTCAGGCTAATAGACAAAGTTTGTCACGCAGCGTTTTCCGAATGCAATCATTGGTTCACTGTATACATGTGAGGTGAGGTTCTCTGACGGCAGTTCATAGATTTCTTTGCACACGAGGAACTACAGTTACTGCTTCCCTGACCGGGAATCGAAACCGGGCCGCGGCGGAGAAAGCGCCAAATCCTAGCCACTAGACCATCAGGGAGATGCCTTGTATATTTTGCAATCTTTTGTCAAATCCTATGAAATGAGGAGGCTTTTAGTCGGGGACCCAGTCCCCAAAATGGGAGGGGACCTGTGATTTTCTGCCGTACTTTTTATTTCTGTTTTATCTATTAGTTTGGTCACTAAGGTCCACAGAATGAGAGGCCTGCTCTGCCGGAAACATCGCGAAAAAAAGTTATGGCCATTTGTATATTCACTGGCCTATTGACTCCACTAGAAATATTAAAAAAAGAAAAAACATCTGCTTTAATTAGCATGTGAGGGGTCAAATTAGGGGTTCTTCATGATTCTGAATCCATTGCAAGCATTTGTTTTGCATAAGAAACATTGCTTGGGTTACTTTTCGGCAGCCCAAAACTGTGAAAAGTGGAAAAAAAGTGATGACTCATCACTTTTGACTGTTTTGGGGAGTTGATATCTTGCCCAAGGAATGTTTTTCATGCAAAACAAATGCTTGCAATGGATTCAGAATCACGAAGAATCCCTAATTTGACCCCTCACATGCTAATTAAAGCAGACTTTTTTTCTTTTTTTAATATTTCTAGTAGAGTCAATGGGACAGTGAATATACAAATGGCCATAACTTTTTTTCGCGATGTTTCCGGCAGAGCAGGCCTCTCATTCTGTGGACCTTAATGACCAACCTAATAGATAAAACTGAAATAAAAAGTACGGCAGAAAATCACAGGTACCCCTCTTTTCTTTGAGCCTTTGGCCATGTGGGTCCTCGACTATTTGTACTTTAAGAGGTTCAATTCAGGCTAATAGACAATGTTTGTCACGCAGCGTTTGCCGAATGCAATCATTGGTTCACTGAATACATGTGAGGTGAGGTTCTCTGACGGCAGTTCATAGATTTCTTTGCACACGAGGAACTACAGTTCCTGCTTCCCTGACCGGGAATCGAACCCGGGCCACGGCGGTGAAAGCTCCGAATCCTAGCCACTAGACAATCAGGGAGATGCCTTGTATATTGTGCAATCTATTGTCAAATCCTGTGAAATGAGGAGGCTTTGTACATTAAGAGGTTCAATTCAGGCTAATAGACAATGTTTGTCACGCTGCGTTTCCCGAATGCAATCATTGAGTCACTGTATGACCAGAATACATGTGAGGTGAGGTTCTCTGACGGCAGTTCATAGAAATCAGTGTACACGAGGAACCACAGTCCCTGCTTCCCTGACCGGGAATCGAACGCAGGCCGCGGCGGTGAGAGCGACGAATCCTAGCCACTAGACCATCAGGGATGCCTTGTATATTTAGCAATCTATTGTCAAATTCCTGTGAAATTAGGAGGCTTTGTACATTAAGAGGTTCAATTCAGGCTAATAGACAATGTTTGTCACGCTGCGTTTCCCGAATGCAATTATTGGTTCACTGAATACATGTGAGGTGAGGTTCCCTGACGGCAGTTCATAGATTTCTTTGCACACGAGGAACTACAGTTCCTGCTTGAATCGAACCCGGGCCGCGGCAGTGAAAGCGCCGAATCCTAGCCACTAGACCATCAGGGAGATGCCTCGTTGAATTTGCAATCTTTTGTCAAATGCTATGAAATGAGGAGGCTTTGTACTTTAAGAGGTTCAATTCAGGCTAATAGACAATGTTTGTCACGCAGCGTTTGCCGAATGCAATCATTGGTTCACTGAATACATGTGAGGTGAGGTTCTCTGACGGCAGTTCATAGATTTCTTTGCACACGAGGAACTACAGTTCCTGCTTCCCTGACCGGGAATCGAACCCGGGCCGCGGCGGTGAAAGCGCCAAATCCTAGCCACTAGACCATCAGGGAGATGCCTTGTATATTGTGCAATCTATTGTCAAATCCTGTGAAATGAGGAGGCTTTGTACATTAAGAGGTTCAATTCAGGCTAATAGACAATGTTTGTCACGCTGCGTTTCCCGAATGCAATCATTGAGTCACTGTATGACCAGAATACATGTGAGGTGAGGTTCTCTGACGGCAGTTCATAGAAATCAGTGTACACGAGGAACCACAGTCCCTGCTTCCACTGACCGGGAATCGAACGCGGGCCGCGGCGGTGAGAGCGCCGAATCCTAGCCACTAGACCATCAGGGATGCCTTGTATATTTAGCAATCTATTGTCAAATTCCTGTGAAATTAGGAGGCTTTGTACATTAAGAGGTTCAATTCAGGCTAATAGACAATGTTTGTCACGCTGCGTTTCCCGAATGCAATTATTGGTTCACTGAATACATGTGAGGTGAGGTTCTCTGACGGCAGTTCATAGATTTCTTTGCACACGAGGAACTACAGTTCCTGCTTGAATCGAACCCGGGCCGCGGCAGTGAAAGCGCCGAATCCTAGCCACTAGACCATCAGGGAGATGCCTTGTATATTTTGCAATCTATTGTCAAATCCTGTGAAATGAGGAGGCTTTGTACATTAAGAGGTTCAATTCAGGCTAATAGACAATGTTTGTCACGCTGCGTTTCCCGAATGCAATCATTGAGTCACTCTACGACCAGAATACATGTGAGGTGAGGTTTTCTGACGGCAGTTCATAGAAATCAGTGTACACAAGGAACCACAATCCCTGCTTCCCTGACCGGGAATCGAACCCGGGCCGCGGCGGTGAGAGCGCCGAATCCTAGCCACTAGACCATCAGGGAGATGCCTCGTTGAATTTGCAATCTTTTGTCAAATGCTATGAAATGAGGAGGCTTTGTACTTTAAGAGGTTCAATTCAGGCTAATAGACAATGTTTGTCACGCAGCGTTTGCCGAATGCAATCATTGGTTCACTGAATACATGTGAGGTGAGGTTCTCTGACGGCAGTTCATAGATTTCTTTGCACACGAGGAACTACAGTTCCTGCTTCCCTGACCGGGAATCGAACCCGGGCCGCGGCGGTGAAAGCGCCAAATCCTAGCCACTAGACCATCAGGGAGATGCCTTGTATATTGTGCAATCTATTGTCAAATCCTGTGAAATGAGGAGGCTTTGTACATTAAGAGGTTCAATTCAGGCTAATAGACAATGTTTGTCACGCTGCGTTTCCCGAATGCAATCATTGAGTCACTGTATGACCAGAATACATGTGAGGTGAGGTTCTCTGACGGCAGTTCATAGAAATCAGTGTACACGAGGAACCACAGTCCCTGCTTCCACTGACCGGGAATCGAACGCGGGCCGCGGCGGTGAGAGCGCCGAATCCTAGCCACTAGACCATCAGGGATGCCTTGTATATTTAGCAATCTATTGTCAAATTCCTGTGAAATTAGGAGGCTTTGTACATTAAGAGGTTCAATTCAGGCTAATAGACAATGTTTGTCACGCTGCGTTTCCCGAATGCAATTATTGGTTCACTGAATACATGTGAGGTGAGGTTCTCTGACGGCAGTTCATAGATTTCTTTGCACACGAGGAACTACAGTTCCTGCTTGAATCGAACCCGGGCCGCGGCAGTGAAAGCGCCGAATCCTAGCCACTAGACCATCAGGGAGATGCCTTGTATATTTTGCAATCTATTGTCAAATCCTGTGAAATGAGGAGGCTTTGTACATTAAGAGGTTCAATTCAGGCTAATAGACAATGTTTGTCACGCTGCGTTTCCCGAATGCAATCATTGAGTCACTCTACGACCAGAATACATGTGAGGTGAGGTTTTCTGACGGCAGTTCATAGAAATCAGTGTACACAAGGAACCACAATCCCTGCTTCCCTGACCGGGAATCGAACCCGGGCCGCGGCGGTGAGAGCGCCGAATCCTAGCCACTAGACCATCAGGGAGATGCCTCGTTGAATTTGCAATCTTTTGTCAAATGCTATGAAATGAGGAGGCTTTGTACTTTAAGAGGTTCAATTCAGGCTAATAGACAAAGTTTGTCACGCAGCGTTTTCCGAATGCAATCATTGGTTCACTGTATACATGTGAGGTGAGGTTCTCTGACGGCAGTTCATAGATTTCTTTGCACACGAGGAACTACAGTTACTGCTTCCCTGACCGGGAATCGAACCCTGGCCGCGGCGGTGAAAGCGCCAAATCCTAGCCACTAGACCATCAGGGAGATGCCTTGTATATTTTGCAATCTTTTGTCAAATCCTATGAAATGAGGAGGCTTTTAGTCGGGGACCCAGTCCCCAAAATGGGAGGGGACCTGTGATTTTCTGCCGTACTTTTTATTTCTGTTTTATATATTAGTTTGGTCACTAAGGTCCACAGAATGAGAGGCCTGCTCTGCCGGAAACATCGCGAAAAAAAGTTATGGCCATTTGTATATTCACTGGCCTATTGACTCCACTAGAAATATTAAAAAAAGAAAAAACATCTGCTTTAATTAGCATGTGAGGGGTCAAATTAGGGGTTCTTCATGATTCTGAATCCATTGCAAGCATTTATTTGGCATAAGAAACATTGCTTGGGTTACTTTTCGGCAGCCCAAAACTGTGAAAAGTGGAAAAAAAGTGATGACTCATCACTTTTGACTGTTTTGGGGAGTTGATATCTTGCCCAAGGAATGTTTTTCATGCAAAACAAATGCTTGCAATGGATTCAGAATCACGAAGAATCCCTAATTTGACCCCTCACATGCTAATTAAAGCAGACTTTTTTTCTTTTTTTAATATTTCTAGTAGAGTCAATGGGACAGTGAATATACAAATGGCCATAACTTTTTTTCGCGATGTTTCCGGCAGAGCAGGCCTCTCATTCTGTGGACCTTAACTCACTTAGCGCCGAGCGAGCCAGATTTCAATATGAATCTGCGCTTATAACGCCAGGAAATAGCTATATTGAATCCCCAAAATCACATTACATAAACAGGTACACGTGCCTGCAGATGCCACCAGATGACCACTAGAGTGAGCCATAGCTCATAGACTTTCCATGGTCCCATGTTAAGTCAGAATAAAAAACAAGGTTCATGACATAACAGGATGGTACAATGACATGCTCTCCATTGACATTCAATGGACAGGCCGCGGGCCGCCATTTGAGCTCAATACTGCTCAATTCGTGCTTGATCGTCTCAAACCACCATTGGTATGGGCATCGGAACGTATATAGATGCCACACAGAAAGTTTCCGAATCAAAATCCGACCTAGTGAAGCTACGTGAGGGTCGGATGGTTTGCATTGAGCCTAGCGGCTAACAGAGGCCTACGTAAACAGGAAGCTATGGCTTAAAGGTGACGTCATAATCGTATCCTTTTTTTTCACGGTTTTCATCTGTATGCTAGTCGAAGGTAAGCTAACCGTTCCGCTCCGTCTATCAACCCAAATTAAAAGCTTAAACAATGCTTTTATATAAAAGTCGCTCCGAGTCGCTCGGCACTAAACGCCATCATTAGTTAGTCGCCCCGAAAGTCGCTCGGCGCTAAGTGAGTTAATGACCAACCTAATAGATAAAACTGAAATAAAAAGTACGGCAGAAAATCACAGGTACCCCTCTTTTCTTTGAGCTTTTGGCCATGTGGGTCCTCGACTATTTGTACTTTAAGAGGTTCAATTCAGGCTAATAGACAATGTTTGTCACGCAGCGTTTGCCGAATGCAATCATTGGTTCACTGAATACATGTGAGGTGAGGTTCTCTGACGGCAGTTCATAGATTTCTTTGCACACGAGGAACTACAGTTCCTGCTTCCCTGACCGGGAATCGAACCCGGGCCGCGGCGGTGAAAGCTCCGAATCCTAGCCACTAGACCATCAGGGAGATGCCTTGTATATTGTGCAATCTATTGTCAAATCCTGTGAAATGAGGAGGCTTTGTACATTAAGAGGTTCAATTCAGGCTAATAGACAATGTTTGTCACGCTGCGTTTCCCGAATGCAATCATTGAGTCACTGTATGACCAGAATACATGTGAGGTGAGGTTCTCTGACGGCAGTTCATAGAAATTAGTGTACACGAGGAACCACAGTCCCTGCTTCCCTGACCGGGAATCGAACGCGGGCCGCAGCGGTGAGAGCGCCGAATCCTAGCCACTAGACCATCAGGGATGCCTTGTATATTTAGCAATCTATTGTCAAATTCCTGTGAAATTAGGAGGCTTTGTACATTAAGAGGTTCAATTCAGGCTAATAGACAATGTTTGTCACGCTGCGTTTCCCGAATGCAATTATTGGTTCACTGAATACATGTGAGGTGAGGTTCTCTGACGGCAGTTCATAGATTTCTTTGCACACGAGGAACTACAGTTCCTGCTTGAATCGAACCCGGGCCGCGGCAGTGAAAGCGCCGAATCCTAGCCACTAGACCATCAGGGAGATGCCTTGTATATTTTGCAATCTATTGTCAAATCCTGTGAAATGAGGAGGCTTTGTACATTAAGAGGTTCAATTCAGGCTAATAGACAATGTTTGTCACGCTGCGTTTCCCGAATGCAATCATTGAGTCACTCTACGACCAGAATACATGTGAGGTGAGGTTTTCTGACGGCAGTTCATAGAAATCAGTGTACACGAGGAACCACAGTCCCTGCTTCCCTGACCGGGAATCGAACCCGTGGCCGCGGCGGTGAGAGCGCCGAATCCTAGCCACTAGACCATCAGGGAGATGCCTCGTTGAATTTGCAATCTTTTGTCAAATGCTATGAAATGAGGAGGCTTTGTACTTTAAGAGGTTCAATTCAGGCTAATAGACAAAGTTTGTCACGCAGCGTTTTCCGAATGCAATCATTGGTTCACTGTATACATGTGAGGTGAGGTTCTCTGACGGCAGTTCATAGATTTCTTTGCACACGAGGAACTACAGTTACTGCTTCCCTGACCGGGAATCGAACCCGGGCCGCGGCGGTGAAAGCGCCAAATCCTAGCCACTAGACCATCAGGGAGATGCCTTGTATATTTTGCAATCTTTTGTCAAATCCTATGAAATGAGGAGGCTTTTAGTCGGGGACCCAGTCCCCAAAATGGGAGGGGACCTGTGATTTTCTGCCGTACTTTTTATTTCTGTTTTATCTATTAGTTTGGTCACTAAGGTCCACAGAATGAGAGGCCTGCTCTGCCGGAAACATCGCGAAAAAAAGTTATGGCCATTTGTATATTCACTGGCCTATTGACTCCACTAGAAATATTAAAAAAAGAAAAAACATCTGCTTTAATTAGCATGTGAGGGGTCAAATTAGGGGTTCTTCATGATTCTGAATCCATTGCAAGCATTTGTTTGGCATAAGAAACATTGCTTGGGTTACTTTTCGGCAGCCCAAAACTGTGAAAAGTGGAAAAAAAGTGATGACTCATCACTTTTGACTGTTTTGGGGAGTTGATATCTTGCCCAAGGAATGTTTTTCATGCAAAACAAATGCTTGCAATGGATTCAGAATCACGAAGAATCCCTAATTTGACCCCTCACATGCTAATTAAAGCAGACTTTTTTTCTTTTTTTAATATTTCTAGTAGAGTCAATGGGACAGTGAATATACAAATGGCCATAACTTTTTTTCGCGATGTTTCCGGCAGAGCAGGCCTCTCATTCTGTGGACCTTAATGACCAACCTAATAGATAAAACTGAAATAAAAAGTACGGCAGAAAATCACAGGTACCCCTCTTTTCTTTGAGCTTTTGGCCATGTGGGTCCTCGACTATTTGTACTTTAAGAGGTTCAATTCAGGCTAATAGACAATGTTTGTCACGCAGCGTTTGCCGAATGCAATCATTGGTTCACTGAATACATGTGAGGTGAGGTTCTCTGACAGCAGTTCATAGATTTCTTTGCACACGAGGAACTACAGTTCCTGCTTCCCTGACCGGGAATCGAACCCGGGCCGCGGCGGTGAAAGCTCCGAATCCTAGCCACTAGACCATCAGGGAGATGCCTTGTATATTGTGCAATCTATTGTCAAATCCTGTGAAATGAGGAGGCTTTGTACATTAAGAGGTTCAATTCAGGCTAATAGACAATGAATGTCACGCTGCGTTTCCCGAATGCAATCATTGAGTCACTGTATGACCAGAATACATGTGAGGTGAGGTTCTCTGACGGCAGTTCATAGAAATCAGTGTACACGAGGAACCACAGTCCCTGCTTCCCTGACCGGGAATCGAACGCGGGCCGCGGCGGTGAGAGCGCCGAATCCTAGCCACTAGACCATCAGGGATGCCTTGTATATTTAGCAATCTATTGTCAAATTCCTGTGAAATTAGGAGGCTTTGTACATTAAGAGGTTCAATTCAGGCTAATAGACAATGTTTGTCACGCTGCGTTTCCCGAATGCAATTATTGGTTCACTGAATACATGTGAGGTGAGGTTCTCTGACGGCAGTTCATAGATTTCTTTGCACACGAGGAACTACAGTTCCTGCTTGAATCGAACCCGGGCCGCGGCAGTGAAAGCGCCGAATCCTAGCCACTAGACCATCAGGGAGATGCCTTGTATATTTTGCAATCTATTGTCAAATCCTGTGAAATGAGGAGGCTTTGTACATTAAGAGGTTCAATTCAGGCTAATAGACAATGTTTGTCACGCTGCGTTTCCCGAATGCAATCATTGAGTCACTCTACGACCAGAATACATGTGAGGTGAGGTTTTCTGACGGCAGTTCATAGAAATCAGTGTACACGAGGAACCACAGTCCCTGCTTCCCTGACCGGGAATCGAACCCGGGCCGCGGCAGTGAGAGCGCCGAATCCTAGCCACTAGACCATCAGGGAGATGCCTTGTTGAATTTGCAATCTTTTGTCAAATCCTATGAAATGAGGAGGCTTTGTACTTTAAGAGGTTCAATTCAGGCTAATAGACAAAGTTTGTCACGCAGCGTTTTCCGAATGCAATCATTGGTTCACTGTATTCATGTGAGGTGAGGTTCTCTGACAGCAGTTCATAGATTTCTTTGCACACAAGGAACTACATTTCCTGCTTCCCTGACCGGGAATCGAACCTGTGCCGTGGCGGTGAAAGCGCAGAATCCTAGCCACTAGACCATCAGGGAGATGCCTTGTGTATTTTGCAGTCTATTGTCAAATCCTGTGAAATGAGGAGGCTTTGTACATTAAGAGGTTCAATTCAGGCTAATAGACAATGTTTGTCACGCTGCATTTCCCGAATGCAATCATTGAGTCACTCTACGACCAGAATACATGTGAGGTGAGGTTTTCTGACGGCAGTTCATAGAAACAGTGTAAACGAGGAACCACAGTCCCTGCTTCCCTGACCGGGAATCGAACCCGGGCCGCGGCGGTGAGAGCGCCGAATCCTAGCCACTAGACCATCAGGGAGATGCCTCGTTGATTTTGCAATATTTTTTCAAATCCTATGAAATGAGGAGGCTTTGTACTTTAAGAGGTTCAATTCAGGCTAATAGACAAAGTTTGTCACGCAGCGTTTTCCGAATGCAATCATTGGTTCACTGTATTCACTGAATACATGTGAGGTGAGGTTCTCTGACGGCAGTTCATAGATTTCTTTGCACACGAGGAACTACAGTTCCTGCTTCCCTGACCGGGAATCGAACCCGGGCCGCGGCGGTGAAAGCGCCGAATCCTAGCCACTAGACCATCAGGGAGTTGCCTTGTACATTTTGCAATCTATTGTCAAATCCTGTGAAATGAAGCCGCGGCGGTGAGAGCGCCAAATCCTAGCCACTAGACCATCAGGGAGATGCCTCGTTGAATTTGCAATCTTTTGTCAAATCCTATGAAATGAGCAGGCTTTGTACTTTAAGAGGTTCAATTCAGGCTAATAGACAAAGTTTGTCACGCAGCGTTTTCCAAATGCAATCATTGGTTCACTGTATTCACTGAATACATGTGAGGTGAGGTTCTCTGACGGCAGTTCATAGATTTCTTTGCACACGAGGAACTACAGTTCCTGCTTCCCTGACCAGGAATCGAACCCGGGCCGCGGCGGTGAAAGCGCCAAATCCTAGCCACTAGACCATCAGGGAGATGCCTTGTATATTTTGCAATCTTTTGTCAAATCCTATGAAATGAGGAGGCTTTGTACTTTAAGAGGTTCAATTCAGGCTAATAGACAATGTTTGTCACGCAGCGTTTCCCGAATGCAATCATTGGTTCACTGAATACATGTGAGGTGAGGTTCTCTGACGGCAGTTCATAGATTTCTTTGCACACGAAGAACTACAGTTCCTGCTTCCCTGACCGTGAATCGAACCCGGGCCACGGCGGTGAAAGCACCAAATCCTAGCCACTAGACCATCAGGGAGATGCCTTGTATATTGTGCAATCTATTGTCAAATCCTGTGAAATGAGGAGGCTTTGTACATTAAGAGGTTCAATTCAGGCTAATAGACAATGTTTGTCACGCTGCGTTTCCCGAATGCAATCATTGAGTCACTGTATGACCAGAATACATGTGAGGTGAGGTTCTCTGACGGCAGTTCATAGAAATCAGTGTACACGAGGAACCACAGTCCCTGCTTCCCTGACCGGGAATCGAACGCGGGCCGCGGCGGTGAGAGCGCCGAATCCTAGCCACTAGACCATCAGGGATGCCTTGTATATTTAGCAATCTATTGTCAAATTCCTGTGAAATTAGGAGGCTTTGTACATTAAGAGGTTCAATTCAGGCTAATAGACAATGTTTGTCACGCTGCGTTTCCCGAATGCAATTATTGGTTCACTGAATACATGTGAGGTGAGGTTCTCTGACGGCAGTTCATAGATTTCTTTGCACACGAGGAACTACAGTTCCTGCTTGAATCGAACCCGGGCCGCGGCAGTGAAAGCGCCGAATCCTAGCCACTAGACCATCAGGGAGATGCCTTGTATATTTTGCAATCTATTGTCAAATCCTGTGAAATGAGGAGGCTTTGTACATTAAGAGGTTCAATTCAGGCTAATAGACAATGTTTGTCACGCTGCGTTTCCCGAATGCAATCATTGAGTCACTCTACGACCAGAATACATGTGAGGTGAGGTTTTCTGACGGCAGTTCATAGAAATCAGTGTACACGAGGAACCACAGTGCCTGCTTCCCTGACCGGGAATCGAACCCGGGCCGCGGCAGTGAGAGCGCCGAATCCTAGCCACTAGACCATCAGGGAGATGCCTCATTGAATTTGCAATCTTTTGTCAAATCCTATGAAATGAGGAGGCTTTGTACTTTAAGAGGTTCAATTCAGGCTAATAGACAAAGTTTGTCACGCAGCGTTTTCCGAATGCAATCATTGGTTCACTGTATTCATGTGAGGTGAGGTTCTCTGACAGCAGTTCATAGATTTCTTTGCACACAAGGAACTACATTTCCTGCTTCCCTGACCGGGAATCGAACCTGTGCCGTGGCGGTGAAAGCGCAGAATCCTAGCCACTAGACCATCAGGGAGATGCCTTGTGTATTTTGCAGTCTATTGTCAAATCCTGTGAAATGAGGAGGCTTTGTACATTAAGAGGTTCAATTCAGGCTAATAGACAATGTTTGTCACGCTGCATTTCCCGAATGCAATCATTGAGTCACTCTACGACCAGAATACATGTGAGGTGAGGTTTTCTGACGGCAGTTCATAGAAACAGTGTAAACGAGGAACCACAGTCCCTGCTTCCCTGACCGGGAATCGAACCCGGGCCGCGGCGGTGAGAGCGCCGAATCCTAGCCACTAGACCATCAGGGAGATGCCTCGTTGAATTTGCAATATTTTGTCAAATCCTATGAAATGAGGAGGCTTTGTACTTTAAGAGGTTCAATTCAGGCTAATAGACAAAGTTTGTCACGCAGCGTTTTCCGAATGCAATCATTGAGTCACTGTATGACCAGAATACATGTGAGGTGAGGTTCTCTAACGGCAGTTCATAGAAATTAGTGTACACGAGGAACCACAGTCCCTGCTTCCCTGACCGGGAATCGAACCCGGGCCGCGGCGGTGAGAGCGCCGAATCCTAGCCACTAGACCATCAGGGAGATGCCTTGTATATTTAGCAATCTATTGTCAAATCCTGTGAAATTAGGAGGCTTTGTACATTAAGAGGTTCAGGTTTGTCACGCAGCGTTTCCCGAATGTAATCATTGGTTCACTGTATTCACTGAATACATGTGAGGTGAGGTTCTCTGACGGCAGTTCATAGATTTCTTTGCACACGAGGAACTACAGTTCCTGCTTGAATCGAACCCGGGCCGCAGCAGTGAAAGCGCCGAATCCTAGCCACTAGACCATCAGGGAGATGTCTTGTATATTTTGCAATCTATTGTCAAATCCTGTGAAATGAGGAGGCTTTGTACATTAAGAGGTTCAATTCCAGCAAGCACCGTGGACGACTGCGTCTCCGTCATCAGACGGGTCATGTGACCCGTCAGATGACGCGTCAGTGCTTAAATAGCGGTCAAGGCGCAGCTTTGAGTCTCTTGACGCAGCTTTGCGTCTTCTAGACGCGAAACCGCGGCCCTGGTAGACTTACCGCGTTTACAGACGCGATCATCACGGCTCTGTGAGACATACCACGGCTCCAGACGCGATTATCGGTTTCAACCGCGGCTCTGAATTCCGAGACGCGGCTGAAAGACGGGCTTGGAACCGCGTCTGGCTGGAACTCGGTGCGGCCGCAAAGTCTGCTGTGTGCTGTCTTTGTATCTAATCACACCTTGATTCTATTTGATAATTATTAGTATTATTGTCAATGGAACATGCAATATTCTACCATATTGTCGGCATTATAGTGTGTAATGATAACGTTTTTAGTGAGAAAATATCTCTTTTCTTTCTTTTTTTTTGTTCGCATTTAAAAAAAAAATGCTGGTTATATGTGCGTGGATTCATGGCACAAAGCATGCTGTTTAGCTCAGTCGGTAAAGCTCCCGTCACGTTGACCGGGGGTCGCCGGTTCGATCCCCGCTTAAGTCAATCTTTTCATGACCTCCCACGTTTTTATTTCTAGACCGTTATCACACTGTAAAGCACTGTAAAACACGTTTTCAAGCCAAGGACCCCTTAGTTGAGAGAGAGATGCCTGACCGGGAATCGAACCCGGGCCGCGGCGGTGAGAGCGCCGAATCCTAGCCACTAGACCATCAGGGAGATGCCTCGTTGAATTTGCAATATTTTGTCAAATCCTATGAAATGAGGAGGCTTTGTACTTTAAGAGGTTCAATTCAGGCTAATAGACAAAGTTTGTCACGCAGCGTTTTCCGAATGCAATCATTGAGTCACTGTATGACCAGAATACATGTGAGGTGAGGTTCTCTAACGGCAGTTCATAGAAATTAGTGTACACGAGGAACCACAGTCCCTGCTTCCCTGACCGGGAATCGAACCCCGGCCGCGGCGGTGAGAGCGCCGAATCCTAGCCACTAGACCATCAGGGAGATGCCTTGTATATTTAGCAATCTATTGTCAAATCCTGTGAAATTAGGAGGCTTTGTACATTAAGAGGTTCAGGTTTGTCACGCAGCGTTTCCCGAATGTAATCATTGGTTCACTGTATTCACTGAATACATGTGAGGTGAGGTTCTCTGACGACAGTTCATAGATTTCTTTGCACACAAGGAACTACAGTTCCTGCTTCCCTGACCGGGAATCCTAGCCACTAGACCATCAGGGAGATGCCTCGTTGAATTTGCAATCTTTTGTCAAATCCTATGAAATGAGGAGGCCTTGTACTTTAAGAGGTTCAATTCAGGCTAATAGACAATTTTGTCACGCAGCGTTTCCCGAATGCAATCATTGGTTCACTGAATACATGTGAGGTGAGGTTCTCTGACGGCAGTTCATAGATTTCTTTGCACACGAGGAACTACACTTCCTGCTTGAATCGAACCCGGGCCGCAGCAGTGAAAGCGCCGAATCCTAGCCACTAGACCATCAGGGAGATGTCTTGTATATTTTGCAATCTATTGTCAAATCCTGTGAAATGAGGAGGCTTTGTACATTAAGAGGTTCAATTCCAGCAAGCACCGTGGACGACTGCGTCTCCGTCATCAGACGGGTCATGTGACCCGTCAGATGACGCGTCAGTGCTTAAATAGCGGTCAAGGCGCAGCTTTGAGTCTCTTGACGCAGCTTTGCGTCTTCTAGACGCGAAACCGCGGCCCTGGTAGACTTACCGCGTTTACAGACGCGATCATCACGGCTCTGTGAGACATACCACGGCTCCAGACGCGATTATCGGTTTCAACCGCGGCTCTGAATTCCGAGACGCGGCTGAAAGACGGGCTTGGAACCGCGTCTGGCTGGAACTCGGTGCGGCCGCAAAGTCTGCTGTGTGCTGTCTTTGTATCTAATCACACCTTGATTCTATTTGATAATTATTAGTATTATTGTCAATGGAACATGCAATATTCTACCATATTGTCGGCATTATAGTGTGTAATGATAACGTTTTTAGTGAGAAAATATCTCTTTTCTTTCTTTTTTTTTGTTCGCATTTAAAAAAAAAATGCTGGTTATATGTGCGTGGATTCATGGCACAAAGCATGCTGTTTAGCTCAGTCGGTAAAGCTCCCGTCACGTTGACCGGGGGTCGCCGGTTCGATCCCCGCTTAGGTCAATCTTTTCATGACCTCCCACGTTTTTATTTCTAGACCGTTATCACACTGTAAAGCACTGTAAAACACGTTTTCAAGCCAAGGACCCCTTAGTTGAGAGAGAGATGCCTGACCGGGAATCGAACCCGGGCCGCGGCGGTGAGAGCGCCGAATCCTAGCCACTAGACCATCAGGGAGATGCCTTGTATATTGTGCAATCTATTGTCAAATCCTGTGAAATGAGGAGGCGTTGTACATTAAGAGATTCAATTCAGGCTAATAGACAATGTTTGTCACGCTGCGTTTCCCGAATGCAATCATTCGTTCACTTAATACATGTGAGGTGAGGTTCTCTGACGGCAGTTCATAGATTTCTTTGCACACGAGGAACTACAGTTCCTGCTTCCCTGACCGGGAATCGAACCCGGGCCGCGGCGGTGAGAGCGCCAAATCCTAGCCACTAGACCATCAGGGAGATGCCTCGTTGAATTTGCAATCTTTTGTCAAATCCTATGAAATAAGGAGGCCTTGTACTTTAAGAGGTTCAATTCAGGCTAATAGACAATTTTGTCACGCAGCGTTTCCCGAATGCAATCATTGGTTCACTGAATACATGTGAGGTGAGGTTCTCTGACGGCAGTTCATAGATTTCTTTGCACACGAGGAACTACAGTTCCTGCTTGAATCGAACCCGGGCCGCAGCAGTGAAAGCGCCGAATCCTAGCCACTAGACCATCAGGGAGATGTCTTGTATATTTTGCAATCTATTGTCAAATCCTGTGAAATGAGGAGGCTTTGTACATTAAGAGGTTCAATTCCAGCAAGCACCGTGGACGACTGCGTCTCCGTCATCAGACGGGTCATGTGACCCGTCAGATGACGCGTCAGTGCTTAAATAGCGGTCAAGACGCAGCTTTGCGTCTCTTGACGCAGCTTTGCGTCTTCTAGACGCGAAACCGCGGCCCTGGTAGACTTACCGCGTTTACAGACGCGATCATCACGGCTCTGTGAGACATACCACGGCTCCAGACGCGATTATCGGTTTCAACCGCGGCTCTGAATTCCGAGACGCGGCTCAAAGACGGGCTTGGAACCGCGTCTGGCTGGAACTCGGTGCGGCCGCAAAGTCTGCTGTGTGCTGTCTTTGTATCTAATCACACCTTGATTCTATTTGATAATTATTAGTATTATTTATTGTCAATGGAACATGCAATATTCTACCATATTGTCGGCATTATAGTGTGTAATGATAACGTTTTTAGTGAGAAAATATCTCTTTTCTTTCTTTTTTTTGTTCGCATTTAAAAACAAAATGCTGGTTATATGTGCGTGGATTCAAGCATGCTGTTTAGCTCAGTCGGTAAAGCTCTCGTCGCGTTGACCGGGGGTTGCCGGTTTGATCCCCGCTTAAGTCAATCTTTTCACCACCTCCCACGTTTTTATTTCTAGACCGTTATCACACTGTAAAGCACTGTAAAACACGTTTTCAAGCCAACTACCCCTTAGTTGAGAGAGAGATGAAGCAGGGACCCCCAAGACTTTTTCATAGATTCCAGATATTTAACCACTTGAACCGTCAATACCTAAATGAACTTGGCCTCTCACTCTGTACCTCCGTAGCCTACAGACGCAGACGCGGGCTCAAACGCAGCTTTGTGAGACTACATCGCGTCTGTAACTCCGAAAGACGCGGCTCGGAGTTATAGACGCAGCCCTCTGAAGGCTACAACGCGTCTGTAATTCCAAGACGCGACGCAGAGACGCGCTCGGAGTTACCCAGAGACGCGTGGACGCAAACGGCCGGCCGTGGACGCAGACGGCCGGCCGTGGACGCCGGCCGTGGACGCGTCCATGGACCCTATCCATCTAAAAAACAAATTGGATGTCTATTGTATGTATTTTTTGATGGAGAATTCAAATATGACCTTCTTTTTTGCATAGGACAACTCTAAGCTGCATCAATTGGTATTTTATAATTGCCAATTGTACCCTATCCATCTAAAAAAACAAATTGGATCTCTATTGTATGTATTTTTTGATGGAAAATTCAAATATTACCTTCTTTTTTAGATAGGACAACTCTAACCTGCATCAATTGGTGCATCAACCTGCTATCTATCTATCTATCTATCTATCTATCTATCTATCTATCTATCTATCTATCTATCTATCTATATATCTATCTATCATATCAATAAATCTCATATCTATCAATCAATCTATCTATCTATCTATCTATCTATCTATCTTGATTGATAAGATAGATAGATAGATAGATAGATAGACAGATAGACAGATAGACAGACAGATAGACAGATTGATAGATAGATAGATAGATAGATTGATTGATTGATACGATTGATTGATTGATTGATAAGATTGATAGATAGATAGATATCAATCTTATCAATCAATCAATCAATCTTATCAATCAATCAATCAATCTATCTATCTATCTATCTATCTATCTATCTATCTATCTATCTATCTTATCAATCTTATCAATCTTATCTATCTATCTATCTGTCTATCTGTCAATCAATCAATCAATCTATCTATCTATCTATCTATCTATCTATCTATCTATCAATCTCATATCTATCTATCTATCTATCTATCTATCTATCTATCTATCTATCTTTCTATCTATCAATCTTATCAATCAATCAATCAATCGTATCAATCAATCAATCTATCTATCTATCTATCTATCTATCTGTCTATCTGTCTATCTGTCTATCTGTCTGTCTATCTATCTATCTATCTGTCTATCTATCTCTTATCAATCAAGATAGATAGATAGATAGATAGATAGATAGATAGATAGATAGATAGATAGATTGATTGATAGATATGAGATTTATTGATATGATAGATAGATAGATAGATAGATAGATAGATAGATATATAGATAGATAGATAGATAGATAGATAGATAGATAGATAGATAGATAGATAGCAGGTTGATGCACCAATTGATGCAGGTTAGAGTTGTCCTATCTAAAAAAGAAGGTAATATTTGAATTTTCCATCAAAAAATACATACAATAGAGATCCAATTTGTTTTTTTAGATGGATAGGGTACAATTGGCAATTATAAAATACCAATTGATGCAGGTTAGAGTTGTCCTATGCAAAAAAGAAGGTCATATTTGAATTCTCCATCAAAAAATACCTACAATAGACATCCAATTTGTTTTTTAGATGGATAGGGTACAATTGGCAATTATAAAATACCAATTGATGCAGCTTAGAGTTGTCCTATGCAAAAAAGAAGGTCATATTTGAATTCTCCATAAAAAAATACATACAATAGACATCCAATTTGTTTTTTAGATGGATAAGGTCCATGGACGCGTCCACGGCCGGCCGTCTGCGTCCACGGCCGGCCGTTTGCGTCCACGCGTCTCTGGGTAACTCCGAGCACGTCTCTGCGTCGCGTCTTGGAATTACAGACGCGTTGTAGCCTTCAGAGAGCTGCGTCTATAACTCCGAGCCGCGTCTTTCGGAGTTACAGACGCGATGTAGTCTCACAAAGCTGCGTTTGAGCCCGCGTCTGCGTCTGTAGGCTACGGAGGTACAGAGTGAGAGGCCAAGTTCATTTAGGTATTGACGGTTCAAGTGGTTAAATATTCGGAATCTATGAAAAAGTCTTGGGGATCCCTGCTTCATCTCTCTCTCAACTAAGGGGTCCTTGGCTTGAAAACGTGTTTTACAGTGCTTTACAGTGTGATAACGGTCTAGAAATAAAAACGTGGGAGGTGGTGAAAAGATTGACTAAAGCGGGTATCAAACCAGCGACCCCCGGTCAACGAGACGAGAGCACTACCGACTGAGCTAAACGGCACGCTTTATGCCATGAATCCACGCACATATAACCAGCATTTTTTTTTAAATGCGAACATAAAAAAAGAAAGAAAAGAGATATTTTCTCACTAAAAACGTTATCATTACACACTATAATGCCGACAATATGGTAGAATATTGCATGTTCCATTGACAATAAATAATACTAATAATTATCAAATAGAATCAAGGTGTGATTAGATACAAAGACAGCACACAGCAGACTTTGCGGCCGCACCGAGTTCCAGCCAGACGCGGTTCCAAGCCCCGTCTTTGAGCCGCGTATCGGAATTCAGAGCCGCGGTTGAAACCGATAATCGCGTCTGGAGCCGCGGTATGTCTCACAGAGCCGTGATGATCGCGTCTGTAAACGCGGTAAGTCTACCAGGGCCACGGTTTCGCGTCTAGAAGACGCACAGCTGCGTCAAGAGACGCGAAGCTGCGTCTTGACCGCTATTTAAGCACTGACGCGTCATCAGACGGGTAGACGGGTCACATGACCCGTCTGATGACGGAGACGGAGCTGTCAGCGGCTCTCTCTCTTCAATTCAGGCTAATAGACAATGTTTGTCACGCTGCGTTTCCCGAATGCAATCATTGAGTCACTCTACGACCAGAATACATGTGAGGTGAGGTTTTCTGACGGCAGTTCATAGAAATCAGTGTACACGAGGAACCACAGTCCCTGCTTCCCTGACCGGGAATCGAACCCGGGCCGCGGCGGTGAGAGCGCCGAATCCTAGCCACTAGACCATCAGGGAGATGCCTTGTATATTGTGCAATCTATTGTCAAATCCTGTGAAATGAGGAGGCGTTGTACATTAAGAGGTTCAATTCAGGCTAATAGACAATGTTTGTCACGCTGCGTTTCCCGAATGCAATCATTCGTTCACTTAATACATGTGAGGTGAGGTTCTCTGACGGCAGTTCATAGATTTCTTTGCACACGAGGAACTACAGTTCCTGCTTCCCTGACCGGGAATCGAACCCGGGCCGCGGCGGTGAGAGCGCCAAATCCTAGCCACTAGACCATCAGGGAGATGCCTCGTTGAATTTGCAATCTTTTGTCAAATCCTATGAAATAAGGAGGCCTTGTACTTTAAGAGGTTCAATTCAGGCTAATAGACAATTTTGTCACGCAGCGTTTCCCGAATGCAATCATTGGTTCACTGAATACATGTGAGGTGAGGTTCTCTGACGGCAGTTCATAGATTTCTTTGCACACGAGGAACTACAGTTCCTGCTTGAATCGAACCCGGGCCGCAGCAGTGAAAGCGCCGAATCCTAGCCACTAGACCATCAGGGAGATGTCTTGTATATTTTGCAATCTATTGTCAAATCCTGTGAAATGAGGAGGCTTTGTACATTAAGAGGTTCAATTCCAGCAAGCACCGTGGACGACTGCGTCTCCGTCATCAGACGGGTCATGTGACCCGTCAGATGACGCGTCAGTGCTTAAATAGCGGTCAAGACGCAGCTTTGCGTCTCTTGACGCAGCTTTGCGTC
Source organism: Nannobrachium achirus (assembly GCF_963921795.1). Classification (NCBI taxonomy): domain Eukaryota; kingdom Metazoa; phylum Chordata; class Actinopteri; order Myctophiformes; family Myctophidae; genus Nannobrachium; species Nannobrachium achirus. The sequence continues at coordinate 74,997,694 of NC_137814.1, forward strand.
TTCTAGACGCGAAACCGCGGCCCTGGTAGACTTACCGCGTTTACAGACGCGATCATCACGGCTCTGTGAGACATACCACGGCTCCAGACGCGATTATCGGTTTCAACCGCGGCTCTGAATTCCGAGACGCGGCTCAAAGACGGGCTTGGAACCGCGTCTGGCTGGAACTCGGTGCGGCCGCAAAGTCTGCTGTGTGCTGTCTTTGTATCTAATCACACCTTGATTCTATTTGATAATTATTAGTATTATTTATTGTCAATGGAACATGCAATATTCTACCATATTGTCGGCATTATAGTGTGTAATGATAACGTTTTTAGTGAGAAAATATCTCTTTTCTTTCTTTTTTTTGTTCGCATTTAAAAACAAAATGCTGGTTATATGTGCGTGGATTCAAGCATGCTGTTTAGCTCAGTCGTTAAAGCTCTCGTCGCGTTGACCGGGGGTTGCCGGTTTGATCCCCGCTTAAGTCAATCTTTTCACCACCTCCCACGTTTTTATTTCTAGACCGTTATCACACTGTAAAGCACTGTAAAACACGTTTTCAAGCCAACTACCCCTTAGTTGAGAGAGAGATGAAGCAGGGACCCCCAAGACTTTTTCATAGATTCCAGATATTTAACCACTTGAACCGTCAATACCTAAATGAACTTGGCCTCTCACTCTGTACCTCCGTAGCCTACAGACGCAGACGCGGGCTCAAACGCAGCTTTGTGAGACTACATCGCGTCTGTAACTCCGAAAGACGCGGCTCGGAGTTATAGACGCAGCCCTCTGAAGGCTACAACGCGTCTGTAATTCCAAGACGCGACGCAGAGACGCGCTCGGAGTTACCCAGAGACGCGTGGACGCAAACGGCCGGCCGTGGACGCAGACGGCCGGCCGTGGACGCCGGCCGTGGACGCGTCCATGGACCCTATCCATCTAAAAAACAAATTGGATGTCTATTGTATGTATTTTTTGATGGAGAATTCAAATATGACCTTCTTTTTTGCATAGGACAACTCTAAGCTGCATCAATTGGTATTTTATAATTGCCAATTGTACCCTATCCATCTAAAAAAACAAATTGGATCTCTATTGTATGTATTTTTTGATGGAAAATTCAAATATTACCTTCTTTTTTAGATAGGACAACTCTAACCTGCATCAATTGGTGCATCAACCTGCTATCTATCTATCTATCTATCTATCTATCTATCTATCTATCTATCTATCTATCTATCTATATATCTATCTATCATATCAATAAATCTCATATCTATCTATCAATCAATCTATCTATCTATCTATCTATCTATCTATCTTGATTGATAAGATAGATAGATAGATAGATAGATAGACAGATAGACAGATAGACAGATAGACAGACAGATAGACAGATTGATAGATAGATAGATAGATAGATTGATTGATTGATACGATTGATTGATTGATTGATAAGATTGATAGATAGATAGATATCAATCTTATCAATCAATCAATCAATCTTATCAATCAATCAATCAATCAATCTATCTATCTATCTATCTATCTATCTATCTATCTATCTATCTATCTATCTTATCAATCTTATCAATCTTATCTATCTATCTATCTGTCTATCTGTCAATCAATCAATCAATCTATCTATCTATCTATCTATCTATCTATCTATCTATCAATCTCATATCTATCTATCTATCTATCTATCTATCTATCTATCTATCTATCTTTCTATCTATCAATCTTATCAATCAATCAATCAATCGTATCAATCAATCAATCTATCTATCTATCTATCTATCTATCTGTCTATCTGTCTATCTGTCTATCTGTCTGTCTATCTATCTATCTATCTATCTGTCTATCTATCTCTTATCAATCAAGATAGATAGATAGATAGATAGATAGATAGATAGATAGATAGATAGATTGATTGATAGATATGAGATTTATTGATATGATAGATAGATAGATAGATAGATAGATAGATAGATAGATAGATATATAGATAGATAGATAGATAGATAGATAGATAGATAGATAGATAGATAGCAGGTTGATGCACCAATTGATGCAGGTTAGAGTTGTCCTATCTAAAAAAGAAGGTAATATTTGAATTTTCCATCAAAAAATACATACAATAGAGATCCAATTTGTTTTTTTAGATGGATAGGGTACAATTGGCAATTATAAAATACCAATTGATGCAGGTTAGAGTTGTCCTATGCAAAAAAGAAGGTCATATTTGAATTCTCCATCAAAAAATACCTACAATAGACATCCAATTTGTTTTTTAGATGGATAGGGTACAATTGGCAATTATAAAATACCAATTGATGCAGCTTAGAGTTGTCCTATGCAAAAAAGAAGGTCATATTTGAATTCTCCATAAAAAAATACATACAATAGACATCCAATTTGTTTTTTAGATGGATAAGGTCCATGGACGCGTCCACGGCCGGCCGTCTGCGTCCACGGCCGGCCGTTTGCGTCCACGCGTCTCTGGGTAACTCCGAGCACGTCTCTGCGTCGCGTCTTGGAATTACAGACGCGTTGTAGCCTTCAGAGAGCTGCGTCTATAACTCCGAGCCGCGTCTTTCGGAGTTACAGACGCGATGTAGTCTCACAAAGCTGCGTTTGAGCCCGCGTCTGCGTCTGTAGGCTACGGAGGTACAGAGTGAGAGGCCAAGTTCATTTAGGTATTGACGGTTCAAGTGGTTAAATATTCGGAATCTATGAAAAAGTCTTGGGGATCCCTGCTTCATCTCTCTCTCAACTAAGGGGTCCTTGGCTTGAAAACGTGTTTTACAGTGCTTTACAGTGTGATAACGGTCTAGAAATAAAAACGTGGGAGGTGGTGAAAAGATTGACTAAAGCGGGTATCAAACCAGCGACCCCCGGTCAACGAGACGAGAGCACTACCGACTGAGCTAAACGGCACGCTTTATGCCATGAATCCACGCACATATAACCAGCATTTTTTTTTAAATGCGAACATAAAAAAAGAAAGAAAAGAGATATTTTCTCACTAAAAACGTTATCATTACACACTATAATGCCGACAATATGGTAGAATATTGCATGTTCCATTGACAATAAATAATACTAATAATTATCAAATAGAATCAAGGTGTGATTAGATACAAAGACAGCACACAGCAGACTTTGCGGCCGCACCGAGTTCCAGCCAGACGCGGTTCCAAGCCCCGTCTTTGAGCCGCGTATCGGAATTCAGAGCCGCGGTTGAAACCGATAATCGCGTCTGGAGCCGCGGTATGTCTCACAGAGCCGTGATGATCGCGTCTGTAAACGCGGTAAGTCTACCAGGGCCACGGTTTCGCGTCTAGAAGACGCACAGCTGCGTCAAGAGACGCGAAGCTGCGTCTTGACCGCTATTTAAGCACTGACGCGTCATCAGACGGGTAGACGGGTCACATGACCCGTCTGATGACGGAGACGGAGCTGTCAGCGGCTCTCTCTCTTCAATTCAGGCTAATAGACAATGTTTGTCACGCTGCGTTTCCCGAATGCAATCATTGAGTCACTCTACGACCAGAATACATGTGAGGTGAGGTTTTCTGACGGCAGTTCATAGAAATCAGTGTACACGAGGAACCACAGTCCCTGCTTCCCTGACCGGGAATCGAACCCGGGCCGCGGCGGTGAGAGCGCAGAATCCTAGCCACTAGACCATCAGGGAGATGCCTCGTTGAATTTGCAATCTTTTGTCAAATGCTATGAAATGAGGAGGTTTGTACTTTAAGAGGTTCAATTCAGGCTAATAGACAAAGTTTGTCACGCAGCATTTTCCGAATGCAATCATTGGTTCACTGTATACATGTGAGGTGAGGTTCTCTGACGGCAGTTCATAGATTTCTTTGCACACGAGGAACTACAGTTACTGCTTCCCTGACCGGGAATCGAACCCGGGCCGCGGCGGTGAAAGCGCCAAATCCTAGCCACTAGACCATCAGGGAGATGCCTTGTATATTTTGCAATCTTTTGTCAAATCCTATGAAATGAGGAGGCTTTTAGTCGGGGACCCAGTCCCCAAAATGGGAGGGGACCTGTGATTTTCTGCCGTACTTTTTATTTCTGTTTTATCTATTAGTTTGGTCACTAAGGTCCACAGAATGAGAGGCCTGCTCTGCCGGAAACATCGCGAAAAAAAGTTATGGCCATTTGTATATTCACTGGCCCATTGACTCCACTAGAAATATTAAAAAAAGAAAAAACATCTGCTTTAATTAGCATGTGAGGGGTCAAATTAGGGGTTCTTCATGATTCTGAATCCATTGCAAGCATTTGTTTTGCATAAGAAACATTGCTTGGGTTACTTTTCGGCAGCCCAAAACTGTGAAAAGTGGAAAAAAAGTGATGACTCATCACTTTTGACTGTTTTGGGGAGTTGATATCTTGCCCAAGGAATGTTTTTCATGCAAAACAAATGCTTGCAATGGATTCAGAATCATGAAGAATCCCTAATTTGACCCCTCACATGCTAATTAAAGCAGACTTTTTTTCTTTTTTTAATATTTCTAGTAGAGTCAATGGGACAGTGAATATACAAATGGCCATAACCTTTTTTTCGCGATGTTTCCGGCAGAGCAGGCCTCTCATTCTGTGGACCTTAATGACCAACCTAATAGATAAAACTGAAATAAAAAGTACGGCAGAAAATCACAGGTACCCCTCTTTTCTTTGAGCTTTTGGCCATGTGGGTCCTCGACTATTTGTACTTTAAGAGGTTCAATTCAGGCTAATAGACAATGTTTGTCACGCAGCGTTTGCCGAATGCAATCATTGGTTCACTGAATACATGTGAGGTGAGGTTCTCTGACGGCAGTTCATAGATTTCTTTGCACACGAGGAACTACAGTTCCTGCTTCCCTGACCGGGAATCGAACGCGGGCCGCGGCGGTGAGAGCGCCGAATCCTAGCCACTAGACCATCAGGGATGCCTTGTATATTTAGCAATCTATTGTCAAATTCCTGTGAAATTAGGAGGCTTTGTACATTAAGAGGTTCAATTCAGGCTAATAGACAATGTTTGTCACGCTGCGTTTCCCGAATGCAATTATTGGTTCACTGAATACATGTGAGGTGAGGTTCTCTGACGGCAGTTCATAGATTTCTTTGCACACGAGGAACTACAGTTCCTGCTTGAATCGAACCCGGGCCGCGGCAGTGAAAGCGCCGAATCCTAGCCACTAGACCATCAGGGAGATGCCTTGTATATTTTGCAATCTATTGTCAAATCCTGTGAAATGAGGAGGCTTTGTACATTAAGAGGTTCAATTCAGGCTAATAGACAATGTTTGTCACGCTGCGTTTCCCGAATGCAATTATTGAGTCACTGATGACCAAAATACATGTGAGGTGAGGTTCTCTGACGGCAGTTAATAGAAATCAGTGTACACGAGGAACCACAGTCCCTGCTTCCCTGACCGGGAATCGAACCCGGGCCGCGGCAGTGAGAGCGCCGAATCCTAGCCACTAGACCATCAGGGAGATGCCTCGTTGAATTCGCAATCTTTTGTCAAATCCTATGAAATGAGGAGGCTTTGTACTTTAAGAGGTTCAATTCAGGCTAATAGACAATTTTGTCACGCAGCGTTTCCTGAATGCAATCATTGGTTCACTGAATACATGTGAGGTGAGGTTCTCTGACGGCAGTTCATAGATTTCTTTGAACACGAGGAACTACAGTTCCTGCTTCCCTGACCGGGAATCGAACCCGGGCCGCGGCGGTGAAAGCGCCGAATCCTAGCCACTAGACCATCAGGGAGATGCCTTCTATATTTTGCAATCTTTTGTCAAATCCTATGAAATGAGGAGGCTTTGTACTTTAAGAGGTTCAATTCAGGCTAATAGACAAAGTTTGTCACGCAGCGTTTTCCGAATGCAATCATTGGTTCACTGTATTCACTGAATACATGTGAGGTGAGGTTCTCTGACGGCAGTTCATAGAAATCAGTGTACACGAGGAACCACAGTCCCTGCTTCCCTGACCGGGAATCGAACGCGGGCCGCGGCGGTGAGAGCGCCGAATCCTAGCCACTAGACCATCAGGGAAGCCTCGTATATTTAGCAATCTATTGTCAAATTCCTGTGAAATTAGGAGGCTTTGTACATTAAGAGGTTCAATTCAGGCTAATAGACAATGTTTGTCACGCTGCGTTTCCCGAATGCAATTATTGAGTCACTGATGACCAAAATACATGTGAGGTGAGGTTCTCTGACGGCAGTTAATAGAAATCAGTGTACACGAGGAACCACAGTCCCTGCTTCCCTGACCGGGAATCGAACCCGGGCCGCGGCAGTGAGAGCGCCGAATCCTAGCCACTAGACCATCAGGGAGATGCCTCGTTGAATTTGCAATCTTTTGTCAAATCCTATGAAATGAGGAGGCTTTGTAGTTTAAGAGGTTCAATTCAGGCTAATAGACAAAGTTTGTCACGCAGCGTTTTCCGAATGCAATAATTGGTTCACTGTATTCATGTGAGGTGAGGTTCTCTGACAGCAGTTCATAGATTTCTTTGCACACAAGGAACTACATTTCCTGCTTCCCTGACCGGGAATCGAACCTGTGCCGTGGCGGTGAAAGCGCAGAATCCTAGCCACTAGACCATCAGGGATGCCTTTTATATTTAGCAATCTATTGTCAAATTCCTGTGAAATTAGGAGGCTTTGTACATTAAGAGGTTCAATTCAGGCTAATAGACAATGTTTGTCACGCTGCGTTTCCCGAATGCAATTATTGAGTCACTGATGACCAAAATACATGTGAGGTGAGGTTCTCTGACGGCAGTTAATAGAAATCAGTGTACACGAGGAACCACAGTCCCTGCTTCCCTGACCGGGAATCGAACCCCGGCCGCGGCGGTGAGAGCGCCGAATCCTAGCCACTAGACCATCAGGGAGATGCCTCGTTGAATTTGCAATCTTTTGTCAAATCCTATGAAATGAGGAGGCTTTGTACTTTAAGAGGTTCAATTCAGGCTAATAGACAATTTTGTCACGCAGCATTTCCTGAATGCAATCATTGGTTCACTGAATACATGTGAGGTGAGGTTCTCTGACGGCAGTTCATAGATTTCTTTGAACACGAGGAACTACAGTTCCTGCTTCCCTGACCGGGAATCGAACCCGGGCCGCGGCGGTGAAAGCGCCGAATCCTAGCCACTAGACCATCAGGGAGATGCCTTCTATATTTTGCAATCTTTTGTCAAATCCTATGAAATGAGGAGGCTTTGTACTTTAAGAGGTTCAATTCAGGCTAATAGACAAAGTTTGTCACGCAGCGTTTTCCGAATGCAATCATTGGTTCACTGTATTCACTGAATACATGTGAGGTGAGGTTCTCTGACGGCAGTTCATAGAAATCAGTGTACACGAGGAACCACAGTCCCTGATTCCCTGACCGGGAATCGAACGCGGGCCGCGGCGGTGAGAGCGCCGAATCCTAGCCACTAGACCATCAGGGAAGCCTCGTATATTTAGCAATCTATTGTCAAATTCCTGTGAAATTAGGAGGCTTTGTACATTAAGAGGTTCAATTCAGGCTAATAGACAATGTTTGTCACGCTGCGTTTCCCGAATGCAATTATTGGTTCACTGAATACATGTGAGGTGAGGTTCTCTGACGGCAGTTCATAGATTTCTTTGCACACGAGGAACTACAGTTCCTGCTTGAATCGAACCCGGGCCGCGGCAGTGAAGGCGCCGAATCCTAGCCACTAGACCATCAGGGAGATGCCTTGTATATTTTGCAATCTATTGTCAAATCCTGTGAAATGAGGAGGCTTTGTACATTAAGAGGTTCAATTCAGGCTAATAGACAATGTTTGTCACGCTGCGTTTCCCGAATGCAATCATTGAGTCACTCTACGACCAGAATACATGTGAGGTGAGGTTTTCTGACGGCAGTTCATAGAAATCAGTGTACACGAGGAACCACAGTCCCTGCTTCCCTGACCGGGAATCGAACCCGGGCCGCGGCAATGAGAGCGCCGAATCCTAGCCACTAGACCATCAGGGAGATGCCTCGTTGAATTTGCAATCTTTTGTCAAATCCTATGAAATGAGGAGGCTTTGTAGTTTAAGAGGTTCAATTCAGGCTAATAGACAAAGTTTGTCACGCAGCGTTTTCCGAATGCAATCATTGGTTCACTGTATTCATGTGAGGTGAGGTTCTCTGACAGCAGTTCATAGATTTCTTTGCACACAAGGAACTACATTTCCTGCTTCCCTGACCGGGAATCGAACCTGTGCCGTGGCGGTGAAAGCGCAGAATCCTAGCCACTAGGCCATCAGGGATGCCTTGTATATTTAGCAATCTATTGTCAAATTCCTGTGAAATTAGGAGGCTTTGTACATTAAGAGGTTCAATTCAGGCTAATAGACAATGTTTGTCACGCTGCGTTTCCCGAATGCAATTATTGAGTCACTGATGACCAGAATACATGTGAGGTGAGGTTCTCTGACGGCAGTTCATAGAAATCAGTGTACACGAGGAACCACAGTCCCTGCTTCCCTGACCGGGAATCGAACCCGGGCCGCGGCGGTGAGAGCACCAAATCCTAACCACTAGACCATCAGGGAGATGCCTCGTTGAATTTGCAATCTTTTGTCAAATCCTATGAAATGAGCAGGCTTTGTACTTTAAGAGGTTCAATTCAGGCTAATAGACAAAGTTTGTCACGCAGCGTTTTCCGAATGCAATCATTGGTTCACTGTATTCACTGAATACATGTGAGGTGAGGTTCTCTGACGGCAGTTCATAGATTTCTTTGCACACGAGGAACTACAGTTCCTGCTTCCCTGACCTGGAATCGAACCCGGGCCGCGGCGGTGAAAGCGCCGAATCCTAGCCACTAGACCATCAGGGAGTTGCCTTGTACATTTTGCAATCTATTGTCAAATCCTGTGAAATGAGGAGGCTTTGTACATTAAGAGGTTCAATTCAGGCTAATAGACAATGTTTGTCACGCTGCGTTTGCCAAATGCAATCATTGAGTCACTATACGACCAGAATACATGTGAGGTGAGGTTCTCTGACGGCAGTTCATAGAAATCAGTGTACACGAGGAACCACAGTCCCTGCTTCCCTGACCGGGAATCGAACCCGGGCCGCGGCGGTGAGAGCGCCGAATCCTAGCCACTAGACCATCAGGGAGATGCCTCGTTGAATTTGCAATCTTTTGTCAAATCCTATGAAATGTGGAGGCTTTGTACTTTAAGAGGTTCAATTCAGGCTAATAGACAATGTTTGTCACGCTGCGTTTCCCGAATGCAATCATTGAGTCACAGTATGACCAGAATACATGTGAGGTGAGGTTCTCTGACGGCAGTTCATAGAAATCAGTGTACACGAGGAACCACAGTCCCTGCTTTCCTGACCGGGAATCGAACGCGGGCCGCGGCGGTGAGAGCGCCGAATCCTAGCCACTAGACCATCAGGGATGCCTTGTATATTTAGCAATCTATTGTCAAATTCCTGTGAAATTAGGAGGCTTTGTACATTAAGAGGTTCAATTCAGGCTAATAGACAATGTTTGTCACGCTGCGTTTCCCGAATGCAATTATTGAGTCACTGATGACCAGAATACATGTGAGGTGAGGTTCTCTGACGGCAGTTCATAGAAATCAGTGTACACGAGGAACCACAGTCCCTGCTTCCCTGACCGGGAATCGAACCTCACCTCACATGTATTCAGTGAATACAGTGAACCAATGATTGCATTCGGAAAACGCTGCGTGACAAACTTTGTCGATTAGCCTGAATTGAACCTCTTAAAGTACAAAGCCTCCTCATTTCATAGGATTTGACAAAAGATTGCAAAATATAGAAGGCATCTCCCTGATGGTCTAGTGGCTAGGATTCGGCGCTTTCACCACCGCGGCCCGGGTTCGATTCCCGGTCAGGGAAGCAGGAACTGTAGTTCCTCGTGTTCAAAGAAATCTATGAACTGCCGTCAGAGAACCTCACCTCACATGTATTCAGTGAACCAATGATTGCATTCAGGAAACGCTGCGTGACAAAATTGTCTATTATCCTGAATTGAACCTCTTAAAGTACAAAGCCTCCTCATTTCATAGGATTTGACAAAAGATTGCGAATTCAACGAGGCATCTCCCTGATGGTCTAGTGGCTAGGATTCGGCGCTCTCACCGGGCAGCGGCGTTGAGAGCGCCGAATCCTAGCCACTAGACCATCAGGGAGATGCCTCGTTGAATTTGCAATCTTTTGTCAAATCCTATGAAATGAGGAGGCTTTGTACTTTAAGAGGTTCAATTCATGCTAATAGACAATGTTTGTCACGCTGCGTTTCCCGAATGCAATCAATTGAGTCACTGTATGACCAGAATACATGTGAGGTGAGGTTCTCTGACGGCAGTTCATAGAAATCAGTGTACACGAGGAACCACAATCCCTGCTTCCCTGACCGGGAATCGAACGCGGGCCGCGGCGGTGAGAGCGCCGAATCCTAGCCACTAGACCATCAGGGATGCCTTGTATATTTAGCAATCTATTGTCAAATTCCTGTGAAATTAGGAGGCTTTGTACATTAAGAGGTTCAATTCAGGCTAATAGACAATGTTTGTCACGCAGCGTTTCCCGAATGTAATCATTGGTTCACTGTATTCACTGAATACATGTGAGGTGAGGTTCTCTGACGACAGTTCATAGATTTCTTTGCGGGAGCGTGTCGCTATTTCGACGTGTCATTTGTTCGACGGCCCGCAATTTCGACGCGCCGATAGTTCGACTTAGGGATCGTGAGATTTCGGCGCCTCTGTTTCGACGGCACCCTTTTTCGAAAAAAGTGACGGCAATGTTTCGACACGACAACTGTCCGACACAACAACAGTTCGACAAGACGGCACGGTATTGCGACAAGGCAGCACGGTATTTCGACAATGAAAAAACAAGTCTCTCAGCGACACGCTCCCCCCGACAGACTCATGGTGCCAACGCTCCAGCCTCCAGTAGGAGCGAGCAACCCGGTTGTAGGTCGCTAAATGATCTCGCCCTCTCTCCGCTCCTAACCCAGCCTTCCCCTCCCCCGACCCTTCTATCGTTTCTAGGCTATTTGTTGTTCTGCCTATCTACATAGGCCTACTGTGTTTTATCCGTCCGTCCGTCCGTCCGTCCGTCCGTCCGTCTGTCTGTCTCTGTCTCTCTCCCTCTCTTTCTTTCTCTCTCGTCTCTCTCTCTCCCTCCCTCACTCACTCACTCACTCACACATACGCACAGACAAACCACAATTTTCTGTGGAGACCGGGTTGCAATGCACAAACACACACACACACACACACACACACACACACACACACACACACACACACACACACACACACACACACACACACACACACACAGTCACACACACAGTCACAGTCACACACACACACACACACACACACACACACACACACACACACACACACACACACACACACACACACACACACACACACAGTCACACACACACCAAACGCTCTGAAAGTAGCCTATATAATCAATGCCAAATTGGGAATTATTTTGTAAAAAGGCTATGAACATGAACTGTAGGCAGGGGTGCTGTGGCAAATTGTGGGGGAGTGGGTCTCCATTTAGAAGCCCCGTGGATTTATTAGCTGGAGTACGTTAGTGATCGCTGATTAGGCCTATAATAACCTCTTTAATATGCTCCAGACTGTCCCGACAGAACTTATCACAGGGTGTTCGCGCAACCTCTGTCTGTCTGTCTCTCGCTTTCTCTCTCTCCTCTCTCTCTCTCTCTCTCTCTCTCTCTCTCTCTCTCTCTCTCTCTCTCTCTCTCTCTCTCTCTCTCTGTGTGCGCGGTGGCACGTGCTTAAAAGAACAGATCTGCAAGCTTAGCTAACATCCTCTATATCCGACGGTGTTGATAGCTTGTAAATCTGTTATTTTTGCGCATGTAACCTTGTACTTGTTTAAAAAAAACTCCATGCTCTGCAGCTTTCTATTGGACACAGACCGGCAGGTTCAGATGTGCATATAGGCCTATTATGCCCACAGCTAGGGAGGAGAGTATATTTTACGTTTATATGGGGCTAGTACATTTTGCACCCATATTACTGTCATGTCTTAATAATATGTTGCTTTTAACAAGTAAGCTAAGTGATTGGTGGAGCCTGCTGCGCACTGACTGTGGCCATTCATTAGGCTACTCTTAAACAGGGCCGTGCTGTCCATACAGGCAAAATAGGCAGCCCCACACAGGCTGGGGGCCTCATGAGATTATTATAATTTTTTTAACCAACATGGGCATGGGCCCCCGTTGAGCTGTTGAACAGAGAACAGTTGAAGTGAGGGTCAACATGAAACAATTGCTTTGGACATATTAGCTCATTAGAATCTGAAAAGAGCTTGGCTCTCAAAGGTGCAGACCAGATAACAATGGCCCTAATCACCCAAGCAGTTCCTTCATGTGTGTTCTGTGATGTCACATACATCTTTAAAGTGATCCCTGACTAGTAAGCCATGTAGGCCTTAATATGTTATAATAACCCTCTTTAAAGTGATCCCTGACTAATACGACAAATATGCCTTAATACATTATAATTGTCCTCTATAACTACAATGTATAATTAAAAACACCTCAATTATTGTATTTCTTCTAGAAATAGCTAATCTTTCACTCAATAGGGGAAATGCCCGTCGCAAGTTGATGATGTCATAAATGTCAAGTGTGATCTATCCCTATGGAATTTATGGCATGCATGTGAAAATAAAAACAAACTTAATACTTCCTATGGTTAATATGAGCATCAAATCAATATTTCAAATGTGTTTGTGTTTTGTTTTTTTGCACATGCATGCCATAAAAATGACACCTGACATTTATGACATCATCAACTTGCGACAGGCATTTCCCCTACTGAGTGAAAGATTAGCTATTTCTAGAAGAAATAAAATATTTAAGGTGTTTTTAATTTTACATTGTAGTTATAGAGGACAATTATAATGTATTAAGACATATTTGTCGTATTAGTCAGGGATCACTTTAACCAAAATATACCATTTAAAACACTTACAATATATTCCTTTGAGAGAAAAAAAGTTATATTTTCAACCCATGGGGGGAGCCATTGCACTGTTCGTCGCATGTAGTGATGACGGTCGTAGAAGATACATTTTGTCTGGACGGGCCAATTTAAAATGGCGGTGTAAACAAGTTTTAGATGTTGAATTAAACACTTTACTAACCCGGCAAAACATCCTACTTGATTGAACAGAACAGAAAAGCACCACACTACTAACTACAGTTAATCTGAGCTTCAAGACAATGTTTTAAATATTGTAAAGAGAACGTTCTTTTGACGTTCCATATTAACCTTATGGGCCCGACCAGCCAAAATGTATCTTCTACGTCATCACTGCATGCAACGAACAGTGCAATGGCTCCCCCCATGGGTTGAAAATATAACTTTTTTTCTCTCAAAGGAATATATTGTAAGTGTTTTAAATGGTATATTTTGGTTAAAGAGGGTTATTATAACATACTAGAAGCTCGGCCGCCCGTCTAGTCGGCGCCCTGGCCAACTCGGGAACAATGTAAATAGGGGATGAATGCCCCGCCCTTTAATGCAAACCCCATTATACCTGTTGTCATAGGATCTGTTTTGACCATCTGTTTGCGTGTGTCCATTTATGCCCATGGCTTGTGAGATGCGTCGGTTATCTCCATATATAGAGATTCAACACGTGCAAAGTACAGGAGTGATGTCAGAATGAGTCAGCAGAAGTGATGTCAGAATGCCCATATGCCCATATATGGAGATCTCTGTATCTGTGTCCCCTTTATGCCCATATACGGAGATTGCGTCCATTTTATGTCACAATGAGTCAGCGCTTGCGCCGATACATCCATTTATGCCCATATATGGAGATGTGCGGCCGAGCGTCTAGTCGGCGCCCTAGCCAACTCGGGAACAATGTAAATATGCCCATATATGGAGATCTCTGTAGGACCCGTTATGCCCATATATGGAGATGCGCGGCCAAGCGTCTAGTCGGCGCCCTAGCCAACTCGGGAACAATGTAAATATGCCCATATAAGGAGATCTCTGCAGGACCCGTTTTGACCATCTGTTTGCCTGTTTGTCTTTGAGTCAGCAGAAGTGATGTCAGAATGCCCATATGCCCATATATGGAGATCTCTGTATCTGTGTCCCCTTTATGCCCATATACGGAGATTGCGTCCATTGTATGTCACAATGAGTCAGCGCTTGCGCCGATACGTCCATTTATGCTCATATATGGAGATGGGCGGCCGAGCGTCTAGTCGGCGCCCTGGCCAACTCGGGAACAATGTAAATATGCCCGTGTTGTCATAGGAGTGTGGGGTCATGTGGTGTACGTGATGTCAGAGCCTTTTATGAAGTGATGTCACAATGACATGATTTCCTCCGGAACAGCCTGATGTCAACAATCAGCTCCGCATAAGGAGATTCCGAACGTTTTGCGCCGTTTCGGAAAAAACGTGCGTCGGGTCGGGTCGAGGCCCGGCACTGCACTCCGCGCCACGGCAGAGAACGTGCGTGCCGAATCTGAAGCCGGTGGGACGAACGGTTCTCGAGATACGTGGATTACAGACACACACGCAGACACGCAGAGACTTCTCGCATTTATAGATAGATTAAGGCCTACATGGCTTACTTGTCAGGGATCACTTTAAGAGGCAGGGGCGTGCAGAGACATTTTGAAGGGGGGTGCTCAAGTGAAAAAAAAGGGCACCTTGTGGAACCATCGACTACCTAGTAGTTGCATTGCAGTGTTTGGGGTGGGGGGGGGGGGGGGGGGGGGGATTTGAATGATGTCAAGTGGCCGGCACTTACACATAGCCTACATTACATGAGTTAACAGGTTCAGACAATGGTCTATTGATATGCATACATGCCCTGCTGTGACATATCTAATAGGTATTGATATGCATGTATAAATTCATTGAATAACCGATTAACCATTTAATCTACTATAGTCCCTGAAAATCGCAGGCCCCCCCTGCAAGTGAAAATCGCAGGGCCCCCCTTTTGCAAATGATGGAGTTCTATCTGTCCGTCATTCAAGGTTGTATGTGTAAATAAGCCGAAAAGCTTACTAGGATCTCCTTTTAGTTGACCTTGGCTTGTACCAGTGAACTGTACTGTCATGAAACTGTACTTTTAATAGTCTTCAATCAATCAATCAATCAATCAATCTATCTGGAAGAAGTTGCACGTGAACTCTGCAGCCGCACAGAGGCACTCCAACAAGACCACTCTGACAAGCTAAATGCTGGGTGCAGTAAATGTATTTGTCTGCATAAAGGCAATAATTGAAGTAGCTATGAATTGAAATATAATTAACAGGCTGCCTGTGGACACACATCCATTTACATGTATTTATTGTGAGACAAAGGTTGAGAACCACTGCAAAACAGGCACTTAAAAGTTATTCTTGTTCTTATTATCATTAAGGTAGTTAGTTATTTGTAGGTAATAACTCTGATATTCCCATTATGTTATCTTGTAGCTATAAAAATTCATGTGAGAGTGAAGCACAATTGCTTTTTCTTATTTTGTTTATATGGAATTATTTTTGAAAAAAATGCTAGTTTGCATTAAACTCATGATTTATTTTCTCATATCTTAATTATTTGAAAATATTTTCAAATAATTAAAAACAAAAGTTTAGGAAACCAAATGTAAACAGGCATTTACTTGCGACTCCTAGAAATTGGTCCGCAACCCAAACTGGGGTTTGCCTGGGTCCTCCTAGGCCCTAAGCACGGCCCTGCTTATCCCGTAAAGATTACTTTATCCCACGTCCTCAGGTAATGGAGAGAGAGAGAGAGAGAGAGAGAGAGAGAGAGAGAGAGAGAGAGAGAGATTACTTTATCCCACGTCCTCAGGTAATGGAGAGAGAGAGAGAGAGAGAGAGAGAGAGAGAGAGAGAGAGAGAGAGAGAGAGAGAGAGAGAGAGAAGAAAGACGAGAAAGAACAAAACACTATAGGGTCGGGGGAGGTAAGGCTGGGTTAGGAGCGGTGAGCGTGTGTGTGAGAGAGACTTTTTTTTTTCGAAATACGTGCAGCCTTGTCGAAAGACCGTGCCGGCCAGTCGAAAGACCGTGCCGCCCTGTCGAAAGACCGGCGTCAGTTTTTTCGAAAAAACGTGCCGTCGAAACAGCGGCGCCGAAATCTCGCGAACCCTAAGTCGAACTATCGGCGCGTCGAAGTTGCTGGCCGTCGAACATTTGACACGTCGAAAAAGCGAGATTTCCCCTTCTTTGCACACAAGGAACTACAGTTCCTGCTTCCCTGACCGGGAATCGAACCCCGGGCCGCGGCGGTGAGAGCGCCAAATCCTAGCCACTAGACCATCAGGGAGATGCCTCGTTGAATTTGCAATCTTTTGTCAAATCCTATGAAATGAGGAGGCCTTGTACTTTAAGAGGTTCAATTCAGGCTAATAGACAATTTTGTCACGCAGCGTTTCCCGAATGCAATCATTGGTTCACTGAATACATGTGAGGTGAGGTTCTCTGACGGCAGTTCATAGATTTCTTTGCACACGAGGAACTACAGTTCCTGCTTGAATCGAACCCGGGCCGCAGCAGTGAAAGCGCCGAATCCT
>NC_137814.1:75019323-75029323 GCF_963921795.1 Nannobrachium achirus
ATCAGACGGGTCACATGACCCGTCTGATGACGGAGACGGAGCTGTCAGCGGCTCTCTCTCTTCAATTCAGGCTAATAGACAATGTTTGTCACGCTGCGTTTCCCGAATGCAATCATTGAGTCACTCTACGACCAGAATACATGTGAGGTGAGGTTTTCTGACGGCAGTTCATAGAAATCAGTGTACACGAGGAACCACAGTCCCTGCTAGACCATCAGGGAGATGCCTCGTTGAATTTGCAATCTTTTGTCAAATGCTATGAAATGAGGAGGCTTTGTACTTTAAGAGGTTCAATTCAGGTTAATAGACAAAGTTTGTCACGCAGCGTTTTCCAAATGCAATCATTGGTTCACTGTATACATGTGAGGTGAGGTTCTCTGATGGCAGTTCATAGATTTCTTTGCACACGAGGAACTACAGTTACTGCTTCCCTGACCGGGAATCGAACCCGGGCCGCGGCGGTGAAAACGCCAAATCCTAGCCACTAGACCATCAGGGAGATGCCTTGTATATTTTGCAATCTTTTGTCAAATCCTATGAAATGAGGAGGCTTTTAGTCGGGGACCCAGTCCCCAAAATGGGAGGGGACCTGTGATTTTCTGCCATACTTTTTATTTCTGTTTTATCTATTAGTTTGGTCACTAAGGTCCACAGAATGAGAGGCCTGCTCTGCCGGAAACATCGCAAAAAAAGGTTATGGCCATTTGTATATTCACTGTCCCATTGACTCCACTAGAAATATTAAAAAAAGAAAAAACATCTGCTTTAATTAGCATGTGAGGGGTCAAATTAGGGGTTCTTCATGATTCTGAATCCATTGCAAGCATTTGTTTTGCATAAAAAACATTGCTTGGGTTACTTTTCGGCAGCCCAAAACTGTGAAAAGTGGAAAAAAAGTGATGACTCATCACTTTTGACTGTTTTGGGGAGTTGATATCTTGCCCAAGGAATGTTTTTCATGCAAAACAAATGCTTGCAATGGATTCAGAATCACGAAGAATCCCTAATTTGACCCCTCACATGCTAATTAAAGCAGACTTTTTTTCTTTTTTTAATATTTCTAGTAGAGTCAATGGGACAGTGAATATACAAATGGCCATAACTTTTTTTCGCGATGTTTCCGACAGAGCAGGCCTCTCATTCTGTGGACCTTAATGACCAACCTAATAGATAAAACTGAAATAAAAAGTACGGCAGAAAATCACAGGTACCCCTCTTTTCTTTGAGCTTTTGGCCATGTGGGCAAAGAGATTCTATAATAAGAGACGGCACTCCCTATACATCCCATTACAACAAGCAGCGCCCATGCTGCTCCGCCATCTTGGAATGATGACGACTTCCGGTGGTTAAAAAAAACATAATAAAGTCATGCTGTACATTCAAAAACGTGTTTTTATTCTGCTCTACTATGATATATTTAATGATTCTATATGACTGGTCTGTGTTGAACAGCAAAAAAGTATTATAGCCTATATGCATACTACTATAATGATTTACTATTTTATTTATAATATTTATCAATGGATCAAAACTGAAATGACTTACTAATAGTAACATTTCAGGGTTCATGTGTGCACATGCGTGTGTATGCTAATGCATGTTTGCGTGTGGCCACACATGTTAAATATGATGTGTTAATACCAAATAGAAATGATTAAAACGCATCATTATAAAAGGGGGGGAACTCTGCCCTCTGCTGCTTTTCTGGCAGCACTGAATCTGTTCCTAAGAGATTATGAATGACAAAACAGTAAAACATGATATAGACCTAATGTAGGCCCACATGATAAATTATTGTCCACAAAAGCTAGACTAATGTCAAACAGATAAAATCAATTAACATTAGACCAATTAGAACAATCCGAAATGTATTATTCATACCAAATTATTACTATTTCTTATAACTGAAAAAAATACAATTCTATGCTTCTATTGATCTGTTTAACAGTCTTTGATAATATGTAACATCAATGGTGATTTTCACTTTGTTGGGTGATAAAGACAGCTTTGGAAAACGTTATTCACACCCAATTTAATTGTTTTGATTAATTTAAGAGCAGAGCCATCATTCCAAGATGGTGGCAGCACTACAGCTGTGCCATCTAGTGGTGATTCCATATATTTAAGGACTGCCGTCTCTTATTATAGAATCTCTTTGATGTGGGTCCTCGACTATTTGTACTTTAAGAGGTTCAATTCAGGCTAATAGACAATGTTTGTCACGCAGCGTTTCCCGAATGCAATTATTGAGTCACTGATGACCAGAATACATGTGAGGTGAGTCCTAGCCACTAGACCATCAGGGAGATGCCTCGTTGAATTTGCAATCTTTTGTCAAATCCTATGAAATGAGCAGGCTTTGTACTTTAAGAGGTTCAATTCAGGCTAATAGACAAAGTTTGTCAAGCAGCGTTTTCCGAATGCAATCATTGGTTCACTGTATTCACTGAATACATGTGAGGTGAGGTTCTCTGACGGCAGTTCATAGATTTCTTTGCACACGAGGAACTACAGTTCCTGCTTCCCTGACCGGGAATCGAACCCGGGCCGCGGCGGTGAAAGCGCCGAATCCTAGCCACTAGACCATCAGGGAGTTGCCTTGTACATTTTGCAATCTATTGTCAAATCCTGTGAAATGAGGAGGCTTTGTACATTAAAAGGTTCAATTCAGGCTAATAGACAATGTTTGTCACGCTGCGTTTGCCGAATGCAATCATTGAGTCACTATACGACCAGAATACATGTGAGGTGAGGTTCTCTGACGGCAGTTCATAGAAATCAGTGTACACGAGGAACCACAGTCCCTGCTTCCCTGACCGGGAATCGAACCCGGGCCGCGGCGGTGAGAGCGCCGAATCCTAGCCACTAGACCATCAGGGAGATGCCTCGTTGAATTTGCAATCTTTTGTCAAATCCTATGAAATGTGGAGGCTTTGTACTTTAAGAGGTTCAATTCAGGCTAATAGACAATGTTTGTCACGCTGCGTTTCCCGAATGCAATAATTGAGTCACTGTATGACCAGAATACATGTGAGGTGAGGTTCTCTGACGGCAGTTCATAGAAATCAGTGTACACGAGGAACCACAGTCCCTGCTTCCCTGACCGGGAATCGAACGCGGGCCGCAGCGGTGAGAGCGCCGAATCCTAGCCACTAGACCATCAGGGATGCCTTGTATATTTAGCAATCTATTGTCAAATTCCTGTGAAATTAGGAGGCTTTGTACATTAAGAGGTTCAATTCAGGCTAATAGACAATGTTTGTCACGCTGCGTTTCCCGAATGCAATTATTGAGTCACTGATGACCAGAATACATGTGAGGTGAGGTTCTCTGACGGCAGTTCATAGAAATCAGTGTACACGGGTCAGTGACGTGACGCCCCAAAAAATGTGTTTTTAAAAAAACTTTAAATTGCAGGCATAAAAGTTATTTACTTTTGTTCTACTCACTCTCAACCTTATGGAAATACATTTTGTTTTTAGATATTTTATTGGAATCAGACTTTATTCAGCAGTTTGTTGTACTTGTGCCTAAAATCGTCATATGGTGTGACATGAAAATAATTGTTCATAAAATGAAAATGGAGTACATCTTTCTTAAGTTACTCACTTTATCAAAGTCCTTTATCATAACTAACCAGTGATCCACTATAGTTTTTTGAAAATTAATTATATCTGTATATTTTTTTCATAATCGACACTCTGTGTGAGGCCCATGTTCATGATCTTACAACATATTTTAAATGTATTCTGTCAAAACTTTCTCTAAAATTACACAAATATTTGTGACTCTTCCTGATAATATTCTCTATGTAATCCATAAACATTTTTTTGGTTTAATCATTAATAAAGGTATGATTTTTCACTATTTGGAATGTCACACCAAATGATTTAGTGTCACACCGTATGATCATATCTTCATGTGTCAAAGCAAACTGTGTTTTAACCTACCTATTAGTGAGTACTGAACTTTACTGATTGATTAAACAATTACACAGGATAACATGGCCTTAATATTTCTGAACAGGATATTATTGTAGGGCTTTAACATGGGATAAGAAAGAATTGTAGTAGTAGATGGATGATGAGGATGTGCACAGGAATGCTACGCACACCTAAGTCTTCTGCCGGCCCACGGCAGAAGGATCCTAAAGAGACAATAAGGCGCATAGCCACACTTGGAGCCAAGGCAACATTTTATTAACACCAATTAGTGGAAACAGAACTCAGCATTCAGGTAAATTGCTTTTTTCCGAAGTCTCCTGAACTTGAACACAGCATTTTGTGTTGAACAAATGTAATTAGGAATCATGACATTACACCACATCTCCACTAGCTAAAGAGTGCTGGGTTGCGCAACTCCGAAAATAGCTGATCTACAAGCTCTCGCAGCACAACGTGTTGAGAGCTTGTAGATCAGCTATTTTCGCTAGTTTTGTCTCGGGTCCTATCTTAACACTGTCCACTGTCCAGTCCAGTGAGTGAAAGTACAAAAGTATTAGATCAGATTAGATTATACATTTAGACTGTATTGTACATCAGCCAGTCGTATTTGGTGAGGGTAGCAAACCGGCTGCCTTGTTGCGGTTCTGCTATGCCACAGACAACCTCCTGCTCTTCGTAGAAAATGCAGTCTCGCCCCTTTGGCTCCTCTCTCCTTGCTGGGCCATTGTTTAGTTTCTCCCTGTACTTTCTCGTTCTCTCAGCACTTGTCATTTTCCAGCTGACAAAAGAAAATGGAATGTATAGTTTAAGACAAAGAGAAAATATTGTTTAGATTGAAACAATATGTTAAAGTTTCTGTGAAGGGGTTTCTGCTCTGTCTGATGAATTTGAAGTATCACTGAATGAAGCTAAATTACATTTTATGTAAAAATGTTTAAAACAAATGTTTAAATGTACAAAAGAAACATGGAACTTTGTTATTTATTGTTATATCTGTAGTTAAATACAGTATAAATCATATGGTGTGACAATCAAGTCATATGGCGTGACAAGCAGACATGTCACACCATTATGATTAAGTGTCACACCATATTACGTTTTCTGCATTTAGGTTTACCTTGAGGCTACTATGTACACATTAGCATGCTAACAGCATGCTAGCTATAACAAAGCAACCTAGATCTACATGGAAATATGACCAAAACTTCAAATAACTTAAGCTTTTTTTAATGAAAAGGTGTCACACCAACAGACATCCAAAGTGGTGAGTTTGTCAAAGTTTCAACAAGATGGCATTTCATGAAAATGTTAAAATCATAACTCACCTCAGACACCTGTCTTGCAGTTGTGCTGGGAGTGCTGAATAGCCTTACAAAAGAAGGACCTCTCTAGCCAATAGGTGTCCAAATAATTGCCTGTTTAATTTGTCCAAACTAGTGTCACACCAAATGATTTTTGTTTGGGGGACAAAATGTTTTTGATCAGAAATGACTGAAAACATTATGCTTTGACTTTGAAAAGATATAGGCTCACAAATAGACACCCACTGAATACATGTGAGGTGAGGTTCTCTGACGGCAGTTCATAGATTTATTTGCACACGAGGAACTACAGTTCCTGCTTCTCTGACCGGGAATCGAACCCGGGCCGCGGCGGTGAAAGCGCCGAATCCTAGCCACTAGACCATCAGGGAGTTGCCTTGTACATTTTGCAATCTATTGTCAAATCCTGTGAAATGAGGAGGCTTTGTACATTAAGAGGTTCAATTCAGGCTAATAGACAATGTTTGTCACGCTGCGTTTGCCGAATGCAATCATTGAGTCACTATACGACCAGAATACATGTGAGGTGAGGTTGTCTGATGGCAGTTCATAGAAATCAGTGTACACGAGGAACCACAGTCCCTGCTTCCCTGACCGGGAATCGAACCCGGGCCGCGGCGGTGAGAGCGCCGAATCCTAGCCACTAGACCATCAGGGAGATGCCTCGTTGAATTTGCAATCTTTTGTCAAATCCTATGAAATGAGGAGGCTTTGTACTTTAAGAGGTTCAATTCAGGCTAATAGACAATGTTTGTCACGCTGCGTTTCCCGAATGCAATCATTGAGTTACTGTACGACCAGAATACATGTGAGGTGAGGTTCTCTGACGGCAATTCATAGAAATCAGTGTACACGAGGAACCACAGTCCCTGCTTCCCTGACCGGGAATCGAACGCGGGCCGCGGCGGTGAGAGCGCCGAATCCTAGCCACTAGACCATCAGGGATGCCTTGTATATTTAGCAATCTATTGTCAAATTCCTGTGAAATTAGGAGGCTTTGTACATTAAGAGGTTCAATTCAGGCTAATAGACAATGTTTGTCACGCTGCGTTTCCCGAATGCAATTATTGAGTCACTGATGACCAGAATACATGTGAGGTGAGGTTCTCTGACGGCAGTTCATAGAAATCAGTGTACACGAGGAACCACAGTCCCTGCTTCCCTGACCGGGAATCGAACCCGGGCCGCGTCGGTGAGAGCGCCGAATCCTAGCCACTAGACCATCAGGGAGATGCCTCGTTGAATTCGCAATCTTTTGTCAAATCCTATGAAATGAGGAGGCTTTGTACTTTAAGAGGTTCAATTCAGGCTAATAGACAATTTTGTCACGCAGCGTTTCCTGAATGCAATCATTGGTTCACTGAATACATGTGAGGTGAGGTTCTCTGACGGCAGTTCATAGATTTCTTTGAACACGAGGAACTACAGTTCCTGCTTCCCTGACCGGGAATCGAACCCGGGCCGCGGCGGTGAAAGCGCCGAATCCTAGCCACTAGACCATCAGGGAGATGCCTTCTATATTTTGCAATCTTTTGTCAAATCCTATGAAATGAGGAGGCTTTTTACTTTAAGAGGTTCAATTCAGGCTAATAGACAATGTTTGTCACGCAGCGTTTCCCGAATGCAATCATTGGTTCACTGAATACATGTGAGGTGAGGTTCTCTGACGGCAGTTCATAGATTTCTTTGCACACGAGGAACTACAGTTCCTGCTTCCCTGACCGGGAAACGAACCCGGGCCGCGGAGGTGAAAGCGCCGAATCCTAGCCACTAGACCATCAGGGAGATGCCTTGTATATTGTGCAATCTATTGTCAAATCCTTTGAAATGAGGAGGCTTTGTACATTAAGAGGTTCAATTCAGGCTAATAGACAATGTTTGTCACGCTGCGTTTCCCGAATGCAATCATTGAGTCGCTGTATGACCAGAATACATGTGAGGTGAGGTTCTCTGACGGCAGTTCATAGAAATTAGTGTACACGAGGAACCACAGTCCCTGCTTCCCTGACCGGGAATCGAACCCGGGCCGCGGCGGTGAGAGCGCCGAATCCTAGCCACTAGACCATCAGGGAGATGCCTTGTATATTTAGCAATCTATTGTCAAATCCTGTGTAATTAGGAGGCTTTGTACATTAAGAGGTTCAATTCAGGCTAATAGACAATGTCTGTCACACTGCGTTTCCCGAATGCAATTATTGAGTCACTGATGACCAGAATACATGTGAGGTGAGGTTCTCTGACGGCAGTTCATAGAAATCAGTGTACACGAGGAACCACAGTCCCTGCTTCCCTGACCGGGAATCGAACCCGGGCCGCAGCGGATAGAGCGCCGAATACTAGCCACTAGACCATCAGGGAGATGCCTTGTATATTTAGCAATCTATTGTCAAATCCTGTGAAATTAGGAGGCTTTGTACATTGTGGGCGGCTTGCACCAACACGGTTTAAGCCTTAAACTGGTTTAAATCAAGGTTTATCTTTTAATCAGCTTGCACCAAACTTTAAACCTAGTTTTCATTAATCAGGTTTAGTTTTAAACCATCCCTTTAATCTTGGTTTTACTTTTCATTCTAAACCTGGATTAATGTTAATCATGTTGCACCACTACTTTAAACTTCGATTTAAACATCAATAAGGGATTAATTTTAAACTTGCTGTAGAGGTGGTTTGACATGAATGGGGGTCCCCCTCCTGTGAGGGAAGCCTCACAGCTTGCAACTGCAAGCTGAAGCTGCGGACAGCGTTTCACAGTTGAAAACAAAAATCTCATCATATTGTTGTCTTCAATACATCCTTGTACATCGGCTATTTTAAAATAGCGAACACTTAAATATTTACAGGGACATAATACAGTCAGTTGTCATGGAAGTGGACTTCCCAACCAATATGCAGACGTTTAAATTTTCGAAATCGCTTCATAATTGACAAAACTATCAAACTGGTGTATTTCTTTGCTTCCTAGTTCCTAGATAGCCGCACATCGCCACGCCGCACCGCACTGTAGCGAGTGTCACCGTAGTATGACGGAGCGTTATAAAATTAAATATTTTTTGGCTACAGGCGCTCTTCTTAACTCATCTAGTGCCAAAACCGAAAATGTTCGGTTTTTTAAAACGTATTAAGAAATGCCAAAACCGAAAATGTTCTTTTTTTTTTTTTTTTTTTTTTTCTTTTTTTGGAAAAATCACATTTGATCTTTAATCTGACAAAGATCCGTTGTTTTGCGATGTTGTCCATGTGCCTAGGACATCCAGTGAGCAAGTGATCACTTAGAATCCTATATCATTTATCAAGGATAACTGCCCATTTCTCTGCCTTTTATTGTATATTATACAAATGTATGGTTGATTTCTGTGGTGCACGCAGCACAGCACGGCTTTCGGCTCTGACAGCCAGAGGTGTCAATTGGGTATGAGAGGTGTCAATTGGGTATGGCAAGTTATGGCAGCTGCCATCCCTTGGCTACAGGGGAAATAATAAAATGTACTTTTCATTGTGTCTGTTGCTAAGGTATGGCAACATGACTGTTGTCTTGCATGCGCGTGAGGGCACGCGACCGTGCATGCAAGACACCAGTCATGTTGCCATACCTTAGCTTTTGCTGAACTGACGCCACTGCTGGCAGCAGCCCCCACCCCTGGGCACTGCGTGTGAACTCAGATTGCTTGTTGAAGAACCAAGGCGTCGCGGTCGCCGGTCACTGAGGTTAGGGTTGGGCCAACTTGGGGGTTAGGGTTAGTTTTATGTGTCGGAATACCTGCCCGTAGTTGGCTGCGGACCCCCGGAATTTTGCTCGTCTGTGGATTTCACGATCAGCTCGAATATCATCTACGCTACGGCCGTTGAAGCTGGTTCCTCCCGCATGCATATGGATACAGTCAGGTACACTACTAACACAAGTGGGTTTCTAACTGACTGAATGTAGAAGGAGGAGGATGGATCGCACAGTGGCAAGAGTTGATGTTTTCTTTATTCTTGCATTTGCATGGATGAGAAACAAACGTTTCGACTGTAAGCCTTCTTCAGTGTGTACTTCTTCACTGTGTGCGATCCATTCTCCTCCTACATGTTGATCTAAAGGTAGCGCGGTGGTAACCAAAAAGTTTACTAACTGACTGAATAGCATAATAATCATTGTAGCACAGCACTGCACGCTGTTATCGCTAACGCTATGGACCAGAGCTATTGAGACTATTGATCCTGTTGAATTCAATCGCACGTTTTTTTTATACAAACTTGTATAAAAACCGCATGGTTGACGAGGGTCAAGTATCGCGTCAACCTAGCTATTCTTTTTCTTCTAACTGTATTAGACAATGACTATAGACTAAGGTGATGACATTCATTCAAAGACAAAATAGATTGTTTGTCATGAGCCTGAGGAGGAGGACATAGTGGGGACTATGTCCTGAGACGTAATATGTTCATCTGACTGCCAGGTGGCAGCATCGTTGTTTTTTTGCTTTTGTTGTTTTTTGTTTGGTTCAGATTTACACTTCTCAAGGCATGAACATGCAGGCTGTATATGCCGATCATTATATATATTTTTTTGAATAGGGGGCAGGTATTTATAAGAATTTATTCTTCTGCTTGCTCCTTTTCGTTCATGTGTGTGTACTGTAAAATATTGAAATTCTGAGTATAAATATAATATAACTGTAATGTACACTACATGTGCGAAACAAAAATAAATGAAATGAAATGAAATGTTCAAACCCCTAGCCTACGTGGTTC